>NC_030383.2:54169948-54769948 GCF_001625215.2 Daucus carota subsp. sativus | reverse complement strand
TGTAGGCAAAATTGGATTATGAGAGATAAAATTTAAATGAACATAATATTGTTGCAACGGATAATGATAATGCTCAATTTTCAGATCTTGGCACCATTGCCCATTGGATTTGCTGTTTTCTTGGTTCACTTGGCCACTATCCCCATTACCGGAACTGGTATCAACCCAGCCAGGAGTCTTGGTGCAGCTATCATCTTCAACAAGGACCATGCGTGGCATGATCACGTAAGCCCTCTCCTCCAATTATCCCTTAACAACTAATCTGTCATTTCTTACAAGTTTTAGTTGCACATACATAAATAGTGTTTAGTTGCATGATCATCACTAATTAAGTGGAGCATATCTCATATTTTTTACAGTGGATCTTCTGGGTAGGACCATTCATTGGAGCAGCACTGGCAGCGCTTTACCACCAGGTTGTGATCAGAGCAATTCCATTCAAGTCCAAGTAAATCCATTGACCGGATTTAATTTATGTTTGTGGTCCCTTGATAAATGTTTAAAGTTTTTAAGAAGCTTAAACCAGCTGAGTTGTTTGTATGTCTGTTTCTTCACCTCCCCTTTTCCTTGTTTGTTTTTCAGTGGATCTATGTATGTATCTATCTGTTTGTAACTTTTTTTCCTAGAGAATTTATGTGACAATGGCATGTTGAGTAGGGACTTTAAATTGCTTTTGGATATGCATGAGTTAAAGATGGAGCCAAAAACTAAAAGTAGGGGGCGGTGGCCCTTGCTTCACATGATTTACATCACCAGTGTGTGACTATGTGTAGTGGTGGTTGTGCTTTCATAATTTTTCACAGAATAATCCACCCTACCAAACCTGCTCTCTTCTTTATCATAAATCCTGGCAATATTTGTCACTTACCACTTGAATGGTCCCGTCCACCATATTTATTTTATCTTACTTTTGTTAATATCTGGCCTTAGAAACATTCTATGTTTTGATTATAGGTGATAAAAGAATGTACAGATTAAATATGTTAAACTCAAAAAACATGAAAAAGACTGCTGGTGTGAATCATGAATGAGATGCCACACATTGTAAATGTGTTTCGAGTTCAAGTTTCATTGTGATATTGGTAGGGGCAGTGAATGTATTTGTTTGTTCAATTGTCATTGTTGTTTTGGTGGGCGCAATGAGTGTGTGTATTCAATTTTCTTTGTGGAACAGGGTAGGGATTATGACTTCTGAATTGCGATTACAGCAACAATGATAATAGTTATACTAGTGGTAGTAGTCTGTGAACTTATGATTTGTTATCTGTGGAAAACAATTAGTATATGGACTATGAAATTAGGTACTTGGGTTTTTTGAACTTAAGACTTGCTTCACTTGCAATTCTTAAACTATTTCCTGTGCAAGGCTTCTGACATGTTTTAACCAAGTTCTTAAATGTTTAAAGAACCCATTGTTCTGTGGCTGTGAACTATAGATATACCGCCGCTACTTAGTGTAGATCAATTTATCCTGAATCCTGATCATTCCCATAATCCTTCAGAAAAATACTCTAGTGTTGAGTTTGCTGAATTTTTTTGATTCTGCAAACACACGGCTTCAATTCTTCAGATGTTCTTAAAACGTAGTTCTGCGCAAAAAAATTTGTGCACCCTCTTATGAACATGAAGAGTGCCGCTTGGACTGAGCTGCCTCATAATAAACCCTTGTACTGCTACAGAGACCCGTCACCTTAACAGGCCTCGCAGTAGCTTCATGGGCCTCGCTCATATACTTTGCACCTGCACTATCATATCACCTCGCCCCTTAGTATTCAACCTATAGCTACAGGAAAAATCTCCTGGGAACAACTCATCCCCGATTGAACTCAGGCCCACAGCTATTTCATCAGCCTCACCATTATACTGAGTACTGCTCAATATAACCAAATTTTGGGGAGACCTGGACAGGTCGGTGTCAAAGCCAATATGCTACGCTGGGTTCAACAACCCATCAAGAACGCATGTCTGTCTAATCTAAAGACGGAGGCTTATCCCCTATATTGTCAAATTAAAATTGGATCCTGAAATTGAATATTGCAAGATCGCTATGATCTTTTATCTGCAACAGAAGTAAGATTTTCAGCAGCGGGGTTAATTATCTAGTTGATTATTAAAATGGACTTAACGTGTTAAGTTGGTCAAATTGAAAACCGTATCGAGATGGTGATTTTGTTTGCCCGATTGTATTAATCCTTAACATCTTTTAAAATTGAAAAGAATGGATGATTATTATATAAATTAAAATCAATATATGATAGTATGTAAATTGCTTTAGAATCGATATATGATATACGAACGCTTTATCATATACGTATACAACACCTTGCTAATTCAGATGCATTCGACTTAGGATTTCACTTTTTTCGATTTAGTTGCAGCCGTCATAAAAATTCAGTGAAACGAAAGAATTCAC
Source organism: Daucus carota subsp. sativus (assembly GCF_001625215.2). Lineage (NCBI taxonomy): Eukaryota > Viridiplantae > Streptophyta > Magnoliopsida > Apiales > Apiaceae > Daucus > Daucus carota. Next base: position 54,767,535 of record NC_030383.2, on the reverse strand, counting down.
TTAAATTTTAGTTAACTAATCATAGTTACTCTAACAAATGTTAGTCGCGTGAATAAAATGTTAATCACGTTTAAGAAAATAAAAGGAGTGAAAACCGACTATACAATCGGGTGAAGATAATGACCATCTTGATACCGTTTTTCGTTTAGTGACCAATTTGATATATTAAACCCATTTTAATGACCAACTAGCCCGTAGCAGAGGAGAGTTGAGAAATATGTTCATGACTCTCCTTCTTGGACCATCAATCGTTGTTCATTGTTACTGTAGTTTCTTCAAAAATTTACTGCCCAATTCACAAGTTCAAGTCGGACAAGTACAAGTAGACAATGGATTAACATCGTCAATACTATCCCATACAGTCTTGATACTGATTGAATATATTGAGGAACCTCCATTAGTTCTTGTTCTAAAGAATAAATTTCAGTGATGGAGGAACAATCGAAGTGTTTTACCAGATCTGTCCAGATAGCTGTAGCAATTTACATTACACTTCTTGCAATCGTTTCATCAAGATTAAAAAGAATCCACTAGATTACTAGAGAGATACATCGTTCCCAAGCACTATGATCTGTGGAGGTAACTACTGATACACGCAAAATTCCATCAACAATCATAATTTTATTTTTTTGCAGATAAGCTGAGCATCATTCAGCTCTTCCAGTTTTGTAATTAATGTCATTGAACTTAACTAAAACAAATGTTGTATTAGCATTGGAGGGATGAATGTAATAGAAACTTGACGGATTAAAGATTTGATTGACTTGTCATCATCAAGAGGGTAATTACTTAAGAAAAAATCAAGTAACCAATGATTTTATCAACTAAATTTCAAGTTGAAACAGTACGGAATGCAGAATTTGTTGAATATATTATTACAATGAATTAAATCCTAATCGATGATTAAGAACTAGTACAGAGTTAAATTTAATTAAAAATAGAACGAGAAATATAGCTCGAAATCAAACAATCAGAGAAGCAAGTTATTGAAGATTATAAAATTATAAAACATCTTGTAACTACACAATTACAAACAACACGATGATAAAGATGAATTATGTCGAAATGAAGATAGTGTCGTAGATCACAAACTCTAATATCATATTAAATTATGATGAAATGCATATTAGAGCAACAAATATATATTTCGATGAAGAAATGAGATCGCTACAGAAAAACTTAGTAACTTTAGCCCTGTTTGGGAATAGCTATTAGATGTTACCTTCGGATGTTTTCACTAGCTGATTGAAATAGATGTTTTGACTAACGGATTGAATTAGCGGTTTCTTATAAAACTGTTTGGTAAATAGCTGTCTGATTAGTTTTTTGTGACACATATCAAAACCTCTAATCCAAAAAACTTCTCAAAGTAGCTTTTTGAGCCCAAACCTCTATTTCAATCCGCTACCTATCAAACCCTAAAATTGGCGGATTGAGATGATCAAACATATAAAACATCCCAAACCTCTAATTTTACATCAAACCTCTAACTTTCAAACACCCCTTTGTATTTTTTTTTTAAACCATATTTATAGTGAAAAGAGGAAAAGAAAAGTAACCAACTCTATTTTGCATATTATGGGGCCGTTCGAGTTAACTTAAAAAAAATAATTTTTTATTTAAAATTAAAAAAAGGGAGTAGAAGTGAGAATTAAATAAATTAATAAAGTGTTTGGAAAAAAAAAATAGAAGTTGTGAGAGAGAAGTTAACATTTTCAACTTCTTAAAAATGCTTATACTTATTTACTCTAAAAAAAGCAGAGGTCAGAAGTAGTTCTGCTTTTACGAAACAGATAGGCTCTGTATCCAAGGCTTGGTAATTGATAGCCGGGCCCCGGCTCATTACTTTCTATATATGTAAGAAATAACTAACTTAAAATGTAAAAATGGAAGGCCCGTTGTTAGTACATACGGCTGTTAAATAGTTTTGTTAATAAGTTGTGTAGGCTAAAATATATAAAAGGAAATAACATCTCTATGCAGTGTCCTGTATATTCTCAAATTATTAATAAATTCTAGATTAATTTTAAATATATTTTATTAATTCGTCAATTACATTTTATTTGTTTTAAAACCTTCAATTTATTAAATATATCTATGATAAGAGGAAAAGCTCTTCTTTCACATAGCGGGAAGCCGACCTTCTCTCTTCGCGATTCTCCTAACTAGACCTCTTTCACTTAGGGTTGTAAAATGACGCGGGCGATATCGGGTATCTCTCTGCTCAAGTACCGTATTATATATTATTTTTAGCTTGTCCAGATTTGGGTTTGGGATCATTTTATTCAGGTATAAATCAATTCCGGGTATTTGAGATCCGGATCTGAACCGAATATGATCCAGGATCGTTTTTTTATTTTTTAACCGTGTAGTTTATGATCCATCGAATATGAGCCGGATATGATCCACTAACATTAAATATCATTATTATTTCAATTATTCAAATAATTATCAATTAGTCTAAGTAAACATAATATTATAAAATATAATATTTTTAAATTAAATTTTATAATTATATGTTAGTATATGTCTTTTATTAAATATATATGAAGATAACAAGCATGGTCACATTAAATAAATCATGTTTTGTGAAGATATAAACTTAAATAAGATATTAAAATTTTATAAAATGATGACTATTTACTTACAAATGTGATGGAATTAAAATATAATACGTATATGAGTTCCAATCGAATATGAACCGTGGATCATATTTGGGTATGCGGGTAGGATCGTATTATGATAAATTATATGAGACCGAATTTGAGCGGGTATAGGTGTGCTCATATCCGGGATCATATATTATACGAGCTTAATTTTTCCGCCAAATTTAGATCGTTTTCAAAACGGATATGAGCCATGTATCATATTTTCGAGCCGAATATAAGCCGAGACACTGTATAGTCCGCATCGATTCACAGCCCTACTTTCACTCACTTAGTGATGACTCACATGAATCAACAAGTCAATCGATTAGTACTGGTTCTCGATCTCTACAATCATGTCATTATATAATAATTTTTTTTTACCTGTAGGAGCTAAAAAAATCTGAATATTAAGAATTTAACTATAAAGTTTTAATTTTTGGTTGAAGTTTTAGACTACCAAACTACCGGTCATGCGATTGAGCCGGAAGACGAGGATTTCTCTTCGCAATATGATTCGGAAGCAAGATACGTGAATGGCAACTGTTCTAGAGTTACATATAGAAACGCAACCCTAGTTCCAATAGTCCTAGGAGTTACCAGTTGGATAGGAGGAAAATGTAATGACAAACGCTAGAGACAAAGATTGAGTGATATTTAAGTAGAAACATAGGAGTACTACAAAGCGAAGAAATCAAACATTCTTGGGAATTGTAGAATTAAGCATGCAAGCACAACAAATTGACCGTTCACTTTCTCGAGTCATTAAACAACAAGTGTTCCGACCATCACAAGCATGTAGCACTCTCGATAAATTTATTTACATTGATTATATCAAAAAGTTTCTACGTATAGTAGTGTCTATCTGTCTCGGCAGCGATCAACTTCAAACATGGCCTCCCTTTAATTGGTGGCTTCGTTTCCTTTTGAAGAAGCATGCCATTTCCAATAAAGTTAGCGGGGGTTTATTAACGCTCATATCTCACTTCACTAGCTAATCTTAGAATATAATTTGATATCTATCTGGAGACCAGCACTCGTGATCCCGAATAATTTGAGTTTAAAATTATAACTTATATCATGATTTAATGTTTAATGTGATTATTTATGACTTGCATGTAATTTTTACAAATAAATTAAATCATTGTGAAAAATATATCAAACTAACTTTTGATCCTACTTTTTATTACATAAAAAAATATTTTGAGTTAAAAATGAGAACCAGTTTTGAAGCCATGACATATTCATGCTACAAAACTTCAAAGATGAGATGACAAAAAACATCTATATATTTTCTGGAAGAACACAAATCTTGACCACCTCCTCGAATGCTAAAAGTCTATCAATTTAAGCATTATTCTGAATAAAAAATACATGAAATACTCCTATCAAATGGAGAAAAACGACAAACAGCAGAGTAACAAAATTGATTGCTTTTAATCAGCTCTATAGTATTCACAGCTTCTACCATTTGAATTTCCCAAGAATCTTAGAGCAAAAGAAATGAAGCAGCCACACCAGTAAAGCTAGCAGCTGCTATATGCTCAAGACAGAAGGCAGAGGACAGGTTAAAAGCCAAAGTTGGTCTCCTTCCAGTTTGTCATGCATGGCTTGTCTCTTTCATATCATCTTCACTTTGTGGCTTTTGTTGTTTCTTAGTACCTGTCCCCACACCCACTAGAAAGAATGTTGAAGCTGCCCATGCATTTTCATTATTTTTAATTAGTTTGAAAAAGGGCACTAACATTATGGTCAACTACTTGGTCAGGGTTCTTGTCAGTAACTCACTTGTCATCATAATCAGCCAACTAAGATCAGACAATGTGAACTTTGACTTTCATAACCATCACCAGCTTCTTTGCTAGTTCAATCTCTGCTGTGTGAAAGTGTTGGCTAGGATAATATGCCATCCATGTGTGTCAGGGCGTATTTAAGATTTTAAACCTTGGCTTACTCCTCTGGTTCTATTTGAAGCTTATTAGTTGATGTTTATCCACTTAAGCACAGGTAAAATCTCCTATCCCGAGAGAACTGTGTATTTACATATCACTGGCCGTCACTTATGTTCTAAAGTCGGTAATCAATCACCGATTAATCCTGTTCTACAGTTCGCCGAACTTAATTCTCCGATTAATCATTACTCAATCCGAAGTTCAATTCAATTAATCTTCGATGTGATTTCACTAATTAAATCTGACTACTGCTTTTTACAACATTGCAGTTACAACACAGAATTGCAGAGAGATTGATGAACTCTATCAGCAAAGAATTATAACACATTCCATTTTACAAATTGAGCAAATTTTGCTCCAGTTTTTATGTCATTTTTAGTTAAGCAGCTTTTAGGCAAGCCTTTCGAGATGAGATGCTCTTATTTGGATGAATAAACCATTAAAGTAGGTTTATTAAGTGAGTGATAACCCAAATAACAGGTAGCAGTGGTACATGTATTATAGTATTCGAAAATTGGGAAGTAACCTTTGTGTTTGTGTGCTCGCGGACCAAAACTTTGAATACTAGTAGTGGCAGCTTTTGTGCATGTCTCTCCAAATGCGCACAGAAAACAAGAAAAAACAATGTGATCAAATCCTCAAAGTCCTCCTCTTTATCTCCCCCCATTCCCTAAATTCAAAGCATTCTCATCACATTATCACAACATCTACCTTATTCTATTCCACTCATAAGATCTTACTCTTCGGTTATTACAAAAACATACTCACTCTACTACTTACCATTTCCTCCTATATATATAATACCCACACGTACAATCTCCTCACCACTGCACACCCACAACTCCTTGTGTTATTTTAGAAAATTTCTGAGTTTTTGTTTAGATATGGACGAGAGCCTTTCAGGGTTTTCGATGAAAGCTCGCGGTTGCGGCGGCGGGGGTGGAAATAAGTGCGGGAGGTGGAACCCGACGAGCGAACAGGTTAAGGTTCTGACCGATCTGTTTAGGTCAGGACTGAGGACTCCTAGTACTGATCAGATACAAAAGATCTCAACACAGCTGAGCTTTTATGGCAAGATAGAGAACAAGAATGTGTTTTATTGGTTTCAGAATCATAAAGCTAGGGAAAGGCAGAAACGTCGCAGGGTTTATAATGTTAGTGATCCTAGTGACGATGAGATCATTCATTGCAAAGACAAGGTTTCCTCGATCAAACGTAAGTCTAGTCCGTCTATAAGAATCACATATATATGTTAGCAAAACATTATTATATTTCTTCGTAATATACTGTTATTTTGAGATATTAGGAGAACTGATCGTATTGATATGTGTTTTATATATGACAGAATTTGGAGAAAGAAAGCAGGTTGTTTCGGAGGAGCCAGAGAGAGTGATCGAGACGCTGCAGCTGTTTCCTTTGAATTCATTCGATGAGTCGGAGCCGGAGAAGCTGAGACTGTATGCAAGCGAGTACAATAAAGAAAACGGTTCGACCTTCATTTATTCGTTTGGAAGAGATCAAGTGGATAATCCATATCATCCACCACTAGATTTGCGCTTAAGCTTCGTGTAAACTGCTGTATAATTTGTCTCTCATGTTGCATAATATGTTTGAATAGTTGTTCAAGTCGAGAGCTTAAAGTTTGATTAGCATCACTGAACTAGGTTTTATTATTTTAATCAATGTTATTGCTGAACTAGGGTTAGTTTAGTTACTGACTTACTGGCTAGTTTAATTTGGATAAGGTTATTACGAGGGTTCCCTAATGCATGCACGTAGCTCAAGAAATGATCGAATTGCGAGATTGAAATCTTTGAAATTGATAGGTCATTTGTTCCATTCTCTTTGAAACTTTGTGAATCCTGTGTCACGCGCGAGCCTTAAGACAATTAAAATTGAAAAGTGAGGTTGCAGAAGATATCAGCTAAAAGCCTAAAACTGTATTGGGGGACTTTATTCGAATTGATTGATTATTACTACAAATTAATTGAAACTGCAGACAATTCTGTCTTTGATATTGAAGGACTAAATGTTATTTTTCAGACTCAAGAGTGGATATAAGGTGGTTTTGATACTTTTTCTGAAGCATGGACCTTTTTGGATACTGATTATAATATATAAGAGATTTGTATCTCTCTCTCACACAGACGTAATTGACTAATATGACTTGGAGCTTATAATTGTCACCACAAGGAAATAGGTCAAAACCGACCGCCTAGACATTGCAGCACTAAAATCGACCGATAATCGCGTAGTCGGTTATAACGCGTCAAAGTAACTGAACGACGGCGTTCTGTGTGACGTGCCAACATATAAAATCGACCGTACACGACGGTCAGTTATGAGTATGACATGGCACAAGCATAACCGACCGTTCTCTGTGCTCGGTTATGCTTTCTGTGAAAAATAATAAGAAATTAATTTAAATAAAAATATATGTACTTCAGTCCCTGAAAACGACGTCGTTTTTTGTTTGGTACTAAAACTGACCGCCCTGTCGGTCGGTTTTAACCTGCAGCTTTTAAATTTACTTTAGCTAGTAGTGAGCTCCCATTCACTTCAAATAAAATCAAAAGAAGAACACAAGCACTAAAGTAGAGAAAAATATTGCTTACAAATATTTGATGTTAGTTATTTTCATTTCTTTTCATTAAATGTGTGTGTGGTGGGTGTGTTAAATGTGTGTTATTGTGTTATGATGTATTAAATGTGTGTGATGGAGAAGAATATTTACATTGAATGCATTTGTATTAAATGTATGAAATCATTTGTATTATTTGTGTATGTATTACATGTGTGTGTTTTATGTGATATTACATGTGTGTTAAATGTATATGTTATTATATGTGTGTGTTAAATGTATGCGTGTGTTAAATTTGTAGATGACAAACTTGGATCGAAGTTGGATTAGTAATCAAGTGCAAAGTGATGAAATTTCGTTGACTCCGGAATATAGGAACGGTGTAGAAACTTTTTTAAAATTTGCAAGTGAAAATGAAATGGAACATGTTCTTAACGATTTGTACAATCAAATCAGGCTTATATATACTCCCTCCGTCCCAATCAATTCTATACAGTTTCATTTTTGGGATGTCCCATCATTTCTATACATTCCAAATATAGTAATTTTTAATAATATAAAACACTATTATACCTAATACTTTTTTCCACTATCTTCATTCGATAATAATATAAACGCTATTAGACCCACTATTTTCCTCCATTATCTCAAATATCATTAAATATAAATGGGTCCCACCATTTTACCCATTTTCCCTCTAATTTTACACATTTTTTACACTTTTTCTTGATCTCCGTGTCCAAATCATTTGTGTATAAATGACCGGACGGAGGGAGTACATTTTAGAGTAAACTTCATAGTTGTGGTCAAAGTTTACATCGATTTTCAAAAAATCGGCCAGAGTTCCAAATTTTTAGAAAGTTGGCCAAATTTTGCCTCCACTTTTTAAAAGTGCGGCTCCCGTTAAACGTCACTAACGAAGTAACAGACTTGAGGGTAAAAATGAGTTTCAAATTCTCACAAAAAATGGCAAAACTTTGGCCCGTTTTTTAAAAGTGTGGCTCCCATTAGGCTCTGTTAGTGACATTCAATGGGAGCCACACTTTTAAAACGTGGAGCCAAAGTTTGGCCATCTTTTTGAGAATTACCAACTTTTTGAAAATCGGTGTAAATTTTGGCCACGCGAAGTTTACATTTTACTTGAACTGACGGTTCATAATTAACGGGGGTGTATTCGATTGGGATTTTAATGGATTGTTTTTAGTCTATGGATTTTAATGGATTGTATGAGATTTTGATTTTGTGCGGATTCTTGATGAAACGTCGCAGAGTTAATAGGATTTAAGTACAATGCTTCAAAATCCCATTGAATTTGGTGGGATTTCAAAAAACTTAAAATACACTGAAGAATGCCACAAAATCCATCATTTTATGAAATGAAAAAAAATCCATCAGCATTTGAATACCATCAGATTTTAATGGATATTAAACAATCCCAATTGAATACCATCGGATTTTAAAGCATATTTTAAAATCCCAATTGAATACCACCAGATTTTGTAGCATAATTTAAAATCCCAATTGAATACCTCAAGATTTTAATGGATTTCAAACAATCCCAATCGAATACCTTCGGATTTTATGAATGCAAAAAAATGTTTTAAAATCCCAATCCAATACACCCCTCTAAGAGTTTTTCGGACCGAGAACAAGTCAAATAATTTAAAAATAAATCCTAAGTGAATTTAATCAAAAAGAAAATCAAGTAAAATACTTGATTATAATAGAATGTTAATTTAAATTCACAAGTTGTATCCGAACCTTACTTCAAATGCAAAATTGAATCAAAATCCAAATGAGTTGGAGACTCTCTATATGCCTTGCTTTATTTTCAATAACGTAAATTTGTACTCTATTCTCAAAATAAGTGAATTATTTTCTAAATCAATAATATTAAATACTTAAGAAATACTTAAAGCTGAAAAAATTAAATAAACACAGAAAAATCCACATACATTTGTACTTGTATATTTTTATGTTAAATAAATACATTAAAACTAATGTTAATCAAGTTTTCGTGTTTTTCGTTATCAAATTAAGGTTCTAGTGTCCATCCATTAGAGTTGAGCAGGATAGTGATGTCAATAAATAATTGAAATTGATTATCCCATCCAGCTACAAACCAGGCCCATACTTTGTGGGCTAGGCAATGGGGATCTCCTGATTCTTCGGCCAGTGAAAGGGTCCGTCTCGTTTGATCCGCGCTCTATTTCATGCTCAGTATGTCCTGTCAACTGAATATTTAAGAGGGTGTTTAGATGGTTAGTGGGATGAGAATCGAAAATGAGAATGAGGGTCGAATGTCCTGTCGATTGAATATTTAAGGGGTGTTTGGATGATTGGTGGGAATGAGAATCGGAAATGAGAATGAGAATGAGAGGTACGAGAATAGAGGAGGGGCATGGGAAAAGGTAACCCAAAAGGCGTGGAGGAATGATTTACCCTCCAAGAAAGAATGAGGTTCCCATTCCATACAAAAAATTTGCTACTCCAAACAAATGTATAGATATGCGGTTCCGATACTCGTTAACCGGGCTCATTAGCAATAAACAAAACGGCCTCTAACTCAAGAGTTATTATACGTTTGTGACACAATAATCGACATATATCTTAAGATTTTTATAAATTATAATTTTATAAATCATTTTTAAAATTTTTTAAAATAAAAATTTGATATTTAGAATTTTGTTTAGAAATAAAATATTTAAAAATAAATTATAAAATTATATTTTATAGTTATCAAGCGATAATTGGAATGACTCCATACAAAGTTTTTTATGGACGTTGATGGAGAACACCATTATGTTGGGATGAAATTGGGGAAAGATGATTGTTTGCGCCTAAGTTGATTCAAGTAACTACGGAGAAGGTCAAGTTGATACAACAGAGGATCTTAACAGCCAAAGTAGGCAGAAGAGTTTTACGGACGAAGATCGCTAAGATGTGATATTTAATGAGGGAGATTTTGTGTTTCTTAAAATTTCCCAAGGAATGGTGTTATGAGGTTTGGGAAGAATTGAAAGTTAAGTCCTCGTTATAACGGACCATTCAAAGTTTTTAAAAAAATTGAAGAAGTAACATACGAGCTAGTACTACCAACAAGTCTTGGACATGTTCACAACGTGTTTCACGTGTCATATTTGAGAAAGCATATCTCAAATCCATCACATATTATAGATTATGAATTGATAGAAGGAAAATATGCAGTATGAAGAACTTTCGATAGAAATAGTAGATCATCGCGAGCAGAAATTGAGAACTAAGATCGTAACTTTAGTAAAAGTGATTCGGAAAAATCATAGTGTGGAGGAAGCAACTTAGGAATCCGACGAAATGATGAGAACAAAATACCTCCACTTATTCGATAAGACATGTTTGATTCAAATTTCGAGGACGGAATTCTTTTAAGATGGGAAGGATATAATATCTCTACTTCATTTTATTTGAATAATACGTAATTTAAGTGTATTTCGATGAGTATTTTTATATTTTTCTTTCCCTTAAAATTTATTATTGTGAAATGTTGGTTTGCCTAGATATCGAGACTCTCATAAATAAAATTTAGACTAAACAGAAGAGGTCCGATAGTTTTTATATATTTTTGGTCCCCAGATAGAAATGATGATGATGATGATGATGATAATCCTAATAATAATAATAATAATAATAATAATAATAATAATAATAATAATAATAATAATAATAATAATAATAATAATAATAATATATGAATGGGCGCCCAGTAGAAAGAAATTTTTGACTAAGGGATGAGTCCCAATTTTCATTGAGTCCGAAGATAAATTATGAACTATAGTCCGACCCATATTATCGAACTAATAATAAAATCGAGCTTAGCTAATAAGTCAACCCCTATTGTTAATTGATAGGCAATTTTGATATAGTTGAAGTATGGGCTTTGTACTCAAATTTTTTCGATGTGGGACAAGTTGCCTTAATATTAAATAATACACAAGTCTCGAGTATAATAATAGAATTGAGGTGGAGACTTTTATAACTTATCAACATGGGACTTAGATGATTATTTTCATCTTTGTTTGTAGTTTTATTACAATAAAATTTTAGGCTTTCATGTCCTATTTAGAAAGCTTAAATTTTTTATTTTAATAATGCTATAAGTAAAGCCAAGTGAAAGAATATTTACCTCCTCCCTCCGTCCCCTGTTACATGTCTATTTTGAAAAAAAAAATCACATATCAAGGAATAGTTAATTCCATAAATTTATTCTTTAAATATCTCTAATTAATGTCTTAAAAATGGTGGAATACGTTAATTATTCTTTACTTTATTTGCTTAAAGTAAAGAAGTGGACTGAAAGTGAGAAGTAAATAAGTTAATAAAGTATTTGGAAAAGAAGCAGAAACTCTGAAAGAGAAGTTAGCATTCTCAAAATCTTAAAAGTGCTTCTGCTTATTTACACAAACGGGTCAGGAAAAGCAGAAGTCATAAGCAACCTGACCCGTTTGTGTAAATAAGCAGAAGCACTTTTAAGAAACTGAGAATGCTAACTTCTCTCTCAGAGCTTTTGTTTCTTTTCCAAACACTTTATTAACTTATTTACTTCTCACTTTCAGTCAACTTCTTTACTTTAAGCAAATAATCACTTTTTTTTAAGTTTGCCCAAACGGCCCCATTGTTTTGAAAATGATGGATTTAACTAAATTTTAAATGAGTCAAGCCTTGGAAATAGAAATTGTGGGAATAGATTTAAAGAATCATCATTAAATTTGTTTGAAAGTGTAACTGGGCATGTAAATAAGGAATTTTTTTTTTTTTTGAATATAGACATGTAGAAGGGGACAGAGGGAATACTTAAATTGTATAGAAATTTGTAAGTACTAGGCTCAACTTACCATTATGGAAAGGGGTGAGTTTTCTTTAATCTTCAAAACAAATAAGCCTAATACTATTATATAGACTTGTAAGAAAAACTTTCTCAAAACCTTCTCCATGTGGGACAAATAGAATTGTCCAAAAACCAAGAAACAAGTTGTAGTTGGTTTTTTTTTTAAGTATTGACTTTATAACTTTGATTTCTACAGAGGATATGATATATCTCTTATATCTCCTCAATATAGGACTAAATGTAGTCCAAAATCAAGAAACTTGTCTTTGTTGATTTGTAAGTGTTGGTTTCATAACATTTATATAGAGAAAGAGATTATAAATCTCTTATAACTCTTCGATGTGAGACTTAATAAAGTCCTTTATTAAACCTTCATGCCTAATCTTCTACTTGTAAGAAATTAATCTATTTTTCTTTAAATAAAAACTTTAAACTTAAATTTAATTGGCTATATTGAAGCCAAGTAGGAATGGCAACGAGTCATATCAGGTCAGGCTTTTTAAGATCCAGACCCGATTTATTATATTTTGGGTCGGTTCGGGTACGGATCCGGATATCTAAAATAAAGATCCATATCCGATCCTTCGGGTTTTTTCGGTTTCAGTTCGGGTTTGGGTTTAATTTGAATACTTAATAAAATTAAATTAAATAAAAATTATACACCTATCAAAAATGTGATGGTTGATTTTTTTTAAAAAATTTTAGAAATATAAAAAAGGTGCTTCACATATTTCATTTCGCACAATAAACACGTGAGACATGCTAATTTGATTGTTTACAATCATTTAACTTGTCGTTTATATTTTTATTATATTTTAATTATTTAATGCATTATAATGAAGAAAAATACAATATTAGTGAAATGAATGTAAATTATGTATCACACATATAAAATTATACATCACTAATAATTCATAATATTTCAATATATATACTATAAATTTAACACACATACACACACAGTCACACACACACAGACACACATATAATATTTTGTATCAGTTTTTTTTATTGGATTTAGAGTTCGAATCAAGTTTTGGGTTTAGGTCGAGTCTCGGTTCGGAATAATTAAGTTTCAGATCCAGATCCAAACTTTTTCGGGTATAAAAATAAGATCCATATAAAAAAATTCGGTTCATCAAATATAATTTTTATACTTTTTCATATTAATTTCATCAAATATAAATATAATTTTATCAATATAATTTTTTATCATATCTGATAAAAATTAATATCAGATTCCGTTAAAAGCATGTATAATATATTTTAAAATATAATTTCTATATTATTTGAAAATTTGATCAATTTAATCTGTTAATATTTAAAAATGAATAAGTAATATGTCATTGAGAGGGAGTTGTATACTTGTAAAATACTCCATTTGTCCCCCTTAATTTTTAACATTGGGGGACGGGGGCGTGACACACATTTTAATACTCTTTTAAAGTATATACTTCTATAATTTTTTTCAAAAAAATTTTCTTCTCCGAATAAAATTTTGATATTTACTTTTTTTATTCAGAATTATTTTTTTAAAAAAAGTTATGAAATTATATTTTATAGGCGCATTAAAATGCGTGCCAAGTAGAGAAGAAAAAAATGTTAGGAAATGAAAAGGAGTAAGGACAGAGGGGATAACTATTTGTGAAGCACGATTATGCAAAAATTTCTAATTTAGAAGTGTACTTGATTGGGATTTTAAGAGATTTGTTCGGTTCATGAAATTCGAGTGTATTCAATTTGGAATTTGAAAAATGTATTAGTATCTTAAAATATTCAATTGAGATTTTAAATTATACTACAAAATCTAGTGGTATTCAATTAATATTTTAAATTATACTTAAAAATCCGATAATATTCAATTGAAATTGTTTAATATCCATTAAAATTGTTGCTATTTAAATTATGATGGAATTTTTTGGATTTGATAAAATAATGAATTTTGTGAGATTGTTCAGTATATTTTAGGTTTTTAAAATCCCATCAAAATCAATGAGATTTTGAAATATTGTTCTTAAATCTTAAAAAATGAGCTTGTGAGTTTACCCGGTGCGCACCCGAAGAGTAACGGTCGCAAATTTCTACGTTAAAAAAATAAAAACTTTATGATATTGTATCAAAAATATACGTAAAATCAAAATCAAATACAATTCACTAAAATTTATGAAAAAAATATATATTAAAATTCAGTTAAATACACCACCGATCAATAGCCAAAACATTAGAAAGACACAGTAACTAATTCAAGTTGCTAACAATTATGGGTGAGTTACTAACAATCATCATTGACTGATAACGCTAATTGCCAATTTTGATTTTGACCTTCTAAGAAGTTTACAACTGTCTATACCACGTGCAAACAAAAACATTTCAATAGAATTCAACACATCCATGATCCAACACTGGAGATGTTCATTCCTCACGATCTGCGAAGGTTAGCTACAGGTCATTCTTCTAACTCACTCATTGTAGAATTTGCTACTATACGCTCGCCCGAAATCGGCCCAACTGAATTTGATACTCACATCACTATCACCCCATCCATTAGATGTTACCAAATCTTCTTTACTTTTACATCCCCTCTCTCTGTAAACGGTCTGCATCCCCTTTACAGAAACAAACAAACGGAATCCCTACATCAAATCGCAACAAATCTCCTCCTTCCGGTACACAACTCCTAACAACCATCCACAGAACCGAATATCACAGATCTTGTGAACGGCCGTAATTACTTTTTATTTAGATGACAGATTTTCACTTACGTATAACAGGGACAATCATTATTTAATGTGACTGAACCAAGTAGAAATCCCTCGTCAAACTAAAAAGTGATTGTTATCTAAAAATTAAAATACGAGATTGTTAGAAATCCAAAATTGAAAAACAGAACAACTTATCGCTGAGATTTGCCCAGGAACATCCACTTCGAATCCTCGAAGATATATTAGAAAAGGGGATAAAGACCTCCAGTTTGATGTAAAAAGTTAAAGGCTAATCAATTCCAGAAATTACAAATGACAAAGCATTAATCAGTTAAACAACTAGAAGTACATATTATGTCCACAGAGACTCATCTTACATTACAAAATCAAACACTAACACCCCGAAACAAATTGCATAAACTCCGAATCCGCTTCCAATCCAGCCATTGTCTCAGGTGCCAAAACCACCTCCAAATCCACACTTCCGCCACCTTCCCGGCCCGGAAACGCCGAAATCTTCCCGTCAAATTTATTCGCCTTCCCGCTTCGAACCGCGATCGGTTTCCCCCACCCGAAATCATTTTCGTACATCGGAAACCGAGGCGAACTCCCCATTGTGATCATAGCGCCATCGAAGTTTCCCAATGGGAAACAACGCGGATCCTTCTCCCAATTCTTCACAAAGCTCCTCACCATTTGATCATCATGAGCCTTGACATTTTTGTTCAGCTGCTCCGCACACCACCGCAAATCGTGCGACAAAACCTCCCCAGCCGGGGCATAAGTCGGAATGCTCTGAATTGCGTTTCCGAAATAATACGGATTCAGCTTCGGCTCGAGCCTGTGCCTGCAATTCACTGCCATCCGAAACGTGGTCGTTTTGTTGGCTGGGAATTTACGAGCACGTGTCACCGCTCGCCAAAGAAGAGCACATAGGGACTGAAAAGATGAAATCTCCACCGTCGGATCGTTCATTTCCGTTTTCGTCACTCCGTTAATTCCCAGCCAATTCACAATCATCGACGTGATCTTCTCGTTCATCGGATCATTACTCTGCTTCGCCATCAATTCCACCGCGTCAATTCCTCCGTTACCAAACAAACTCCATTTCTTATTATTATTAACCTTTTCTTTCAGCTTCAGAATTGACTCCCGGCTGAAACTAAAAATCCTCTCCTTCAACGGAGCGTGCACATCAAACGTCACCTTAAGTCCTTCCTCAGGAACTTTCAGGATTGCCGATGATATAATCACAGAGTCGCGGCTGAAATCAGGCTGCTTCGACATCTTTCTAGCGCCCCTATTACAAACTTCAGCAAAAGTATTGAAGAAATTCCATAACGAAGTTCCGTCCACCACAGCGTGATTAACAGAACACCCGATAAAAATTCCATCGTGTAACTCCGTGACCTGGACCGCCAGAATAGGCCTAAAATGACCTTCATAGCTGACAACCCCGTCAAACGCGAAGAACTGTTTGACAGAATCAGGAACATGGACCGGGGACAAAATGTCCCTGATGGAAACATGAGTACTAGTAGCATGTATAAACTCCGCGCCAGCATCGTTACATGAGATGTAAACATAGCCCTCCTGGTCAGTTATCAAACGCCCAGCCAGCGCGGGGAAATGGGACAGAGTCTTGGAAAGGCCTTGTTTGAGGAGCGCGATGCGCTCGGGGATCGGAACGTGTGGTGGAGCGAATAAGCAGCCTTTCTGAATGTAATGACAGGAGAGCATAGGAAGATCAGAGACCGAGAGTTTCATTAAAACTGGACTTGTTTTTTGGTCCGGAAAGACGGTGGATTTGGAGAGATGAGTGAGGGAGTTGAGAGAGATTGAGCAAGGCATTTTGAGGAGGTGGTCTCGACTCTTGTTGTGAGATATTGGTGGGAGTTGGAGAAGTGAAGAGTGAGGTGAGTGGAGAAGATTGTTGGGAGGATGAGTTTATATAGGGATATTTTTGGGGGCTGGGTTCATGAACCTGGATATGTAGCAGTAGCACAATATTTATTGCATTCTTTATTCCGAAATGAGGATATGATATTGAGTTGACTAGAGCTTTTCTTTTTTAATTTTTTGTTTGGAGTACTTCAAACATTATAACATCTGGCTGTGCTGAGTAGGCAACTGGTGGGTAGTGTTTTTTTTTCCTGTATAAACTTCAAATTGCTGTGGGATAAAATGATATAGTTGCATTCAATTCATTCAGATTTTAAAAGATTTTTACTCTTTCATGAAATCAGGCGCATTGAATTCAGATTTTAAAATTAATTAGAATCTTGAGATTTTAATTAAAAATTTAATTATGTTATCAAATCTGAAGATATTTAATTAAAATTTTAAATTGCACTTAAAATCAGATGATATTCGATTGATGTTGTTATAAATTTTATTAAAATCCAATACTTATCAAAAACTAAAAGATTTTTCTGGAATTCATCAAAGGAAGGATTTTAGGGGATTGTTCAATATATTTTATAGAATTTTTGAAAACTTGCATTTCACTTCAAATGGCAGGATTTGAACTGTCATTTCAAATTTTCAGGTTTATATTAATATTTGAATGTCCTGAATTTGAAATGAAATCTAAATTCGTATGCTCGAACAGGTTATTTGTTCAAATTCAGGATTTCAAATGAAATTTATAAGGTTCCCAAACGGATCATTAAACTGGACTATTAAACTTTTTGAAATGCCACTAAAATCCATGAAATTTAGAAGTATAGTACTTAAAATTTAAAGACTTTGTATCAGTTTTGCGACGTTATATTCAGAATCCGCATAAAATCAAAATCGGATATTACTTATTCAAATCCATATATCATAGATAATCTATCAAAATTCCCAGTTGAAAATAATCCCAAGTTGGGAACAATATTTTTAAACAGTAATTTTCTACATATATTTCTATAAATTTTTAACTAAAATCAACATGTCCATTCCCTTTATTACGAAGTTTTAGAAAATAAGATGCGCACAGTCTTAACTTCATTTAACAAGAAGATGAGACTATTTCCACAAAGACCACTTGTGTGTATATATTTAATGATTATATGAAAAATGAATTATAACACATAAAAGATAAAATATATTAGATTATTAGAGTATCAAACATATAACATTATCACAATATCATAATACATTTCCCTAATCCCACATTCTGGAGCTAATATTTCAAAGAGCGGATCACAAATTCTTTCTTATTTACTTTGTGATATCAATATACCATCAACTTTTAATCATATCATATTCTTTTAACTCGGTTTTAACGCAGTTCAGCTCTTGAGCTTAAGTTAAGATATACTTCCACCCTTCTATTTTATTTGTTCACTTCTAAATTTGGATGGGTCAAATATACTAAATCTTGATTAAAATTTGAAAATTATGTTCATAACCTTTCAGAAATTTGATAATTATATTTTAGGGTACATTATGTATACTTTTTAATAGAACAATTTATAACAAATTATTATATAATTTATATAAATTCACTCAAAACTGAGTCAGGTTGATTCATTAAAAATCAACAGCGAACAAGTTTTTTGAACTAAATTATATTATTGCATGATAGTTCGCATATTAAATTGATCATAAACTATAAATATTAACAATGATAAAGCACACTTAATTAATACAATAAAATCAGCTTAGGGCCATGGTTTATGGTAGGAAAATTAAGCACAAGAATTGAGAGTCAGAGTAGCAATGTTGAAATGTAGGAAAATCCTTGTAACAGATTTTTCTGCAAATCTCTCTGCATTCACAAAAGATTGCGCCTATATTTTTCCTTTGAAAATCACCTATGCATGCCAATGTTCCTTCGCAGACCCTAAATTTCGGTTACACGCGCCAGTCCACCTCTTTAAGACTTGAAACGTGAGATTTACGTACTTTAAACAAGTCTGAGATCAAATTTGATTTTGAATTTTGATTAAAAAATACTAATGACAAAGGAGATGCAAATTGCAATGGCGTTTGATACTGCTCGGAAATAGGAGACATGAAATTCCTGGGTTTGGATTTATGTCTAATGTAGGAGGATTGTCTTACTTTTACATTCTAATATCCTATTATCTATATTGGATTTCGGAGGACTTTGTTTTATATGAAATTTTAAATTGTGTTCGAACCATTCATGAAGACAATTAGAAAACATATCGCAATTATTTTGATCACACGATCCGTAAAATTTCACATACTCATTATTTTATTCGAAGCGTATTAAAAATTTCATTTGCTTTGTTGCGCTACAACTTGTAACTTTATATTATTGTTGTATAATTCTTATTTATATTTATTTAATTTTATTAGGATAATCCAAAGTTAAGTTTATTCAGTGTACGTAAAAGAATTAAATCATTCGTAAACGTACTGTATTTTTGCTGTCATTCCCCAGATCCCTATAAAAGTCGGTTAAAGAATCTGCTCCAAAAACTTGAATCTAAATTCTCACAACTGGCTTTCTATCAGTTTACTTACAGCTACTTGAAGTACTATAATCCTACGAATTTGCTTGCTTACTTATGTTTAAGGCTGTCAGAGAAGAAAAGTCGGTTAATTAATCATTAATTATCTGCAACAACCGCCATTTCTGATATGTCGGCGGCCGTTATTATTAAACTCACAAATTATTTTATAATCACGATCATGTATCACATTCTTGTATAACACATGAGAATCCATGTATGTGGCTTTGTACATAATTTTGGGTTGATAGGTCCGTTGCTTCTTAGTCCTTTAAACAAATAGTTAAATAAAAGTAGAGTGCGCATGATAATTAAATAATGAGTTGTGGGGTTAAGAACTTGGACTCTGTCTCTTAATTGTTGCACTGAACCGTGATAGCAGGCTCCACCTGTTTGACAGTTCACAAACAACCATCCCATGCATGAACAAGTTTACTGTACGTAGACCCGGCCATTCGGGCGGGCCGGGGCGGTTCGAGCCGGTTCAGACGGTTTTGGAACCGTCACCGGTGGAACCGTAACCGGCACGCCAATACTGGCGGTCCGGTTCGGGCCGGACCGGGCTGAGAATTTAGAAACCGTAACCGTGGAATACGGTTCAAACGGTTCTCCGATTTAAGCGGTTTAAGCGGTTCGGTGGGTTGGCGTTCGGCTGACTGCGGTTCAATCGTGTCCTGTCACTTTAGTTGTGGTATGTGATGTGAACATAGCATATAGGCTATAGCCTATAGCACTGTAACAGAAGTACAGAATAGACTATGCGTGCGTGCGTTTTTCTTTTTCTCTTTTTAGTTTATTTTGTTTTATTTCTTTTTCTTTTTTAAGTTTATTTTGTTTTATAATTACATGTTTAAATTTTAATAATTCTTAAATTTTAAAAATCGATAATAAAGTTTTATATGACTAATTTTTAATAGGGTGAATTATCAAGTTGGTCACTGAAGTGGATTTAATGTATCAAGTTGGTCACTGAACTCAAAATGCTATCAAGATGGTCACTAAAGTCACTATAAATATCAAACAAGTACCTTGAAATATGAGTTCAAGCAGTAAAAATATTATTTATAAAATTTTACACATTATTTTTAAATGTTACGACAACCGACTAAAAGGTTATGACTTCTAGTATTTAAAATAATATATTTATATTTTATCAAGTTTATTTATTATATATATTTTATTATATAGTTATTTCTTTGTTTTAATTAAAAATGAATAATAAATAAACTTGATGAAATCTAAATATATTATCATAAATATTAGAAGTCATAACCTTTTACTTAGTTTTGGTAACATTCAAAAATAATGTGTGCAACTTTATAAATAATATTTTTACTCCTTGAACTCATATTTCAAAGTACTTGTTTGATATTTATGGCCACTTCGGTGATCATTTTGATACCGTTTTGAGTTCAGTGACCAACTTGATACATTAAGCCCACTTCAGTGACCAACTAGATAATTAACCCATTTTTAATAAATTGTAAACTAATAAACAATTTTTTAGTAATAAATAATAACAATTTTATATATTGAAAATAGATTTTACAAATAATGTGAGAGGACTCCTCTCTAAAAAATTCAACAGAACAAACCGCTTGTACAAACTAAATAAATAAATACATAACAAAATAAATACATTTATTCTTGTTTGGCTGGATTTCTAAGTTAATTACAATTCAGAAATTATAAATTAGTTTTATGCTAAAATGACTATCAATAAGGCTGATGATATAAATCAGATACGCCCATAATGTATTCCTATATTTTATTGACTACAAACTTTTGATTAGCATTTCCTGATGGAAGTAAACAAAACACGGATTATGCGGGCTGGAGGAACCGCGGGCTGTGCGGTTCGCGGTTCACCGCGGGCTTGCGCGGTTCGCGGTTTAACGCGGGTTTGCTCGGTTTGACGTGCCGGTTCATGGCGGTTTGCGAATCGAAGATCCAGGAACCGTAACCGGCTCGTCAACAACCACGGTTAGTGCCGGTTCGTGCCGGTTCGAACCCGGCATGTTAAAATACGGGCTAAATAGCGGTTCGGTCCGGTTCGTGCCGAGCCAAACCGCCCGAATGGCCACCTCTAACTGTACGTACCCTGTGTTAAGACAAACCCGGATTCATCTTTTCCTTCTTTCTCTGTGGTGTTTTGGGGCTATGGTTTACATCCTGACGCTAAATCATATACTTTCTGCTAAAGTTGTAGTTTTTTGTGAATGCATAAAGAACACGGAACTGGTCCCTCACTCCTCGCTCCTGTTTTACATGTTTATTTTGACTTTTGACCAGTCAAATTAATTATATTTTTACTGAAATTTACATATATTTTATAATTGAGAAAAACAATAAAAATTATATCATTAGGAAGCATATTTAGTCTTTTTTTATATGCAACTTTCAGATTTTAAAAATGATGTTGAGATGTTTAATCAAAGATTGATCAATTTGACTATTTGAAAACCAAAATAAACATGTAAAAAGAGACAGAATGGATATATAATTATCGTATAGCTATCGATGGAGACGGAGTTACGATTTAGTCTAGCATGGGTATAAAAAACTTTACAATTTGAGAAAATAATGTTACAAGTTCTATTTGAACTTGCACTTTCAGGCAGAGTGCACCTCCACAATCACAAGAACAAAATTAAGGGGCGCTTAGTTCATGATTAATGAACTCTGTTAACGTATGATCAGAACCTCAAAATTAGATGTCAATGTTTGGAATTTTGTGAAATGAAATGAGAACCTATTCCAGTTGGATGGCTAACTCATTCCTTCGACACCTATTAAGATACTCATTCTCATACCCAATTTCCATCCACATTACCATCCAAACGTCCCCTAATTTTATATTAAATATATAATAGATACGGTTCTTTATTTTTAAGTAGATGTCGCTTGACTTTGTGAGCATTGACGGCATATTTATAATAATTATTTTCAAAAATTTTCTCTAAATAAAAATATTTAACTTATATTTTAATTCATGAAAAGAAAATATGAAATATAATAATTTCAATTATGAAATCCATGCATTAAAAAATATACATTGAAAAATCAACAGTCTATATATTTGAAAAAATAGGGAATACATATATAAGATATTGCTAAAAAAAACACTCCTAAAATAATAATAAAGAGGAACACTTTTGAATCAAATATAGAATATCATCTAAATTTTAAATCAAATTATAATTTTAAGATAATTGACCTTTTATTATGAATAATAATAGTATTTAATATGTTTAATAATAAATATGAATTAAAAATTATATAATTCTAAGTAATATTAATTGTGAAAATTAAAGGTATATATATGATTGTATTCTGGATTCTGCTGTGGATTCTAATCTAGTTTTATAATATTTCATATTTAATAATTTGGATGAGATTAGATTTGAGATTTAATATATGTTAAGCTTAATCGATATTTAACTATATAAGTAAAACCTCAAACAATTTCGTTTTTGGGAAAATAAAGTTTATGCCAGTGGTTTGTATTGTCCTTTTTCTTTTAAATTGTTCGGTGTGGAGTGCAATCTTACATACACATACATACATACATACAGACTAATACATAGATATAGACTAATGATCAAATACAAATTATTAAATATGAACTTTAAAAACGAACCAAGAGCACCTAGGTCGATATGATATCACCACCCATTATATGTGATTAACCACAACCTAGATGCAATCACCACCCGAGACCCACTCCCGACAAATCCATCTCGAGCCGACTAAAGCCTCACCAAGATTCCGAACAGGAACAAAGGGGGTCCAAACAAGTTCAAGAATCAATATTTTACCCCATCTTCTTTTAACTAAGGTCCACCCTCGTCCACTATGACCCACCTAAACGACCTACATCAAGGTCTATTATCGGGGCTAGTCTTCCTATATTTTTGAAAGCATTATTCGCAATTGTGTTAATTTATATCAAGAAGTAGTTTGTAATAGAGCAAGAAAAATAATATAAAGGTCAATAGGGCAAGTACATGTGGCCTCCTTCCCATACTATCGATAAAATTAGCACAAGATTGTATATATGTAACACAAAAACGAAGTATAATATGTTTCATAAACTCGATCATGATAGCTTGTACGGTGACTTTTCGGATGTTCACGTGAAACATGCCATTTCAAGAATTTTCTATTAATCACAGTATTATGAAAGCTTAGTTAAAACAATTGATATAGTGATTTTCAGTCGGCCGAGTAAAAGAATAACACGACGCATGAACGATGTCAAGATGTAGACAAAACGCATGTATAGTAATATACTTCTAAACTTTAACATATAATGAAAACGAAAGTAAACGAAATTTCTTAAAATTTACAAATTTGTTTTCCTGGCTTTAATAAGAAAAAGCTACTTGCACACTATGCACTAATAGCATTTCACATAAGTTTTGCTACACTCTGCAACTAACGTGTACCATATCCTTTAAAATAAATGAATCTAGAGGGCATAAACATGTCGATATCAAGCAAGTAGCATCGCAACCACTTATGAATTATTAAGAATGGTATAGCAAAAAGAATCACAGTAGATATTTAATAAGAACTCGGATGATGAACCTGGTGTTACATTCATAGCATCTACTACGAGATACGTACGTGAATTTCATTACTTAAATACAAAATGCATCATCAACTTTGTTGGTGACTACACAAGTCAAAATGTGGCCTGGTACTTTTCAATTATATAGTAGCCTATTTGTTTGTTTTCCGAGCATTTAGTATTGATTCATGTACCTTCTATGCTTTTATTTATGGCTAATTATATGTATTCTTTTATGTGTTTTTTATTTTGTCATTCTTTGAACTAGGCCGTTGTGTTAACGCCGTCCATCACTTGTCGTAGCAAGTAGCAACTGCTGAAAAGTTGGATGGGCTCGTCACCTAACTCTCAGTATCCAAATTGACTATTTGCCTATTTTTAATACTCTCCCTTCGTCAATTGAGTTATATTGTTTGGACATCCGTTCATGTAGTTATATTATGGTTTATTTTGTTTTTCTGTACAAATTTTTAATATAATAAATTTTATTCAAAAATTAGAAAAATAATAAATTATAGAATTATATTACCCAAAAATCTTAAAAATATTTATCAAGTAACGAAAGAAATTGTATAAAAATGAGTGAGACTGAGATGATATGTTATTGTAAGTTATAGATTTATAATCTTTATCATTTTGACTGTTTTTATTTCTATTTTTATTATTAATAACATATTTGTTACTCAATTTCTCCAATTTTATACGACCTGATATATTTGACTACCAATCTATTTGAAAAATAAATGTTCGACTTACTTCATCATAAAAAATGAGATAG
Organism: Daucus carota subsp. sativus; assembly: GCF_001625215.2. Lineage (NCBI taxonomy): Eukaryota > Viridiplantae > Streptophyta > Magnoliopsida > Apiales > Apiaceae > Daucus > Daucus carota. Next base: position 54,742,971 of record NC_030383.2, on the reverse strand, counting down.
TGAATAGTAAAAACAATGGTATCATATAAATGAGTAATTATAATAATCTTAAACAAATATTATAATTAAAAAAATTCATTTTATTACAAATATCCAAAAAATGAAAATATATCACATAAAATGAGACAATAAAAATATATTTTGCACGAAACTCGAAATTATTGTTCTACCAAATGCTCAACATATATATAATGTGTGTTTAACATATTTTGTTTACATTGTATCTGTTCGAGTTACCGGCTAAAATTCGAGGTTATGCAACGACATAATAGGTGGTTGAGAGTTCGGAATATATCAGTTGTAAATTCAAATTAAAAAAAGTTGCAATTGTCAAGTTGATGTAACTCTTAAAATATCAGCTCTTCCACCAAATAATCATGCATGCTACCTCAGCCTCTCCGTAGGGTACAGTGTATTTAAGACATTTTTCTAATTTTTGTTGGTTTTTTTAAAATAAAAACTAAAGATTGCGACAAATTTTGAATGTCTGCATCAAGAATATACATTTGTCAAACGTGTTAATATACTCTAAAATCGCGAAGTTTTGTCTAATTTACAAATTATGCACGGCCTTGATAAGTTAATGAGTGATGGTCCTGATGGAGACACAAAACGGACGGCGCCCTTGTAAGAGTTCGTTTGAAATGGAATATATTCGTTGGTAGTGGCTACTACTCCTACCTTGTTGGCTATCAAACTAGGTGATTCATGGACATGATATATATTTAACAAACGAATATTAGTAAAATATATGATTACTAGATTAATACTAGTATACAGTTTTTCCGGTTTAAGGAACAGTTTCCAACTACCTTATATACTTTGTTTGGTGAAGCATAAATGATCAGAGTGTTTATGCATGATTAAGGCCTAAGGGCTCAGGGATGATCAACTTTGTCTGTATGCATTTTGTGTCAAGTGTCCGTAAACTGTGTTGTTGAGTATCCGGGGGTTTTTATTAATCATGAATGATCAGACGGAGTGCGCCATTTTCTTTTCCAGGGGTGCCAATTAATTACTTGCTTTTGGGATAGATAATCTTAAATATTGAGATTAATTATGATCTATGCGTAGATTGGCACTTTCTTTGTGCTTCTCCCTTGGATTAACTTTCACCCCAACATATTAGCTTACTTTTTATCTCACTCCAGATTAATTACCATTATCTTTTGTCCAGACTCCCTGCCAATTCATCAAATTATTTTAATATTGACCCCCGTGCTTTCAGACATGTGTGGATTCAATCAGAGTATTATTAGTTTCAGCTGAATATAGAGACAATAGCACTCAACAACTTGATTGCTAAAAAGTTCCGAAAAATTATGTCTTTTTATATATAACTAAACAACACAAGCTTATGACAAATTTTAAATCCTCGTCATCTTTGTGAATAATGTGAGAAAGATAAAAGAGATTCTTAACTTAGATTTAAAAGAAATGACTTATTATTTAAAGTAAATAAGCAGTCGTTTATAAGTGAAAAGTTGTTTCAAAGTTAAAAATTAGTAAAAATGTTTAGATATCACGGTGATTTACAAAAGCGGATAATAAAAAAAAAAAGTTGCAGCCTCAAAAAAGCTAGGTTTTCTAGGTTTTTTTTTTGTTTTTTTGCTTCTAAAACATCATTTTAAGCACTTCCACTAACCGCCAAACAATCCATTATAAGTTCAACCCCACTTTTCTTCCGAATAAGCCGATAAGTCTAACAGCCAAACATCCACATTATTCAAGGATTCGTTTGATCAACGAATATCATTGCATTTTGCATAGAGTTACATTGTGTATAGAATTTATAAAGTCGAACTAGGCAGATCAATTGTTCACATCAGTCCTGTCATCTCCATTCTCCGATCCTGTGGTTGTCACGGAGCCAGCCATGCACGCTTACTGGCGAGTGGGAATTAGAATCCATGAATGTGCCTCAGTACAATAACAACAAGTAGAAACAAAACGATAGCCGATTGAGTCGGACCAGTATGTTGGCATGCAGAAAAGGTAGATATTGGATTTGGATATGACATGTTGACATGCATGCAATGTATTTGTCTCTGTATTTCAACTCAATTCAACTAGCACAGCATATTATTATTAGCATGGGGAGCTGACACTACAGCGAGCCAGTGGTCCTTAATAACTACAAGTCTGTAGCCTTGAGTGCATTCCCTCTTGCTACTTTATTAAAAGTATTTGCTAGCGTGAGGATTATTAACTCCCGAGCTGCTGGTTTTAGAACCAGTCGTCCAGGACTATATGTGTCCAGACAGATTTCACGGTGCCAAAAACCATCTCAATTACTCCACTATATTGTAAAGGTCAACATATATATTCTTGCACTCAGGGTGGCCAATTATACGGCGTTCACACGCATCTTCTCTTCTTATCTTCTCCGGAGGGAGAACAAGTAATCACAAATGAGTAGTCCGCCATCTTCTCTTTCATCGTAAATTATGCGTATCTGAATGTAATTTTATACTGCTTCTGTCCTTTTCATATTTTAACGGTTTTTTTCATTATTTGTCACGCGTTTTAAAATATATTTTTATAATTTATTTTTGAAACATAAATTTATAATTTTAAAAAAGGATATGAATAAATTTTGAAACTATATCATATAAAAAAATTAAAATATAAACCGAATTATTCCCAAATATCGACAACCTAAAAGAAGTAATTTTTAAAGATGATGGCTATTTTAAAAGAACTACGCCTCGTATCCGTCTGTAATTACAAGAATGTTCGGGAGTATCAATAGAATTCTAACAAGATTATTCGAGATTATCAATAGAATTCTATTAGTAAAAGTGATATTCCGTTGTTAATTCAAAATTGGGAGGAATTACTAAAGAAAAAGTTCAAAAGTTGTAAAAGTCTCATTTAATTTGTGAACAACATAAGTGCAATAGATATGTTTGAAATCGAAAATGGGCTGTTTGCTTATAAGTTCGAACTCAGGCTCATTAATCAATTAAGCCATGCAAGTACACCACGAGGTTAAATTAATACGTGAAAATTGAGTCTGGCTGCATAATCGGATTCCTTTCCTCATCTATACTATCTATACTATACTATAATAAGCCAACATAGGTTTAATTTGTAGTCGTACAAAATTTTGGTTTGGTCATCTCCTTTATAACTACAATATAATAAGCCAACATAGGTTTAATTTGTAGTCGTACAAAATTTTGGTTTGGTCATCTCCTTTATAACTACAAGTCGGTCACATGTAGACTTCTCTTACTCTTACAATATTAAAGAGTTTTATACCGTTCAAATTACAAACACGTGTGATGTAATACAAGATAAAAAAACTCCATCATTATTCTTTTAAATATAATTTATATATTATTTATATACTATATTATAATAAACCGATATTAGTATAATTCGTAGTCGTCCAAAAAAATGTAACCAGTTGGTAAATATAATCTGGTTAAATCTAATTCATTAATACTAAAATATTAATAAGATGATGTTAAAATTTAAATTATAATTAATAAATTACGAATTCTATACCTTCCCGTGCTTCACACGTAAAAAAAAAAAAATTTGGATAAAATTTGGATAGCATAGTTAAAATGGGTTGGAGTTGAGCATCCACCTAAACAAAATTCTTTTAAAAGTATGCGCACGTAAAACTCTTTTACGTAACTGACTTCCGTTAATAAATGTATTATCATCTACCTACAAATAAGTTTTAGTAGGTAAAAATCCTATTTTAACTACCAATATATATTGGTAGCTAAGTTATTGGTAGGTAAACGTTAAATATCCTGCTTGATTTCTCCCCCTTAATCAGCAAAAAGGTTATCCACAGCAGTCTGATTCTGAGTAGCATCTGAGGAGCCGGAGGCAACAGCAGCAGAAATCTCCGGAGGTGGAGTAGACAGTTCCTTAGCTACAGTCTGATCAGCTTCCTTATCAGCCTCTAGCAGTCTTGGCAGCTCGAACAGCGGACTTGGCTTTCTATACTATAATATAATAAGCCAACATAGGTTTAATTTGTAGTCGTACAAAATTTTGGTTTGGTCATTTCCTTTATAACTGCAAGTCGGTCACATGTAGACTTCTCTTACTCTTACAATATTAAAGAGTTTTATACTGTTCAAATTACAAACACGTGTGATACAATACAAGATAAAAAAACTCCATCATTATTCTTTTAAATATAATTTATATATTATTTATATACTATATTATAATAAACCGATATTAGCATAATTCGTAGTCGTCCAAAAAAATGTAATCAGTTGGTAAATATAATCTGGTTAAATCTAATTGATTAATACTAAAATATTAATAAGATGATGTTAAAATTTAAATTATAATTAATAAATTACGAATTCTATACCCGCCCGTGCTTCGCACGGGTTAAAGGCTAGTATATATAATATTATATCGTTCAGATAAAGAAACGAAGACTCTCTAAACTGTATCCATGTAACAGATTTCAGTCCAAATTATCAACACTTACCGGTCTTTTGCCGTTCATCATTATAAATACAAATTAGCACGTTTTTTTATATCATTTTCACAAAATATTTAGATCGGAACTGTAGTTCTTGTAATTATGAATAGCCAGAATAAACAAATATATATGTCTCTGATTCAAGTATGGGTGCTGCAGAAGACTCCGTACAATTTTATTTTTAATATATATTTATGTTATCATCTTTTCTGAAATGTAATTGTCCGCGTCAATTGAATAGGCCTATCAAGTGGGCTTGGATTTATATTACATTATATTCTCCTTCATGATGGCCCATATTAGTTACTCATATTTTTCTATATTACACACATGGCACTATGCATGACAGTTGAAGAATTGGAATCCAGCAAATAAAAATATAAACTTATGCAATACTATATTTTATAGGCCACGGGTTATGATTGATGAATATTTATGTTTAATATATTAATATTATACGTCACTGGTTGGATTTCTAATGGAGTGTCTTCCTCTCAACATCGAATCGAAGTGCTCAGTATTTGTTTCTTTGCTGATGATAAAATTAAATGGAAAAAGGTTTGTAGTGTTTACATGAGCACGCTAAGTATCAAAATTTATGAATATGATGTACGTGATTGATAGTGATTATTGTGCATAATTATTAAAAAGAGTGATTCAATCAAAACAATATATACTTATCAAATTTTGTACTTATTTGTTTTCATAAAAAAAACTGAACAAAAAATACTCCATCCGTCCTTTTTTAATGGTCGCATTTGCAAAAAACACATATATTAAGAAAAATTAAATGTCAAGTCATTTCCATGCATGACCTTATTTATTGTATTAAATGGTACTTAAGTAATAAGTGTACATACTAGTGGTAAAGTCAAATATTGAAACTAACTAAAGATAAATATGAAAAGTTATGCATAAATATCTATTGGAGTAAATATGAGAAAATTATTTAGAGACAATCTTTTTTACAAATATAACAACTTTAAAAAAAGATTGAGGGAGTACCGTGCCGTTTGTCCTCGAATTCGTAAAAGTAACAAAAAATATTATAGTAGAGCTTAGACTATGTTGGAGTTTTGCGAAATTTATCGAGACAATTCAGTTGCCATTAGTATGTCAGCCATGAGTCACAGCAAGTCAGCAACACGTAATTCCCGAATTCCCAAATAAATCAATGCTCGTGAAATGCAACCAAAATAATTTGGGTTCAAGGATTGATTTTGAACATCATATGTCTGTCACCTACTTTTCTTGGGCCTGGCCTTATAAAGAAAAATAAAGGCAACTATTTGGATATTTGGGAGATTGGGCTACTCCCGGGCGTCCTAGATTGAAATTGCTTCCATGTATAGTTGGAATTTCAATCGATTGTTTTTAGTCTATACATTTTAATAAATTGTATATGATTTTTGTTTTATGTGAATTTTTGATAAAATATCGCAGAGTTGATATGCATTATTTAGGATTTAAGCACAATACTTCAAAATCTCATGTATTTTGGTGGGATTTCAAAAAACTTAAAATACATCGAAAAATCCCACAAAATCCACCATTTTATGAAATTTAAATAGATCCATCAGCATTTGAATACCATTAGATTTTAATGGATTTTAAACAATCTCAATTGAATACCATCCGATTTCAAAACATAATTGAAAATCCTAATTGAATATCACAAGATTTTGTAACATAATTTAAAATCCCAATTGAATACCCTAAAATTTTAATGGATTTCAGACCATCACAGTCGAATACCCTCGGATTTCATGAATGAAAAAAAAAATTTAAAATCTCAATCGAATACACCCCCTGTTTAATGTTTTCTCGGGTTCTTATTTGGATGAGTTAATTAACTAACTAAACGATAATGCTTCTTACATTATGTGTCCAAAATTAAAATTTCATATTTAATTTCTTTTATTTATTAAAATAAAATTTAAACTATCTAATTACCTCTTAAATTATGAACTCAAATTGATGAGCTCATTTGATTCAGGACGGATATAAATGAATTTAACTTCTTACGGGCCAGTATTTGTTAAATCATTTAATCATATTAAATATCAGAAAAGTTATATAGTAAATTCACGTTTACGTTGGAATCTTGCAGTAACACTTTCTAAAATTGCATAAATTATAATGAAATGATTTCAATTCCAATTTTTTTTATCATATAATAGTTTCAAACATCCGATAAATTAAAATTATATTTAACAAAATAATTAACAAGCAGAAAAATGATCGTAATTATTGTTAAAGTTGAAGGATTGTTAAAGTTGAAGGATGTTGATGATTAATTAATATTGATACTTGATAGGAGTAATATTTATAAATGATAATTATATATAAATTATGATAATCAAAAATATTATTTATAATTAAATTAAACTAATTATGAATAGCATTTCAAGACTCCAGTTTATCTATGGACTCATAGAATACTAACTGTATTAAATATAAACCGAAAATGATCTAACAAACAGTTCTTCTCATATTTGCTTCATATGAACCCGATATAAATTTTTGTTCCGTTTCAATTCGATGAATACTCCACGGACTAGCCTAAATACAAATTTTAATTGCAGTTGTAAGTTGTAACCCTGCGTAATACTAAAGAATGTATTCTGAACAAATAGCAATGAAATTAAAAGAAGTTATGATGTGAAATGGGAATAATGCTTGTAAATTAGTAAGCGAGACAAAACCACTAAACCAGGGTGGAGAGACTGGAATTCAAGACGATGAGGCAAAAGAAACAAAGTAAGAACGCCGCGAGACTTTGTGAAATAATAGGCAAATTTGGACCATTTGGTGTATTACCATTCTGGTAATTTTAAATCAGATAAATAACAATATGTTACTATTATATTAGAATTAGAGGATAGGATTAGAGTCCACAATGTTTTTTTATACAGAGATAATGACTGACCACCGATGAAAACCTCCTACTCTTTATAATACACAGGATATTTATCTATACACATCACTGTCCTACTCGACTAAGTTAACTCATGATTTTAGAAAGATGAAGACTTGAAAATATCTACTAAGTACAAAAAAACTTGCAAATATTCCCACATTATGAAAACTGCTTCCCCGTAATTTCAGAAGAAAGAAACCACAAACAGATATGTGCAAAATAGATATTCCGAAGTTATTACATTATTGAATGAGCTTGGCTTTTAACAAGAACCAATCTAGCTTTAAATAACAAAAGCAACAAGCTGTTTTAATTGGTAAGTATGGCGAGAACCATCCCCTGGTAAGAATGTGACATACCACTGATAATTTTACAGGTAGCATTTTAGTAAGTCAAACAACGCCAAGGACCAGAGGATAATCAACAACCAGCTACAGAAATTACTCCTAATCCAGAATATATACTTTTTAACAAAAACAACGCACAATGTCATATACAAGTCACAAGTGTGACAAATGCTTGATAAAGCTCCGGCGTTTCTGTACTAATCATTATAGCTATGAAAGTTTAATTAGGTTTTGCTACTAAATCCATATAATTACAGTCTACCTACTAAATCCGGAAGTTTTAAATAGACCATCTAATCAGTAGCATTTTTTAATATCTTTTGATTATTATAAACACACAGCTATATCAGGCTAGGCCACGGTGGGTACTAGATGATTTGGCAAAACAATATCCATGTTGATACCACAACTGTCAAACTAAAATCCAGAAAGAGAATATTAAACCAGATATAGGTGTCCGTAAAGGGAAAGGGGAAGCAGAGGAAGAGCGATAGAAGTCGGTACTGAAGAAATCATGCTGATAAGGAACTTATAGCTGGCACTTTTAATTATAAGGTACAGTCAAAAAAAACTTGCATGCTTCTTGCACCATACTTCGGTTAATTTAAAGGAAAAGATGAGCGCAACAAAACCAAAATAGTTTTAACTAGCTGGAAAATTTCAAATTTACGGATGCAGATGAAGAATATTCGGACTGCTGAGCTTTGTAGTTGTCTAAGGAGCAGGTAACCTAAGCAGCGATAATCTTAGTACAAACTCCCTTCATCATGCCAATATTACTCTCTTAAATTTGTCCTTGGAGTTCCGTTTTTAGAGCAACAATATTATAAGCCAACCAATAGAAAAGATGACAATATTCGGTAACATAATTATCTAACTCGTCATCCGCAATCAACAAAAGTTCAAGGGAACAATCGTAAAGAATTGTAGACTACCTGAGTTCCAAAAATTGATAACACTGATGAGCACAATTATAGTAGAAGGTATTTATCCTATCCATGTGGATTCATAAAATCGATTAATCAACACTAGATTATGTTAAACAAAACATTTAGGTTTCATTCACTTGGATGGAATGGAAAGAAAAATTATAAAAAAAGATTTATGGAGAACGAAGAATGTATGAGAAAATATCGATCAAGTATTAGTGAGTCTAAATTTTTTATGATGAAGGTTGTAGGGAAACATGATGATCATTCCTTCCAAAATATGTGGGTTAGATTTCTAGTTCAAAAAATTTGGAATAGAATGATCAAAGTAATGAAAATTATAGATATTTTCTCTAATCACCTCCAACTACGAGTGTAAATTTCATTTCATTCTTCCCTCATTCCATTCTATCCAAGTGAACGTTTAGCTTTAGGTTGTTTTTACTTGGATGGACCAGAACGAGGAGATAATGGAATGAAAAATTATAAAAACGTTTTATCGAGAAAGAAGAAGGCATGAGAAAATAGTGACTAAAGATGAGTGGGTCTAAATCTATATGATAAAGATTGCAGAGAAACATGACCAAGTGGAATGAATATTCCTTTAAACAAGTGGGTTAAATTTCTATTTCAAATAGTTTGGGATGGAAGGAATGAAATAATGAAAATTATATACATCTTTTCCGATCACCCAAAACTTAAGAGTACAAATATCATTCCACTCTCCCTCATTCCATTCCATTCAAGTGCTGTTAAGGCAAAGTGTAAGTCACTGCCAGGGACTAGTTGAAAATGTTTCGGTTGAGCAGGTCAATTTAGAGGATCTTGCTATTAGGAACTAGTTGAAGATATTTGAGTAGAGCAGGTCCGTTTTGGATGTTATTTGACTTCAGGATACAAAAATACAACTAATCCTACTCTTCTATCACTTAATCCAAATTTATAGAAGAAGTTCAATTTACTTGCTCTTATTCCCAGGTGGCAGGTAACATAGAAAAGATACACACAATTCAGATCTATGTAACCAAAGTAACTCCGGAACCAAATCATAAAACGGAACAATTTATCAACTTGTAATCAAAATGCATGTTATACAATAGTTTAAATTTATTGCTTCACACATAAATCCATACAACGGAAACAGGTTATCATTCATAGACTATTGAAAACACACACAAAGATATGAAATTTATATACAAACATTTCTCCAATTAAACCTTAAATTAGCAAACTAACACGTCAATATCCATAAATCATAAAATCATTAATACTCACTTCGATAATCCCTGTACTCATCCCTAGCATTCACGTCCGTCTCAACACGTTCCGCGATTTTCTCCTCTTCATACTTCAACCCTTCCTCCAATGCCAAACCGCCAAGCGCCCCCGCCACAGCTCCCATTGCCACTCCACTCCCTACTCCCATCCTCGAAGGCCTCGGTGGTGCGTAATCGACAGGGGCGCTAGGAGCTCCAGTAAATCGAGTATCATAATAAGGCCTCGGAGAAGGCGGTGGAGGTGGAAGAGCTTGCTGCTGGGTGTAATAGCTCGGGTAATAACCCGAATAAGGATCCGGCACGTATCCATACGGAGCCGGAGGAGGTGGAGGTGGAGAATGAACCGGCGGGTAGCCACGTGGACCGGAGAGCGGAGGGGCAGAAGAGTAATAATACCCACCCTGAGGGGCAGTTTGGTAATCCGGCAAAACACGTTCTTTAATGGATAGTTTCAGTCGGATCTTCCCCTGAGGCCGACCCGAGGGGCGTCGGAGCTCGAACGTCCTGAGCTTCCCCGACTCGTCCGAGTCAGCCGAGTCAACCAGGTTTCTAATCGGGAAGCGGAGAATACCCACGAGCGGCTTAGCCGACTCGAGCGGCTTGGAGTGGAAGATTTCTAGAGTGAGGGTAGAATCGAGAGGAGAGAGAGTGAGGGGCAGGATGAATTGCTCGTTCCACACGGGTCGGGTCGACCCGGAATCGTCGGACTTGGTGGCGAGACGACGGTCCGGGTCGGTCCAGAAGATGACGTAAGGCTTGAGAGGGCCGTTGCGCCAGTTGACGTTCTTGAGGTGCTTGGCGGAGACGATTGTGATGTCGAGATCGAGCGGGCGTTGCGATGGCCGAGAGGTGGACATGGTTTTTGTGTGTCTTTGTGTCAAGTCAGTGAGCAATGGTTAAGGGAAAACAATCCGATATTAGAGCAAGTGCAATAACTTAGAGCAACTCGGGCAGATTATCTATCTCGTTACTTATTAATAATATAAAATTAGGAAAAATAATGAATCCCAGTGAGTCTCAGGGATTTAGATAATCTATTTTTAGTGTCAAACTTCAATAACAATCCCTATATTTGTTCTGCTAAGATTATTTTAATAATAAATTTGAGAGAGAGAAGGGGAAAAGTAGGGAAAAGACAAAGAAAGAAGAAGAGAGAGGATTATTTTATTCATAAATACTCCCTCCGTTTCAATTTACATGTCCACTTTCAAGAAAATTTTTTGTTTCAAATTAGTTGTCCACTTCAACTTTCAATGCAAAATCATATTTCCAAAGTCAACTCTACTCCACATATCTCTTATTTATATTTCCTAGATTAATCTCACTCCACATATTTTGATTATTTAATGCAATTAATTTGTGAACAACTACTTTTCTTAAACTGTGTGATTTTTCTAAAGTGGACATCTAATTTGAAACGGAGAGAGTAGTAAATAGGTAATGGCTGGAGGTTACTTATAAATAGGTAATGGCTAGGAGATCTGAGTTGTACCAGTGATTTAAGTAACCACTAAGAGAGTGTTGGAGTGCTTTTTCTTAGTACGTTACCTAAATGTAAGTTTAGGAGCAAGTTTAGATAACCTATTGAAGTTGCTCTTACCTATAACTTACCTGAACGATGTCCTAAACTCAGATTTAGGTGTGTCAAAAAAATTGAACTTCAGCACTTGTTGCTTAAATCATTAGCATCTTCTCAAATTTCCAAACTTTCGGGTAACCACTAGCCATTACCTATTTAATATTTATAAATAAAAAATTTATCTTGTTAGGTCCTATAAACTCACTATATAAACAGATATAGTGAACACAATCAATAACACAATTCGACAATATAAGAGATTGAAAGCAGTAAACTCTTATTCACAAAGCTTAGTAGGTTACAAAAACTCTCTCAGTGATTTATATATTATCACTAAGAGCTGCTAGGGTTCTTAACAATATACTCGATAACTCGACTCCTATAGAGTAACCCTAATCTGTGTTTATATAGACACAGTTACAAAATCAATCTCTGATTTGATATCCTATAAATCAGCTAATAAATCTATCAATCAAAGATTGCTCCAGTTTTCTGTTTAGTTTCCATAGTCAGCAAATCACTCCTCAGCTTCTATCCTTCCTTGAAGTATATCCGCTTCTGAGCTCTTTCCACGTGTAAACTCTGTCGAGTCTTGACTATGTAAACTCTGATCAGACTTTATTTAAACTCTGTCAGACTTTACTAAACTCTGATCAGCTTCCAGTTTAAACTCTGATGATTCCTGTTCTAAAACAAACCTTAAGAACATCAGTAATCATCAATTATATCTAACAATCTCCCCCAACTTGTGCATAAATAAATTATGTGCAAGTTAACATATAATTGATGTCAAAACATTTAAGTCAAATGCAACAGAGTTTAACTATATAACAGAAAACTTTTAAAACTTACAGATACTTTATTCCTTAGCTGCATAGACACCATTTGCTGTCTTTAGATACTCTCTGAGGAGTTCTTTTTCAGCTTCTTCAAGCACTGTAATCATTTGTCTCTTGATCTCTCTCAGCTCTGGATCTGAAACTCCAGTTTGATAAATTGCAGCTCTGAGATCATAGATCTTGTTCTTCTTCAAGTCTCTATCCAGCCTTATATTGTAAGCTTTATCAGACTCTTCATTAAATGCAAGAGTTCTGATTCCACCTATCGTTTCAATCTTTGCTGAATTTTTCTTCATCTCCACCAGCTGTCCTTTATGATTAAGATATTTGGGAATGAAAGGTCCAGCATTCTTGTTTCCTGTAATCCCCATCTTCCTTCTGATTTGATCTTTTAACAGGCTGGAGATGTGTTGTCCTGACTTGTTCTTCACTTGAAATATGTATGATACATATCTCAATTCCTCCCAGTGTTTAGCATATAGATCTGCTTCAAGCACTCTAAACACTGTTCCATCAGACATGAAGTAGATAAGGATATTATCTCCTCTGTCATTCTTTACCAACTGGACTGAATCAAGTTTATCCATTTTGTCTTGCAATACTCCAGTCTTGGGAGCACAGAGAGATGAGGGGTCATCTGGTCTTGATCCTATACTCTGATCAAATTTTTCATACTTGGATCCCAGCCCTCCTTTATCTCTTCCTGCCTTTTGATGAGAGAATGGTTTAATTGAGTCTTTTTCAAAACTTATTTCAGTCATCAGAGTGGGTTTTGCAAATCCAGCCAGTGGTGTAGTTGTTGGTTTGAACACAGCTTGAGCTTTGTCAGAGACTGTGTCTTTCTTTGCTTCCTTATTGACTTGAGCTGTGTCAGAGGTCAGTCTTTCTTTTTGAGGTTCTGCAACATGAGCTTTGTCAGAGATTGCAGCTTCTGTTTTCTCTTCCCTTACAACTTGATCCTTGTCAGAGGTTGTAGGCTTCTTCTTTTCCCATCCTTTTTCCAGATGTTCATCTACTTTGTTTTTACCCTTGGAGGTGTATTCATCTTCAGAGTATACCTTCTTGATTGGTAAACTCTGATCAGCAACAGTAGCTTCTTTGATCAGTATTCCTTTTTCTTTTGGCTTGGTAGTTGACTTTGCAGGCTTTTGGATTTTTCCTGACTTTATTGCTTCAGCATGTTCTTTCTTTAGTTCTTCTTCTTCTGCAGCAATCAACTCCAAATCCAAATTTGCTTCTGGATTTTCTTGTTCAAAAATCAATCTAGCAAGCTCTTCATCAGTCATGGGTTTGTCTGATCCAGTCACTGGTCTTTGCTTAGATCCAGATGTGATGTTGTGAGTTGGACCAGACTTTGTGCTTTGCTTAGATTGTTTCTGACTGTCAGAGTTTGAAACTCTTCCACCAGTCCCTGCTTGAAATCTTTTGTGCTTTGTAAAATCATCAGCATCATCATCATCATCCTTTTTCTTCCTTTTCAGAGGTTGAGTAGTAGACTTGCATTTGACTTGAGCTACTCTCTCCCCCTTTTTGACATCATCCTCATCAGGAATCAGAATGGATGTGATCAGAGAAAGTGAAGTTTGGATAGCTTCAAGCTGTTTGGACATCTTTTCTTGATTGGATTCAATCAAGGTCATCCTTTGGTTAAGAGATTCATTTGTAGTGACCAGCTTCTGTACACTTTCTTTCATAGGATTGATGGTCCTTTTCTTTTCCAGGTCATTTGTCTCCTTGACCTTTGCCACCTCTGTTCTTAGACTATCAATGGATTTAGATGTCTGGGCATGAGCAGGATGAAATGTCTTCAGATATAGAATTGTGCCCTTGAGGCTTGACATAACATCAGAGTTTGTAATTCTCTTCTCTGCCATAGCTAAGAACTCTTCAGCTTTAGGTGTTTCCAAGGAGTGCTGGTGACTCAACCAGAGTTTATCCCAGACTTCATTTGGTGGATCAACCTGAAGATCCCTTGGGAGTGGCTCAGAGGCTGTATTCAGAGTTTGTAGCCTTGCAATGAACTGGCTAGTAGACTCCCATTTCTGTTGTGTCAAAGGGATTTCAGCATTGTCATCCTTGTCAGTATCTGAACTGGTATCATCCTCAGGATCAGAGTTTGCTTTTTCATCTGCAGGAACAGGATCTGCAACTTTCTCCACATTATCCTGAGCAGATTTTCCTTTATCTTCAGACTGTGACTTGATGGGCTCTTCACCAGTCTGAGCAAGAGTTTGTAACGCTTTCACAGCTACTTTGTCAGTTTCATCAACTACATCAGACCTGTAGTTCTCTGGAGCTGTATCATGAACAATGGCATCCTCTGGAATTTTCATTGGAGATTGAGGAATTTGACCATGATCAGATAGTGGAATTTGACAATCAGACTGAGTTGCTCCAGCTTCAGCAGTAACTGGTTCATCACACCTGATCTCTTCATCTACTACAGATGCTGTAGGAGATGCTTTAGGAGATGTTGTAGGAGATAATGGTGTGGCATCAGTGATAGGAACAGCTTGAAGAGGTTCCACCATCAGAGCTTGAGAAGGATCAACAGGAATTGGGCTTGATGGTGTTTGCTCTTCTTGGATAGTGAAATCAGTAATTTCAGATTCTGGAATCTTGGCTCTCTTTGGCTTGTGTGCCCTTCTTTTGAATCTAGCTGGTTTTTGTTGAGGACTAGACTGAGCAGGTTCATTGGTTGTTGTAGGTGTAGGTTCAGAGTTTACATCTTGTGCAGGTTCAAGATCATCAAAGTCATATGCTGCAACAAGCCTTCTTCTTTTCTTCTGCTTTGGAGGAGAAGCAGCTTCAGAGTTTACTGGGACATCAGAGTTTGTCTGTAGAACTTGTGTATCGACAGAGGTTCTGGTTTTTGTTGTAGAGGGTTGGTCATCAGACTTTATTGATTTGGATGGTTTTGTAGTTGATGATCTGGGTTTTCTGGTGACTGTGGGAGAGGTAGGATGTTGTGGTTGAGATTGTTGAGGCTGTGGTTGTGGTTCCTGAGGAAGATTCAGCCTTGCCCTGAATGGAGCTGGGATTTGCAGAGGCCTGAGAACTGGTCTCTTCTCATCTTTAGATATGAGATCCTTAAAAGCCCTTTTATGAAGTTTAAAAGGTTTGATCTCATCTGCAGCATCAAAATCTACTTCTCCAACAGTGGCATTAAACAACAATTGACAAAATCTTGAGAAATAAATGACTTTTCTGTTCTCAAGCATTCTTTCACCAATATTTCTAAGAACTAATCTACCAAAATCAAAAGCAGTAGAATAGATCAGAGAATACCCGATTTGGAGCATGTCCATTGGAATAGCATCCCAGTTGGTAGATTTCTTCTGGAAAGCTCTAGTAATGCAATCAAAGAAAAAACTCCACTCCTTATTGAGCCATGGACGCTTCAGCTGACCCAGTTTATCCAGAGATTCGTAGTACCCCAAATCAAGCATCATTGTTCTGAGATTTGCATCTCCATTTGTAATGTATGCAGGATGTTCTGGCAAGTTGAGTGCCTGACGGACTGTTGCTGGAGTAACTGCATACTCCTCCCCATCATAGGAAAACACAATTGATGGTGATCCATCTGCACCACCATTGTCATATGTACCCGTCCTCCAAAAGCTGATGATTTGGCTTCCTGAAAGTCTTGCAGGAGCGGTGAGAGCTGTACCGATGACACTTTGTGCCAAGAATCGCTGAAAGGGATGATAATCCCTTGGGGCCTCAGCAGTATCAAGGATGGCTGCATAGTTATTAGGAACGAATTCAACACCTGCCAAGATAAAAGCTGTAGTGGCCATTAGAACAGAGATTATGAGAAGAAGATGTTTGAGGAAGTGTGTAGACGAAGGTTTGAATTTGCAGAGAACAGAGTGTAAGAGTGTTGGTTAGAAAGTGAAAGTAGAGAGTAAGTGTAAAATTGAATAATAAGCAATAAAATCTGATCTGAAAAACTCTTCAGATTTTGTTGAACTGAGTACGCATGGGCTTTTTGTTCAATTAGACACCTGTCAAAATGTAACTGGTAGATGAATGTTAGTGGGATAGAGAAACGAGAGTAATCATCATGAGTGCAGTAAAACATGCGCAGTAATAAATGCTGATTACACGTTCTCCTATTAAAATGTTGTGCATGTAAACCCACTAATAATACATCCGTTTGAAACACATTCTCTTCACATTCTCTGAATATTTGAAAAAAAAATCAAGATCAAATTTTTAAACTCTGAGATTTAAGACAAAGAAAATAAATTTCTGCGAACCTCAGAATAAAGACATAATTTTCAGAATATTCGTCAATGAATCAGAGTTTGTTCTAAAATCCATAGCTCAATAATGTGCTTGTGAAATGCGTGTGTGGTCATGTTAAATCAGAGAATATAAAATTTCACAATTTCGTAATTATAAGGTAGGCTTTGAATAATTTATTCAAACTCTCAAAACTTAGACTAGGACATACTCTGAAGATAATTAATAAAATAATCTACCCCTTTTTTTTTTTTTTTTTTTTTTTTTTTTTTCCAGGACGCTTCTCAGTGTGAGTGAGGCACGACCTTTAAATATACTATTGCATTAGTATTTCTCCAGTAATCAGAGATTGTGACTGGTCACCATAGATTATAAAATCTTAGCAGTTACTTAATACCAGCAAATGTTTGGTTCTTCCCAGTCACTGTCATATTAACATCTAAGATCTCAAAGGAGTACCATGCTTATTTTTCAGGGGGTTTTGTCTCAGGTAAAAAAAAACATCAGAGTTTATAATCACTGTCTAGTAGATGAGAGAAAATTTAAATTAATCAGTCTCACTTATAATTAAGATATGTGAAGTAGTAGAGTCTCAATGATATCAGCATGCAGAGTGTGAACTAGTGTAGCACAAAATTGAGATCAGGATTAAGGAACTTAGCTGAGATTCATGATTACTCATTCAGAACATGCTTCATGGTATCTTCATAGGTGATTTGTCTCAGAGAAGATAAAAATGAGATCACTTATCAAGATTCAGAGTTTTATAAGCATCAGAGAATATTATCAGAGAATATTATCAGAGAATGTTATCAGAGTAAAGCAAACAGAGTATATTATCAGAGAATGTTATCAGATTTTATCAATCAGAGTATATCATGGCAGATGTGTGAGTAATACATATGGTAAATTTGACAAGTTAAATTTTAAAGATCTAACCAATATGTTTACTCAGTTCCTGATATCATTCCTAGCTCATTCACCAGCCTAGTAAAAGTTGCTTCACTTAATGGCTTGGTGAAAATGTCTGCTAGCTGCTGTTCAGTAGGAACAAAGTGAAGTTCAATGGTTCCTTCCTCCACATGCTCCCTTATAAAATGATATCTTATACTGATGTGCTTTGTCAGAGAATGTTGAACTGGATTTCCTGTCATAGCAATAGCACTTTGGTTATCACAATAAATAGGAATTTTAGAGAAGGATAACCCATAGTCCAACAGTTGATTCTTCATCCAAAGAATTTGAGCACAACAGCTGCCTGCAGCAATATACTCTGATTCTGCTGTTGATGTTGAGATGGACTTCTGCTTCTTACTGTACCAAGAAACTAGTCTTCCACCCAGAAATTGACAACTCCCACTTGTGCTTTTCCTGTCAATTTTGCAACCTGCAAAATCTGCATCAGAGTATCCAATAAGACTAAAATCTGATTCTCTAGGGTACCATAGTCCCAATGATGTGGTTCCCTTGAGATATCTGAATATCCTCTTTACTGCAATCAGATGAGGTTCTCTTGGATCTGCCTGAAATCTTGCACATAGACATGTGGCATACATAATGTCTGGTCTACTTGCAGTCAGATAAAGCAATGATCCAATCATTCCTCTATAGTTTGTGATATCCACTGATGCACCAGTATCTTTGTCTAGTTTTGTTGCTGTTGCCATAGGAGTAGTTGCAGCAGAACTGTCTTGCATACCAAATTTCTTTAAAAGATTTCTGGTATACTTGGCTTGATTTATAAAAATCCCATCTTCAGTCTGTTCAACTTGTAAACCCAGAAAATAACTGAGTTCCCCCATCATGCTCATTTGGTACCTAGACTGCATGAGCTTGGCAAATCTTTGACAGAGTTTAGCATTAGTGGAGCCAAAAATAATGTCATCAACATAGATTTGAACTAATAGCAGATCATTACCATGATTCAAATAAAACAGAGTTTTATCTATGGTACCTCTAGTAAATCCACTTTCAAGAAGAAATTGAGCTAGAGTTTCATACCATGCCCTTGGAGCCTGCTTTAGTCCATAAAGTGCTTTGTCCAACCTGTAGACATAGTCTGGATGTTTTGGATCCACAAAGCCTGGAGGTTGTTCAACATATACCTCTTCATCCAGTTTCCCATTTAGAAAAGCACTTTTGACATCCATCTGAAATACTTTGAATTTCTTGTGTGCAGCATAGGCCAGAAAGATTCTAATTGCCTCCAATCTTGCAACTGGAGCAAATGTCTCATCATAATCAATACCTTCCTGTTGTGAATACCCTTTTGCCACAAGCCTTGCTTTATTCCTTGTAATGACACCCTCACTGTCAGTTTTGTTTTTGAACACCCATTTTGCACCAACTATTGATCTGTCTTTAGGTCTTGGTACTAGGGTCCAGACTTTATTTCTCTCAAATTCATTTAACTCTTCTTGCATTGCTTGAATCCAATCAGGATCTTGAAGAGCTTCCTCCACCTTTTTGGGTTCTGTTTGTGACAGAAAGCAATGATGTAAACACTCATTGGCTGTAGCTGTCCTTGTTTGTACACCTGCTTCTGGATTTCCAATAATCAAATCAGGTGTATGAGATTTTGTCCACTTCCTTGCATGTGGAAGTTGACCATTTTCATCATTGGATCCTCCCCCTTGATCCATGCTCTCCTGATTCTGCTGATTATTCTCTGTAGCTCCCCCTGCAATTGTGCTATCAGAGTTTGAATCAATATTCTCTGATGAGTTTGAGTTAGCATTCTCTGATGAGTCTTGAGTAGAGTCTGAAACATTCTGATGCTCCCCCTCAGCAAGTGCTTCATCATCATGAACTTGTGAATTTTCACCAGAGTTTGCTGTGTTTTGTTCACAGTCAGAGTTTGACTGTTCATCAGAGTTTGTTGAATCAGAGAATATTTCTTCATTTTCAAAATGCAGTTCTTCATGATCATCCATATCTGTTAGACCCATTATTCTTTTGTCATCAAATGACACATGTATGGATTCCATGATCACCTTGGTTCTCAGATTATAGACTCTGAAGGCCTTTGTTATGATAGGATAACCTACAAAAATGCCTTCATCAGCTTTTAAATCAAACTTGGTAAGCTGTTCTGGATGAGTCTTCAATACAAAGCATTTGCACCCAAATATGTGAAAGTACTTCAGATTTGGCTTCTTTTTCTTCACCATCTCATATGGGGTCTTGCCATGCTTATTAATCAAGGTTGCATTTTGAGTGAAACATGCTGTTTGAACAGCTTCTGCCCAGAAATAAGTAGGCAATTTAGCCTCATCAAGCATAGTTCTGGCAGCTTCTATAAGAGTTCTATTTTTCCTTTCAACTACACCATTTTGCTGTGGTGTACCAGGTGCAGAGAACTGTTGCACTACACCTCTTTCTTTGCAGAACTCTTCCATTGTTGAATTTCTAAACTCAGTTCCATTATCACTTCTAATGATTTTCACTTTGTCTTCAGATTCATGATCCAGTTGTGTCACATGATCCATCAGATGCAAGGCTGTTTCATCTTTAGAGTGAAGAAAATATACCCAAGTGTATCTAGTATACTCATCAACAATGACAAGAGCATATTTCTTCCTTGCAATGGATGGTACATTGACTGGTCCAAATAGATCAACATGTAGAAGATGATATGGTTTGTTTATTGAGAATTCAGTCTTACTCTTGAAAGATGTCTTTCTCTGCTTGGCTTTTTGACATGAATCACACAATCCATCAGATGTCAGTAGTGATTCAGGGAGTCCTCTCACAAGCTTTTTCTTTATAAGCTCATTTATGGAATTGAAATTTAGATGTGAAAGCTTCTTGTGCCATTTCCAGCTTTCTTCTGCAGAGATCCTTGTAGACAAGCAAATTGCTTTTCCTTCAGAGTTTGTAGGCAAGTGGATTTCATAAATATTCCCATGTCTGTGAGCAGTTACTGCCACTTTGCCTGTTGACTTGCTTACTATCTCACTGTGTTCTTCATAGAAATCAACATGATATCCTCTGTCACAGATCTGACTGACAGAGAGTAAATTGTGTTTCAGCCCTTGAACAAGAGCTACATTTGATATGATGACATTTCCAAGATTGATGTTGCCATATCCCAGAGTCCTTCCTATGTTGCCATCTCCATAAGAAACACTTGGGCCAGCCTTCTCCACAAACTCTGACAGCAGGGTCTTATTTCCAGTCATGTGTCCTGAACATCCACTGTCCAAGACTAGGATATTCTTCCTGTTGCCCTGCAATCACAAAGACCACTAGTTGTTAGTTTTAAGGACCCAGACTTGCTTGGATCCCTTGGCCTTATTAAGTTTGTTAGCTTTTGCAGCGGTATTATTATCAGAGTTTGAGCTAACAGACTTTGCAACAGAGTTTGTACTGGAAACAGAGTTTGTACTTGCAGAGTTTTTATTAACCTTTAAAGAAGGTTTCAATTGATAATAATCATAATACAGGCTATGATATTCTTTGCAAGTATAAATAGAATGCCATAAACTACCACAATGAAAACATGGATCTTGTGGTTTATATCTAATACTACTTTTTCTAACTCCAGACTTTGTAGGTAAAGAGTTAATGTCCTTGTTCTTCCTGCAAAAATTAGCAAGATGATTAGTATTACCACAGTTATGGCATGTCTTCCTAGGTGCATTTGGAACAGGCATGTAGTTGTTACTCTTGTCTATGCCAATTTTGCCATTTCTATTTTTCCTAGGCTCCTTGTTTCTGTCATCAGACTTTACCTCTTTAAGCTTATGTTTAAGCTGTTTCTGAGTCATCAGTCCTATGTTAACCTGTTTGGGCTTTTCAGATTTTAAATTGTTGTTAATCTCTGATTTTGGTCTACATTGTTTAGTCTTAGAGGATTCAACAACAAATTTAACAGGTTTAACCTTAGGTTTTTGATTTTTAACAAACTCTGTTTTTGATGACTCAGCTTCTGAGTTATCAGTGTAACCTAGTCCTTTCTTCCAGTTTCCACTACCTAAGATATCCTGAGTAGTTTTGCCTGAATTAGTCCATGTTTTAATGATCTCTCTTTCCTTGGCAAGTTCTGATTGAAGAGATGCATACCTCTTTGATAATTCATCTTTGATAATGACAGCATCATCTCTTTCTTTTTGAACTTCCAACATTTGAACTAATTCTTTTTCTAGAAAATCATTCCTTTTCTTTACACTCAGAGTTTCAGATTTTAATCTTTCATTCTCTAAAGTCTGATCTCTAAAACTGATATGTAAAGTTTTAAGAAACAATCTTAACTCAGTTATATCTTCAGTATCAAAGGCAAGAGTAGAATGAGGTACCTTAGCAGCAGATTCAGAGTTGTTGTCAGTGTTTGCCATCAGAGCATAATTGACTTCTTCTTCTGAATCAGATGTATCTGTCCAGTTTCCCTTCTTGGTGATAAAAGCTTTTTCTTTTTCCTTCTTAGGTTTCTTGCATTCTGATGCAAAGTGTCCCTTTTCACCACAGTTGAAACAGGTATACTTGTCAGCTTTTCCAGCTTTCCCTTCTTTGCCCTCATTCTTCTTAAAGTTTTTCTTGTCATAAACTCTGTCAGAGTTTCTGTCTTTCTTTGAAAAACTTTTGCCTTTGTTAAACTTTTTGTAGGCCAACTTCTTGAAGCTCTTCACCATTAATGCTGCTAACTGCATCATCTCATCATCACTTTCTTCAGAGTCTGAGGGAACATCAGAGTTTGAGTCATCAGAGTCTGATGTCTCAATGTCAGACTTTGTGACACGAGCTTTTCCTTTGCTCTTAGCAGCTTCCTCTTGAACTTTCAGAGCAACAGACTTTGATTTTCCTCCATGTCTTTTGCTCCTCTGTTCCATCTCAAGTTCATGAGTCTTCAGTCTTCCATAAACATCATCAAGAGACATTTCTCCAAGATCAAGATTGTCTCTTATTGTAGTGACTTTCAAATCCCATTTTTCAGGAAGAGCTAGAAGGAATTTGAGGTTTGAGTCTTCAAGATCATATTCCTTGTCCACCAGAGATAAGTCATTCAGCAGTTTGACAAATCTGTCATACAGATCTGTCAGGGACTCACCAGATTTTGAGTCAAAGTGTTCATACTCCTGTGTAAGGATTGTTTTTCTGTTTTTCTTAATGGCCTGAGTTCCTTGACATCTGGTTTCCAGAGCATCCCAGATTTGTTTAGCAGTTTTGCACCCAATCACCCTATTAGACATTGCATTATCAAGGGCACTATGCAACAGATGCTTCACCTTTGCATCTTTGCTGATTGATGAGATGTCCTCTGGAGTATAGTCTTTCTTTTCTTTTGGAACCATCTTTTGAGGTTCATCTGCAATCCCAACAGAGAGCTTGGTGGGCATATGTGGTCCATCAAAAATCCTGTCAAGGTATTCTGGATCAACAGAGTCTAAGAATATGATCATTCTTTCTTTCCAGACTGGATATTCAGATGCCTTAAGGATTGGAACTCTAAAGGATGAAGCTTGTGATTTTTCAGACATGATTGTGTTTAAGATCTCACTGTAGTAATCTTAACAGAGCTGGCTCTGATACCACTTGTTAGGTCCTATAAACTCACTATATAAACAGATATAGTGAACACAATCAATAACACAATTCGACAATATAAGAGATTGAAAGCAGTAAACTCTTATTCACAAAGCTTAGTAGGTTACAAAAACTCTCTCAGTGATTTATATATTATCACTAAGAGCTGCTAGGGTTCTTAACAATATACTCGATAACTCGACTCCTATAGAGTAACCCTAATCTGTGTTTATATAGACACAGTTACAAAATCAATCTCTGATTTGATATCCTATAAATCAGCTAATAAATCTATCAATCAAAGATTGCTCCAGTTTTCTGTTTAGTTTCCATAGTCAGCAAATCACTCCTCAGCTTCTATCCTTCCTTGAAGTATATCCGCTTCTGAGCTCTTTCCACGTGTAAACTCTGTCGAGTCTTGACTATGTAAACTCTGATCAGACTTTATTTAAACTCTGTCAGACTTTACTAAACTCTGATCAGCTTCCAGTTTAAACTCTGATGATTCCTGTTCTAAAACAAACCTTAAGAACATCAGTAATCATCAATTATATCTAACATATCTCCTTCCTCTCTTTTTGTCTTTTCCCTCTTTTTTCCTCTTCTCTTAAATTAATTATTATTTTTTTTGACAGAACTCTCAAATTTATTATTAAAATGATAATAAGGAACCAAATATAAGGATTGCTATTGAAATTGGCACCAAAAGTAAATTACCAAAATCACTAAGACTCAATAGGATTCATTATTTTATATTATTAATATTATTAATAGGTAATGTGATAAGTAACTTATTGGACTTGCTCTTAGCTCGTAATATATTTGGTACCGAGCTTTTAATTCGAATTCGAATAACTTTTGAGATTAATAAATATTTGAATTTATTTTGAAAAGTAAGTTATCTTAATTAAATTTGAATTCGAGTTTTCTTTTGTCAAATTTAGAGCGGATTTTATTAATATTTCGAAAGAGAATTAAACAGAACAACCCTCCAATTGACCTTGCAATCAGATTAAAAACACAAAAACAACTTAAATAATTAGCCGTTTTATTTCCGAATTGCTTAACTAAATTGAATAAAAATTCTAATAATTAAAAATGAAGATAATGATTTTCCGAGCAATTCAGCTTGCATCTCCGCCCGAAAAACAAACAGCAGTTTCACAATTGATCCTCACAGTAATTTCATGAACAGTGCAATGTTCAGAGGACTTATTTACAAAAAGTGAGTTTTGAGACCTTGTGTTACAAACATATACTTTTTGTAAGAGGTAAGCACGTGCAAATCTCATTGTCGTTCCAAATGCACCGCAACTATCTACGTGCCAGACCACCAGCTATAGACTCTTCGAAAGTGTTGTTGATGAGAGGTTTCCACATCTCTCAATACTGTCAAATTTAATTTTAACACAACCAACACATCGCGTAAAGTGAGACATATCGCACAAAACGAGACACTCAAAACCACAAACAATAACTTAAACAGAAGAAAACGAAAAAACTCAAATAGGTTTTTTCGAGTTTTTTTGGAACAAAACTCAATTTTATTCAAGAAAAACAGATAAAAGAAAATGTTTATTAATAAAAAATTAAAAATAAGAAAAAAGGTGTTGCGTGGATGAAGAAGGGGCTATTAGGAATTGGGATTCATATAAGAGGGAATATTGAGATGGGAATAAAAGGGATTAGAGATGGAGATGGAGATGGCAATGGAGATGTATTTATAACATTCTTGCAAAAGTATAACTTATTTTCGATTAAGCATTAATATGGTAACATTGTTTGTTTTATAATTAGATTAATGTTACGTATTTCAAATTCTGTTATTTTGTCAAATCATGTGATAGACAAATGATTAATTTTAATTAGATAATTTGTGTGCATAATGTC
Organism: Daucus carota subsp. sativus; assembly: GCF_001625215.2. Taxonomy (NCBI): domain Eukaryota; kingdom Viridiplantae; phylum Streptophyta; class Magnoliopsida; order Apiales; family Apiaceae; genus Daucus; species Daucus carota. The sequence goes on along the minus strand of NC_030383.2, from coordinate 54,717,955 downwards.
TCATTATTATTAGTGTGGGCGGAAACAACCATATATTATCAAGTAGATTATGTGTTTTGTCCATTCAAAATCTCAAAATACAAAATTTTAAACTCATATCTCAAACCCACAGTATATAGATTTTTGATAATAAGAAAGGATGTATGTTTGTATGAGAATCGATTTCATTTTTAATTTTCTATCTCTATTTTGTTAGTTGAATATTTTTAAAAATTAACAAAAATCTATTTTGTTAGTTAATTATTATAAATTAACAACTTAGTTTTTAAAAAATTGAATATATTAAGTCAATCACTCAACTAAACACATGATATCAAATATAATACCTTAAATCATTTCACCCTAATCCGATTTCTCATTTTAATCTCATGCCAAACCGACCCCTGACGGATTACAATCGCCTATTACAGCACTTTGAGCAACATTTTTTTAGAGCTCTTTCAAAAATATACTCCATCCGTATTGCGATCTACCACTCATGCTCTATCCGCTGTATACTCTTTCCATTTCATAGTGCAAATCACTTTTGAAAAACTTATTCATATCAAGAAATTCTATCATCTTCAAACTTATATATTTAATGCTTATTATCTTTATCTTTAAATAATAAATTATATTTTACATATGATCATATATTTTAATTTAAAATTATTATAATATTATGTTTATTTAGTAAATGATAATTATTTGAATAATTGAAATAATAATAATATTTAATGTTAGTGGATCATATCCCGCTCATATTTGTTGGATCATAAACTACCCGGTTAAAACATAGATAATACGATATTGGATCATATTCGATTTAGATCCGAAACTCAAATATCCTGGATCAGTTTATGTCCGAATAAATGATTTCGAATCCAAATTTGGACAAGTCAAAAAAAATAAATCTGATACTTGAACATTGAACATAGGGGTACCAGGTATCATCGGGATTTTTTTAAAATTAGGACATTATTTAAACTTGTCCATGTATTATGAAATAGATGAAACGGAAACGATACGAGCTTATAAAAATTTTCAATCAGGTCATTGCTCGTTAGTAACGTTAAAATTTGGATGGGAAGATGAATCAGCAGGTGATGTGGCTTGTTATTCACCAACGTGGCAGTGTGCAACGTGACACTCGGGTCATGAATAATAAAATTTGCAACAAGCCTGGAAACCAGTGAACTAAAAGCATAAAAATGCAAACTTTAAAGTATATAACATTGTGAATACCTATAAATTGAAGATGAAATCAATCATACAAATAAAAAAGACCCCTTTTTCTATCAAAAATCACTCAAAAGATTAACAAACAAGAACTTACAGGGTCCCATTTGTTCCTCCATTTCTCACACGAAATTGGTGTGGAATGAACAAAAGAAGCAAAAGTGAGAGATGGCGGAGGTGTAATTGTTGATTCCAACATGAAATTCTTTAACAACATCATGTTTTCCCATCTGGACATCACTTGTTCTTGCCGCAAAACCCAAAAATTATATAGAATGAACGCGCAGATATATGATTACAAGCAGGCACATTCAAACTCAAGATGATAAGCGAAATGTATACTTACGTTGTTTTATCCCCAGTTGTCCGATTCAACATCCACAACATCATTAGCTCCACCTTCATTACTGACTTCGTTTTCAACATCGTTTGGTTGAGTAACACGAACCTCAATACCCGACCGAGTCCGTACCATGGTTGCAATTAGGGTTTAGATCAGTTAAATTAGGGTTAATTTAAGTGAGAACGAAATGATATGAATTGGGGAGATAGGTCGGGTCATAAGAAAGTAGGGTGGTTTTATTAGTGGGTTGGTCAACTCGCTGATGTGGCTGCACAGGCGTTAGAATTTAACGGAGCGCCGTCTAAAGTCAAAAGGATTTAACAGCTGTGAAATTTTTATTGTGTTTGAATATTTTTACTAGTTAAGTGATTTGATTGACAGTTTTTTGAGTACAATGATTCAAGTGAAAATTATACCTCAGTTCAGTGACCAAAACGTCATTTACCCGTTACGAAACAAACCTGAGCAGGTATATATTCTACTTTCGTGAACGGAACATAAAACAGTAAAAGTGGGGACACACACTCGAACGCATTGCAATTCTCGCAGCCAGTTCCGCTACATCCAAACTCTCAGATCCTCTCTCTCTCTTCAAAACATGTCGGACGCTCTGATCAACGGGCTCGCCGGCGCCGGCGGCGGGATCGTCTCTCAACTCATCACCTATCCTCTCCAAACTGTACATTCACTATTTTCACTGACTTCGCACGATCACGAGATTATATGCATAATTGCAAACACATAAATTAATTTACATACCTAATTGAATAATATTTTCTGTTTTGTTTTGTGTAATTATCAGGTAAATACACGTCAGCAAACCGAAAGAAAATTGAAGGGGGCGAAGAATGAGCCTGGGACTATAGAGCAAATGTGTCAGGTCTTTTAATAGTAATAATATAATAATAATACTCATTATTTGTTTAATTTATGTTGCATTTTGGATTATTTGTTGTGAATTTGTTATTTTAATTGCAATGTAGGTTGTGAAGCAAGAGGGATGGGGTAGACTCTATGCTGGATTGAAGCCTTCACTAGTCGGAACCGCTACGTCACAGGTAGTTGAGAAGTTATGGAACTTTCGATATCGTTACATGAGCCTCAAATTATAAATGTGCTTCTATAGTTCTGTATATAAGTTTAAATTTTAGTTAGGATGCATGTAAAATGACTGGGATTATTGTTCTATATTAAAAATTAACATCTAATTTAGTACATGACAACAAGGATGCAGTGTGGAAGATTAAAGCTGACAAGTCCGTGCGGTAATGATTGTGCAAGTTGTTGGGATGAGTGGATAGACATGGGGAATGAGTTGTAACAGACCACATTTTCAGCGGTAGAAATTCAAGTAATTAGTTAAGAGGAAGCTACGAATAAGGGGAACTGGTGAGTAAAAATAGGACGGTTGGAGTAGTGGATGTAGTGGGCTTGGAGGTGGACTCTAGGATTTCAAATTGTATATAAAGACTAGTCGGATAAAGTAAAAGGGCACAACATCATCACTAGCTGAAAACACTCTATTAGCGTTATCTCTTGTAATCATATCATATAGTGGATTTATCTTTCGGCTGGGTAACCAATCTCACCCGCGGTTTTTACCTAATTCTGGGGTTTTCCAACATTTTATTACTTAAACTAACTCACTTAGCATTCATCTGCACAAAAATTCGTTAAAACAATTTGGCGCCGTCTGTGGGAAGTGTGCTAAGTAGCGAGTTGATTTGACGATGACTACTGAAAGCTCACGACCAAAGTTGTCACAGCCACTAAGCGACGCCGACATGAACAAGCAGCTGATGAAAACAATGAAGAAGATGCAGGCGGAAATGGACTCCCTGAGGTTAGAAAACACGACACTACGTAAGGAAAGGACCGCAGAACGCTCTAGGTCGACCAACAGGCCAAGGAAGACCTTGCTGAGTGTGGTACGCAGTTTAGACATGAATGATGGTGAAGACGACACACCACCAGAGGAGAACGCTGAAAACGAAGAGCCACCACTTGAAAACGAAGAGGAAGATGACGAAAGACGGGACGACAACTGGGACGAACACCATGTCGATCTTGAAAGACGGAGGTCAAGGCATAGGTCGTCTAGGTCACATGACAAAGTCCCGGAGTCAGTCAAGGAAGAACTCGACGCGTTTCGCGAGATGTTACAACGGATCCCAGGAGTTCCCAAACCTTTGGAAAAAGCGACTCTTACGAGATACACTGACTAGCCTTTCTCTGAGGACATCGCACTCATCGACATACCACAGCGTTTTGCAATACCCCTATGAAGTCATATGACGGGTCGACGGACCATGTGGAACATATCGCTTAGTGGCTGCGACGACTCCGGTCGTGAGCTTTCGGTATTCATCGTCAAATCAACTCACTACTTAGCACACTTCCCACAGACGGCGCCAAATTGTTTTAACGAATTTTTGTGCGGATGAATGCTAAGTGAGTTAGTTTGAGTAATAAAATGTTGGAAAACCCCGGAATGAGGTAAAAACTGCGGGTGGGATTGGTTACCCAGCTGAAAGATAAATCCTGTATATGATATAATTACAAGAGATAACGCCAATAGAGTGTATTCAGCTAGTGATAATGTTGTACCATTTTACTCCACCAGACTAGTCTTTATATACAATTTGAAATCCTAGAGTCCACCTCCAAGCCCACTATATCCACTACTGCAACTATCCTATTTTTACTCACCAGTTCCCCTTATTCGTAGCTTCCTCTTAATTATTTATTTGAATTTCTACTGCTGAAAATGTGGTCTCTTATGACCCATTCCCAATGTCTATCCACTATCCCAACAACTTGCACAATCATCACCGCACAGACTTGTCAACTTTAATCTGCCACGTTGCATCCTTGCTGTCATGTACTAAATTAGATTTTAAATTTTAATATATCACAATTATCGGATACCTAAAATGTTGAGTAGCCTTGTAGCTGTTTGTTTAGTAGTTAGGCAAGATGTCAAATGCTGTAATAGTGGCAGCTTGAGTTGTGATTCATGTCTTAAAAACTAGGTTTGCTTGTGCTTAGTTTGAGTTGTTAAGAAGGTTTTGCATAACTGTGAAAGTGTGGCTAGCCTATTAGTGCATTAAAGATGTGATAAATTGACTGGACTTAGGGATTCAAGCTCAAGATGTTTGTGAGTTACATTACTTCGCATCTCGGCAGTCATGTTTTTTTTTTCCTATTATTGTTGACATTATAAATGACATGTGTGTATTTTTTATTTCTTGTATTGTATTAGCTTCTTTCCAGTATGTCACTGCTTGTTAATAATGATCGATGCACTTAGATATAGTTTGACCTTTACTTCTGCTTTCATGAATTTTTTGTACTTGAATGAAGTATAGCATGATTTGTTACGTGGAATTATATACCTAGAATATGCCTCTGTGAATATATTTTAATCGTACATGTTTGTCAATAGGCTTAAAATTTTAATTTCTTCATTATGAGCAATGTTTGAGCTGTTGATAGCTTCTATATGAACATTGCCTAGTCAGGATCTAATTTACATCTATGGTTTTCTTATGTATTATTTCCTGGTACAGGGTGTTTACTATTATTTCTATCAAATATTTAGGGACAAGGCTGAAGCAACTGCACTTGAACGTAAGAGAAAAGGTCTAGGTGATGGAAGTGTTGGAATTTTCTCATCGCTTGTTGTGGCTGCTTTATCTGGGTGATTAATTTAGTATATATTTTTTTATTTTGCCTGAATTGAAATTGCTAATAATGTAGTTCATTGTATTCCTTTTTTGATTGTTTAATTTACTCTCACAAATGCTTGCATAGTTGCATTGACATTGCTGATATTGATGCCCATGTCTCTACAAGATTCCTAGTGGCTAGTACTCGTCATCACCATGCTGCATGGACTACATCAACTAGTCTTTTCGTGCCTTATTTATTTCAGCTGCCATGCTTTCTTGTCTACATGATTGATATTTTTAGAAGTGATTATCATGACTCTCTGTGTTTAATTATATGTTTAAGCTACAACTGATTGTATAAAAATTTTCAGGATCCAGTACAAGTTAAATAGCCCTTTAGATAGTCGTTTTTCCTACAATAGATTTTTTTATTGGATTCAATTTCTACATTTTTGTAAGCCTGTCTATTTACTGCTATTGTAAATTTTTAATCTCTAGGTTGATATTTATTAAAATAAGATTGAGAAAGTGAAATTCTAGCTTGCTGCTGATCTAGGTTTTTGATTTTGTTGAAACAGTGTTCTCGTGTCTTAGTGAATATTTTATTATTTTGTACCATCGCTATATTATTTTACCCTGTTTTCTCTTTCCTACATCTGAGAGTATGACCAAACAATTCTATCACTTATGTAATACTATTGTACTATAGTTTCTTGGGCAGCATCAAATATAATTCATTTTGCCATGGATCAAGTGAATGTAGCCTTATACTTTCAAAAAGCATAAAAATATAAATCACTATAATGCGATTCAGACCTTACGTGAACATTTTTGAGTTGATATGCTCGCTAAACTGACAATATGTTTATTATGTTTTTTAAGGTGTGTAAATGTGCTGCTGACTAATCCTATATGGGTTGTCGTCACTCGTATGCAAGTAAGAATTTTCTTTATGGTCTCTTCACATATATGTTGAATATTGTCAGAAAGTTATGTCTTTTTTTTAATGACAGAGTCAGAAAGTTATGTCTATAAATCTACACGTCTAAAATTTGAAAATAGTCATGTTAATGCATTGAAACAGAGGGAAATTGTAATTGGGGAAGTGGTAACATTTTCCATACCTTTTCACTTGAACTTTTATTGACAAAGCTTATATGTTGTTATTGACTGAGGTGCCAAGTGTCCGTCAAAAAAAAAAAAAGGGTGCCAAGTGAAGTTCTTTATATTCAAGATGAGTGGGATATAATCTTTTTTGCTGTTTAAATTGAAACCATAGTAGAAATCACTATCACTACGTAACAAGACGATATTAGACTATCCTGTCAAAAGTAAATGCGAGGTCATGTGGAAACTTCTAAGAGGGAGAGAGGGGGGGGGGGGGGGGGGGGGGGGATGAAAGTAGCTTATTTGTCAGCACTTGAATTTGGCTGTGGAAGTGCATCAACGTCATGTTTTCCCATTTTCCCAACTAAGGGAAAAACTTAATGAAGAAGAGGAAACCTTTCTGCTGGGAAAGGTGATTTACTTGGTAAACATCAGATTATATTTTTGTGAGTTCTGGTTTCTTCTCACTTTAAATTAAAACATATGAATAAAGCTGCCATGAACGTGCATTTCATGGTAAGAAATTTAGTATATTATAAAAATCTGATATGCAAAGTTTTACTAGTACTATGCGTAGCAAAGAATTAGCTTAAAGATACCAAATTCCACAGATCAGTTTGTAGTGGAATTAAGAAGAAAGCCTCTCAGCCTGTTCCCATTTATAATATGTTTGTTATTAAACTTTCTTTCTCTGTTTTCGCATGAGTTTTAACAGTTTGTTTTTCGAATAGATAAGGATTCTTTTAATATTTGAAAGTCAATAGTAGCTAGTTTCTTTAGTGGTTTATATGATTTTATACTGAAGCTGGTCATGAATTATTTCTTATGGGTACATTCGAAATTTGCATCAACTGTCTTCATTAGTGTCTTATATACATTCACTGGAAAGGCCTTTAGATCATACATGTACACTACTTGCATCTGCAATTTTTTGACTCTTGAATTTTTTGATAATACAGACTCACAAAAAAAAGTCTCTGCGTCAGCATACTAAATCTATTGCTTCAGATGAAGAAGTTCTTCCAGTGGTAATATCACCTCGATTCGGAAGCAGTCACGCGGTATGTATTTTCGTGCATTAACGTAGTTCCGTTTGGTACAGTAGTTGAGTCTTTTTGTAGTTGGCACTGTCTGCAGTCTGCACAACTTTTTTATGAAGATTCTATTAGCAAATCACACTGATGCCACGGCAATTTGTATGTTTTTTTGTCTGCTTTGACTATAATTTTTTTATCTGTATATTGTTTTAAATATTCTGTATCAAATACTCCGGAAAAATCTTACAAAACTGTTTGCTGAGATTCTTAAGAGCAAATGAGCAGAAGCTACCTATAGTTAAAAAAACTTATTCACGTTATTTCTTATAGCACCAAGGTCGAGGATTGTCCTGAATACCCATGTGATGCGATAAGCATCACATGATACATTGATACTATTCTATGCATGCATGGTAGATGTTGTCATCTTGTCGATATATTACCATTTAATAGTTACTTGCAAGCAAAGATAATTTAGTTATGCTTGATTGTTTCGCAAGTCCCGCCGGACCGTTAAACATGCGGGCTTAGCAGCACAAGGAGCTCATGGGTCCCAACCCGAATGGTGATATGGTCCACCTAATCTCAACATACAGGGTCAACCTAAAGCTAGCAGCCAGCATAAAGCCTTAGTTTTTAAGATTAGCTAGCTTTTGTATAACATTTAGATGGCATTTTGTTAAGTTTGATGTATGCGAATAGTAGGAATCTGGTTATCAGTATCATTTGAGAATGCACACCCAGAGAGGGGGGGGGGGGGGGTGAATAGGTGTATTTGACTAAGTATATATCCTTTTAATAATTCCCAAGCTGTTCACAAAAGTAGTCTTGATTTATAGTCAGCTTACTGATTGCAATATAAAACAGTGTATCAGCTAGCTGAGATATGCGCTGCAGTGCAGAAACGTAAAGACAGAAAACAAACAACACCAAGAACTTTAGCCAAGCTCGACCCCTGTCTCTATTGGTCTACGTCCTGGTCTCCTACCAAACCTCGCAAGAGAATATATTATTGATCACACTATAAACAACTTTTACAAGATTCAATTCTTCGAACTCTATGCTCTCTAAGTTTTATACTTCCCAAGTACAAACTTCTTTGTGTGGCCTCTAGTTCCCTGAATCCCTGTTTCCCAAGCTTGCTTATCCAGTAAAACCAATTTACACTTTGAACATTACAATCAGATAGAATGAAAGTGCTTACAACTTAAAAATTATTAAAATATACTATTATAAGCGTCTCAGCTTGCTAACGATGAGTTAAATATATACCCAGCACAGCATTATTGAAACACAATCATGAGCTAGCTATAAAGTACTGTTGCTGGTCAATCAACTTACTAATAGAGTGATCATTAAAACTAAAAGGCTATCACCAATATTGGTGTTGTATGAGAATAGATTTGATTGGAATGGGTAATGCATATTTAACAGCTGGCTGATGCATTTCTTACCAGACTTGTGGGATTCGGTATAAATGTAGAATATTTATTATTAACCTTTATTCTCACTCTTTAATCCTTGTATCATTATCACCACAATCCAAAAATCCCCTATAGTTCGATGGCAAAGCTTACAATTATTGTAGGTAGCGGTGGCACATTTAGTCTGAACCTAATCCACCCAGGTCCTCGGTTATGGACTAGTTCAATTAACTTCATAAGTTAATTATAAATGGAAGTACTCCCTCCATCTCAAAATAATAATAGTCTGGCTTAACTTTTCTATAGTCTAATTGACCAAATTTTGACCGTAAATAATAAATTATTCTTTTATAATTTTAAAAACTGAGAAATACATTTTGAAGCAGTTTAAATATACTTTCCAATGATATAATTTTTAAAACATAATAATTATATCATGTGTGTAATTGTTGGTCAAATTTGATCAATTTGACTTGGGTCAAAACAAAACAAGACTATTGTTTTGAGATGGAAGGAGTAGCTCGTAAAATTTGAGTTTGTGTATTTACTAGTGCACATTTTGTTAGAAGAGTTTCCATGCTATACTTGCACTGTTATTTTCACTGGGGGATGATGCACCGTACCAGCACTTTTAATTCTTAGTAGTATCTACTGTATCCCCTGACTTAAGATTATAGTTTCTGTTTGCAGATTCAAGAGCTCTATGCTGAAGCTGGAATCTGGGGATTCTGGAAAGGTGTCCTGCCGACGTTGATCATGGTACGTGGGGAGTGAACTATACAATTGGCAGTTTAGTCACTGATTTTCTCATTGTAATTGCAGGTGAGCAATCCTTCCATACAGTTTATGCTGTATGAGATCTTATTGAAGAAGCTAAGACGTCAGCGTGCTTTATTGAGTAAAGATGGGGCAAAAGGTGCAACTGCTATGGAGGTAAGTTTTATCTCTTAAGATTTTTGACATTTCTTTCAACTTGAAATAATTAAACTTTGGCAACATGATATAGATTCCCACCACTTCCTTAATTTGGCTGCAACTGCTGAACGCTTATTATTTTGCTAGATATTTCTGCTGGGGGCTGCTGCCAAACTTGGAGCAACTATTGTCACATATCCTCTTAATGTTGTGAAGGTTTGTATTTGTTGTGTCATCTGACTTGACCTTATTAAGATGACTAGACAAAAGAGATATTCTTTAATACCCTGGAGGTTTACCATTTTCACTTTGATACAGGGGCGTTATATAAATGTTATTTAATCGTAAAAATAGTATGATTTTTATTTTTGATGACTTGATTGTCTATGCAGTCGAGGCTTCAAGCTAAGCAAGTTACCGATGGAGATAAAAAGCATCAATACAAAGGTTTGTGAACTGGAGCATGTTTCGTTGTTTTAAAACATTTTGAAATTTTCATAGCGAAGCCACTAAACTCACATAATAATATCCTAAGGTGGCTTGCAAATTAAAGATGATGTATTACTCAGAGTTGCACTAAATTATATATTCCAATGCTTATCTAATTGACATTTTAATGAAGTTTATATTCACCTATTATTAAACAATAAATTTCTGATTTCACTGTTGGACGCCTACTCCCTCCGTTTTCAAATATAGGTCGCTTGACTTTTTGGCACACGCTTCTAAGTCCTTTGACCGCCTAGCTAAAATCATTATTTTTAAAATTTTCTTTTTCTGAATTATAATATTAATCACATATTTTTATTCAAAAAAAGAAAATTTCAAAAATAATAATTTTAACTATGCGGTCAAAAGACTTAGAAGTGTGTGCCAAAAAGTCAAACGACTTATATTTCAAAACAGAGGGAGTATTTATTTTGTTTTGTTCATCTTAGACGCTTAATTATGTTTTCAATGTAGTTTCTATCTATAGACATTGTATGAGGTTGTAAAAAAATTTAGGTACTCTGGATGCTGTAACGAAGATAATACACTATGAAGGCTTCAGTGGTTTTTACAGGGGAATGGGCACAAAAGTTGTACAAAGTGTTCTTGCTGCAGCCGTTTTGTTCATGATTAAGGAAGAACTGGTTAACTGCGCTAAGTGGTTATTAATGAAAAATGCTAAGAGTTTAAGATCCAAGTCCTCGTAATGGTAGCTTTGTTGAGTGGCAAACATAGCTGTAGCATTACTAGTTGCAGTGAGTTAATTTCTGAAATAAAGATTCCTGTATAAGCTGTATTAGTGAATTGTTGTATCAAATTTATCAAAGTGTTGGAGATGCCTGCCAAAAGTCCAAAAACGATGTTTTGGTCTTAGTTTTTGTAATATCCTGTAATTTTTTTAGAATAATATTAATTGATTAGTAATAAAAAAAGGATTAAAATTTGATTATGATTAGGTTTTAAAATTGAATTAGGATATTGGGCTTAAAATTTGGATCAGACTTGTATTCGGATAGCGGGTAGGTGTGGAACCAGGGTTTGGAGACTCTTTATATATCGATTGTGTTCCCTCATTCTTTTATAATCTTGTGCGAGCCGCCCAACTTTTTATTTCTTTTTATTTCAAAAATTCGTAGGGATTTTTATACACTAATCAGCTGTCTTGTTAAATTCGTATAAAATTCAATTCTTATCGGATTTTGATGATTCTTGATGTTTCGGAAATCTCTTTCAATTGTCTACAACTTTCGTTCACAATGTTTTCCGAGATTCTTTTTCGAACTGTTCTCAAAATCCCAAAACTTAATCAGATCCTGTTTTCTCTTAGAGTTCTGAATCAGCGGACGTTTTATTTAATTACCGATTCGTTACCAATCCGTTTTTGATGAGCCTTACCTTTTCAGAAAGGTCTTTTCGTTCTCTACAACTTTTGTGTTTTGAGTTTTCCCATAAAATATCGTTTAGGGGGTCCAAACAGCAGATTATTGATCTGGGCAGATTGGTTCATTGAGGCTTTTGAAGTTTTAGAGGAGATGATTGTGGTTGGTTGCTAAGGATTGATTATATGATCAATATGATCTAAGATGATGTTAATTATTGGTTTTCGGTGTTGAGGTAAGTTTCTGATTGATCTTTCTAGTGTTTTAAAAAATTATGTGTTATATGTTTATATTTGATTGTATAAATTTGGGCTAAGTGATTATATTTTGAATTGATTTGTGTTCTTGTGTATGTGCGGTGTTGACGATGATTTCGGAACTCTTATTTATGCCATGGTTTGTGAAAATAATAATAAGAATAAGAATAAGGACCGAGTCACCGGGTTATAGTGACAGTTTTCAGAAAATTCAGGACCGTTATCACCGGGTTGTAGTGGTCGTGGTATAAACTATGAGTTCTAAGTTATTGTTCACCATGTGATTGTGGCATCGAATAAGAATATGAAAGTGTTTTGGAAGTATTTGTTGCGTATATTGTTATCGTATAAAAAAGTATATTTTATCTTATGTGTATACATGTTACTTGGCCCGACTAGTTGGATCGATTAGTTGCTTGCTGGGCTGTATAGCTCATTACTTACAATTTTCAGGTTTGATTTAAGAGCAAGTTGATGTGCATTGGAATTGGAGTTCGATGATATGAGATTTCAGATAAGTTTGACACGTGGATTTATAGATTTTAGCTGCGCCTTTGTAATAGTCATCTTTGTAATAGAATTTTAGATTAATAAATTCGTTGTAATTTAGTTTTAGATTTAGTTTTAATATTCCGAAAAGTCGGGATGTTACAGTTTTAGTTTCAGACATGTTCTGCCTATGGATATACACTACTAGCATTTGTCGCACATGAACTTGTATCTTAATTCTTAACGAGATCATATATTTATAAGTGCGATTATGATACCGTAATACCGTTTGTCTGGATTTTAATCCGGGTTTAGTATCATTTTTAACTTAGGGGTCGTTTGGTTCACGAGACGGTATGGGTTTGGAATCAGGAATCGGGTTAAGCTGGTATGGGGTTGAGGAATCATTTTTGATATCTTGTGTTTGGTTTAGTACTGGAATGAAAATAAATAATTTATGTACTGGAATGAAAATAAATAATTAGTAATAACTAATATTACTAATTAATAGTAAATAAAAATAAGTATAACTTATTTCAGATTAAAAAAATATCATATTTAATTTATGTGTTTTGAGATTGTATTTAACTTTATAAATAAAAATGAATTAATAAAATTTTCATTGATACCTCATACCCTTCTCTCATACCCACCTCCCCTCTAAGGTATCAAATCTGATTCCAGGTGGGTTTGAGGTATGGGTATCAGATTATAAAAATAGACAACCAAACACCAGGTATGAGTTTGGAATGAACAAAACCCATACCTGATACCAGAATCAGCTGAACCAAACGACCCCTTAATGAGCTTCAAACTGTTTTGAGAAAAATAACTAAAGCAGGATGTGTTTCTCTTTACAAACTACTCCCGGTCCTTATTATAAGCCACCAAAACTTTTTGCACACAATTCTAGGTGCTTTGACCACCTACTTAAAATTAATTTTTTTAAAATTTTCTTTTTCTGAATTAAAATATATATCACATATTTTAATTCAGAATTTTTTTTTTAAGAAAACTAATTTTAAGTAGGTGATCAAAACATTTAGAATTATGTGCAAAAAGTCTTGGTGCCTTATAATAAGAACCAGAGGGAGTATTTTTATTTTGTGATTTTTCAATAACAATCAATTTTATCACTTAAATAAGTAATTTATCAAATTTATTATTTGTTCCGACATTTTATAAAAATATCTCAACAAAAAATTTAACCAAGTAGTTATCGCATAAACTATGAGAACATTTTCAGAATATAGCTCTAGGCTAACTTAAGAGTTTATTCTATCTACTGTAAAAATTCTACATTATTCCAAACTTCTTTTTAATAATAAGAACTCCATTCTCTCTTATTTATCCAACACTTTTTCCTAATATTTTGTTTTATAAATTATTAATAATTTAATTAAATGTCATATTTGTTTATTTACTAAATACTCCCTCCGTCCCAAAATAGTTGTCACATTTGGTTTTGTGCTGGTCAAATTGACTAAAGTTTGACTGAAATTTATTAATATTTTATCAATTAACAAAATAAAAAAAATATATCACCGGATATAACTTTTAATCTACTTTAAGATGTAATTTTCAGTTTTTTAAAATAATGAGTGATTGATTAATTAATTTTTGGTCAAAACTTAGTCAATTTGACCAATAAATATAGAAATGTGACAAGTATTTTGGTACGAGAGAGTATTAGTTTAATATAAATGTCAGCACAGTCACCCGTAAAAAATTCAGCACTCATCTATTTTTTCCCTAAAAGTTCTACTAAAATCAGATTTGCCAAAAGCGTTACAAAGTAGGTGTTTGGCGGGGCTTTTAAGCCCGCTTCTGGTCTTTTAAGTTACAAGCACTTATTCGTACCGTTTGTGTAAAAAGTCGAGAAGCACTTATAAAAAGCTATGATTCCTAGCTTTTGTTTCATGATTTCTACTTTTTTCCCAAACACTTTAATCACTTATAAGTCTTAACTAACTTCCAACTTCTACTTCACTTTTTTATTTTATGCAAGAAGCACTTATTTTAAGCTCGCCCAAACGGCCCCAAAATCTTAACAAATCAGCGAGGAAAACCACCGAGTTGAGTGACACATTCATTTAACTCGAGTAAGCATCCAGTCAAGACTCAAGACTCAAGAGTCACCCGGTAAATCATCCTCAATTCAGACAAAACCCTAACTATTCTCATGGCCGCGAACACCACCACCACCACAAAATCAACCACGCCCGACAAGACCAAGAAAGCCAATCTGCTAGATCACCACTCCATCAAACACATCCTCGATGAATCTGTGTCCGAGGTACCCACACTTCTCTTCACTCAATTTCACACACACTGTGTGTTTTTGTCTTTATATTTTTGTTTTTGTGAAATTGAGATCTATTTTGGTTTTCTGTGATTGATTTGTTGGTGGGTTTTGTAGATCGTGACTGGGCGTGGGTACACCGAGGATGTCAGATTGAGTAACATTCGGTTGTTGATTGGCGTGATTATTATTGTCATTGCGCTGTTTGCTCAGTTCTACAACAAGAAGTTCCCCGATAACAAGGATTTCCTCATTGGCTGTATCGGATTATATCCTTTTTTTGCTTGTCTTGTATGTATGATTGGTGATCGAAATGGTAGAGGATTAAGGACTTGTTTTCATTAAGTTTTGAGGAATGTGTTTATATTTGATCCCCCTCCCCCTTGTTGCATCGTAAATGAAATGGGTTGTTGGTTGAATTCTGGAGTCCTGGATCATTTTACTAGTTTGTTAAGAAATTATTGGTTCAAGTGTTTAGATTTGAATTGCTTTAGGAAATGAAAATTGTTTATTTTTTTGTTGTATCTTATAAGTTGATAATTTGATTCAAGGAAAAACCCTATCTGTTATTAGTCTTTATTTGTACTTTGTAGCTTAAAGCCATCTGGTAGTCGTTAGAATTCAGTTTTAGTGGTTTGCTCACAATGCTAGGTCAACAGGAATTACGGAAGATATATTAGTCAGTATATTAGGCTTAATTTGTGATAAATGCCCTTTACAAAAGTGTGATTTTCAATCACAGGGCTTTCATGTGTGTTGTAACTTGTAAGTATATTGTTCGTCAACTTTTACTTTTGGTGCCACATTTAGAACTGGGAAAAGGGGTGTTTTGAATATATGTTTATATTCAGTACATATTGGGTCTGTTTAATCCTTGACCAAGCACACATATGTCGTATTTAATGCGATTTTGCAGCTGATCATATACACAAAGGAAAAGAACGCAATTCTATTTACCTATCCTCCTGTTGTATGTTTTCTATCCTTTCTTCTTGGTTTTTGATATCCTTAATTCTAATTTGTTATACAATTGTTCTTCATAATTTTGTTTATAGGCATTTGTTGTTTTCTTTTTTTTATCTTCAATTCGTTTCTCCTTAACTGAAGTTAAAGGGATATCCTAATCACTTGACCGGGGTCTTGTAGTCACGGCTAAAACATCCAACCACCCATTGCATTTACCGACATACTATATTGTTTAATTTGTAATCTAAAAATTTAAAACTTTGCGTCTCAAGCTCTCAGTAGTAAGAATATTATCCAGTAAAGATCCGTTACTGTTATCTGGTTAAATTGTTTTTCTGGAAAACTGATATAAGTGCACTAATACGGTCTCATTTGTCTGTTAACTTCTATTTAAAAAGTCGGCTAATGGAATGAATTTATCTTGCACAACGACTGTTTTTTGGGCATATGTTTTAGCTTGGAAGTACCTGCACCTTGCTTCCAAGGGACATACTGGGTATTTTTGGTTTATATGAAACATAAAAGAGATGATTTTAACCTTACCTGAGCCAGTTACATTTCAGTTGCTTTTTGTGGCTTTTTTTTAAAACAAATTTGCCATTTTAAAAAGGGCTCTTCTAAATTTTCCTTAGTACCCTGAACGTCAGTGAGAGGGGCATGTCACAGTTGGGACAATATCTGCTAGTCACTTGTAGGAAATAGTATTATTCACGTGAGCAAGAAGATTGAGGAACAATTTGGTTGTTAAAGACCTTGACAAAGTTTATGTGGTGATATCTGGAAATCATGATGTTTATATAGGCACTTGTAAAAATGATATACTTCTGGTTGAGGGAGGCAAATAGGTTCATGATTCTTTAACTCATTTTTAATTTTTCAGTGTTCATTTTTAAAAGAATTAGTGTCCCGTGTGTATGAAGATACTGATTAACCAAACTTTGATTTTTAGACACAAATATTGTACCCTAGACTCGCATTTGAGTCCATGCTACACAATGTTCATAGCTACATTGAACAATCCTTTATCATTGAACATTCATTATAGTAGATATGGGTTAAGCAGGAATGTGTTTTTATATTTTCTTAAAGGTTTAATCTTTTGTGCAACTTTTATATGGTTTTGCAGTCCATGATTCCTGACCTGCAAATGCTGCTATATACAATAAATTGTTTGCAATTCCTTTAATTTTTCAATTGTTTCGATCACTTGTTGGATAACGAGTACCTTGCAATTCATTAAGTTCAAGAATTAGTTGTTAGGAACATAGCAAAGAAAGTATTAGGGTCACATCCGCTCCCTCTTTCAGCGTCCTATTGACTTATAAGTTTGATATTCTTTCTAAATATGGTTTCTACTTTTTATATCATTTAAGTTTCTTCTTCTTTCTTTAATTATTTTTAATATTAAATTTATTTGCACAGTACACCTAATCTAATTAAGATGAACCACAAGAAAATATTTTTTCTGTTCTAGTATAAATGAAAAAATAATGGACAGTATCTGAAAGTAGTGGCTAGAAATGGTTATCAAGCCAGTCAAGTCTTGTTGAGGCAAAACAGTAGATTGACTGGACTGGCTAGTTAGTCTAGTGGACAAGTCGAATGTCGTATATAGTTATATACACCAAGCTTATTACGGCGCCAAGTCGAGCCTCGGCGCCCGGATACCTTGGAATCGACTAGTCGACAAGTCGCCCGACTAGTCGTAAAAAGTCGACAAGTCGCCCGACTAGTCGTAAAAAGTCGAAAAGTCATTCTTATACATATTTTTACTAGATTAATATATAAAATATAGTTGAACACACATCAGTTTATAGTTTGAATCAAAAGTAAAAGATAATAAGCAATAGGGAGATGTATACGACATAGCAGATTGTTAGTTCACAAATAAGTTGAAGTCAGAAAGTAGTGATAGGAAAGAAATAATAATGTGAAGTTGAAATGATACAAAGATTAAGGATATACTTATATGTTGAAAATGATACAAATATTACATAGCCTGAAGCCAAAAAGTAGTGACAGGAAGGAAATAATAATGTGAAGTTGAAATGATACAAAGATTAGGAAGACACTGATATGTTGAAAATAAGTCGCCAGACTAAATAAGTCGTTGCTTGACTTTTTCTATAAAACGACTTGTCGACTAGTCGTCGACTTGATAACAATGATATACACACATTGAACGACCAATGAACTATTAAATCATGAAATTTAACAACTGAGGCCTTCTTAAAGTTAAAAAAACGCTGTATTTTCTTAAAATCAAGAAAGCACATAAATAAATAATGTAATAATGTCAGCCATAAGTGAACATTGATAATAACATATTTTTGAAAAACAATAAAAATATTAAGTCCGGACATCTGGAAGTGAAAGTTGAATTTTACAGTGAAGAAATTTATTGTGTAATCTAGCGGCAGAGTGCAGTTTATTGTTTTGATTTTTTGTTCACTCTTGAAACTGGAAGTATGACTTATTATAAAGATAGATTATTTGGTAATGTCTCTTGAATTTGACTAGAATTGCATGATTGAAGAAGTATGGATGCCTTACAAAATTTATAATAGTAGCGGCGTAGTGGGTGGTTTTAGCAATCGTATGTAGTTTCTGAGCTAGATGATATGGAAGAGTTTGATTAATGAGCTGCCTTTTTTGATGCAGGGATCTTTTAACAGCACTGGCTTGATAGTTTCATCCAAGTTACCAAGATTCTCTGATATGTATACTCTTAACATAGCAAGTGCGGACCCCCAATCCATATCAGCTAGGCCCACAGTGGAACTCACCAAAAGTGTCACTCAATGGTTGACTCTTTTATCTATGTTGTTATTGACTTACTTTATTGAATTGTTTGCGGTGGTTTTAAAATATGCTCGTGTTGTTTAGGTTCACCAAGGAAGGAGTTCTGGTGGAGGGTCTGTTCTGGAAAGATGTCGAAGGACTAATAAATGACTATGCTAAAGAACCTAAAAAGGGCAAGTGAAGCCCAAGATTCCAACCATAGAATCTGATAGTGGAGGGTAAAGAGACAAGACGGAGCTAGAGTAATTAATCTTTAAAGACTGGTGTATGCTCATTAAAACTTAATTTGATGAATTTTACATGGAATTTCCGGGATCATTATTCCTGAAAAAGGATACAAGCTTGCTGGTTTTCCTTATATTTTGCCAAAATTATGAAATCAATCAACTTTAGAATGATCCTTGCCTTTCTTGAGTCGACCATGATCTCTATAACCTTGTATGACATCTGCAGATGGTTATAGATGATCGCAACTTTTGACTTGTGATAGTCTACTGGTTACGGTCTGCAAAGATGGCTTGTATTTCTGTGTATGCCTATGCTGCTATGCATATGAGCTTTGTTTGCACTTTGCATTAGGCAGCAGCCCCCCTTGTTTCACTTTGGTTTTTTGGTTGCAGTATTCTCAAATTCAGTTAGCAGACTTGAATGAATTTTGTTAGCAGATTAATGTTAGAGGTTAAGATAGGTCTCAGCTATTACGCCAGGAGTAACAAAAAACAGTTATCTAGGAACTCTGGTTGTTGTCATATGATCTGAGCATTGGTGAATCTAAGATTCAAATTTTCTGGGTTCCAAACAAATTTTTAAGAAACACTCATATATTTTCAAAATTTAGAAAAATGAAAAAAATATCAAACTGTTATTAGAGGGATGCTTGTTTTTTGTTCCTCTTGCGTCAAATCTAATTTACAACTAACAGTAACCTATGACTGTTACATCATATGTTGACTGACTCGGTAATGCTTGGTCCAAGCTTGGCAGAAGTTTAAGTTGTAACTTGTGATATATGCTCAAGTAAGCGGCGACTACATTTTTATATACATGTATACGTGCTGCAAGCAAGCTATAATCTACGATCAAATCAAATCTTGAACGAATAAAAGATTGCACGAACTGTGGCGAATTCAAATTATTATACTTACGCTACTTTATTCGTGCTAAGCACGTGGTTTACATCTTCTTATATGCTTAAATAAATGTATACTGCTATCGTTATATATTTTATGAAGCGGAATATATTCTATTGTTTTACACTTAGAATTATAAATGATATACAGAATAAAACGCTAATTCTTTTGGTAATCAGAATAAACACTACCAATTACTTAATTTGAAACATATTTCATGTGCAAAGCATGCCTTGCAAATAATACTGCATTGGCGGCCATATTATCAATTCTGGTCCCTCCGTTCCTTCCTTTTTTAATGATTTTTTTCATTATATAACACATATTTTAAATATATATAAAATATAAACTTTTTTAAAATATATATTTTATACAAAATATAAAATATAAACTTAATAATTTTTTGTTTTTTATTTTCTATAAATATTTAAACATTAATTTTTACATTTTATAGAGACTTAAAATACGTGTCAAGTTCTTGTCTTTCAATATAAAGAATCTAGGGAACAAAAGGAGGAAGGAGCATTACCGATATATTTGGACATTTGAGCTTTCAAATAAAAAAAATAATATTTCCCGTGTATCAAAAGAATAGCTGTAACATTTTAAGCGTAATTTGAAGCGTGAAAAAAATATTTTTAGATATTATCTTTTAATTCTTTTTACGGTCTTTATAATGTGTGCCC
The DNA here is from genome assembly GCF_001625215.2 of Daucus carota subsp. sativus. NCBI lineage: Eukaryota > Viridiplantae > Streptophyta > Magnoliopsida > Apiales > Apiaceae > Daucus > Daucus carota. The sequence goes on along the minus strand of NC_030383.2, from coordinate 54,697,740 downwards.
AAGGGCACACATTAAACACTAAATTCTATAAAAATGGTTTGTTTTGATTGGTAAAGTTGATGTGAATGCAGGGGGCAAATATCATTTATTGTTCATCCACCAATCAAAATGAGTTATTTTTATTGGAGTTAGAGACTATTGTGTGCTCTTGGGCACACCATAGAAAATCCCTTCTTTTTATAATATAAAATATAAATATTTATATTTTTATTCTGAAAAAAATTTTGAAAATTAATAATATCAGAAAAATTAAGTACAACATTCGTCCTTTTCATTTCTTGATATTCTTTTATTGTTCGTCAGGTATTTAACATGTATAAAATACATAATTTCAAATTTATTTTTAAAATATTTCCTTTTCATACAAAAATTTGAATGTTATACATTTATTTAGAAAGAAGATAAAATTTTATTCTGAAATAAAAATTTAAAATAATTTATAAAATTATGTTGTCAGCGTCTTTTAGTCCCGGATAAACAAAGAAGGGGGTGGGAGAGAGGAAGCACGACGCAAGCTGATGCTGGTGAGACCCGGTTCTGAGCGCTCTATAACGTGAAACACTGGTTAGTTTAGAAATAAGTGGTCTGGATTACCTGTGTGATGTAATAATCTAAAATTTTGAGGAATATGAATAAAAATTCATGGTACCAAGTTTCTTATTTATTTTTTAAATTTTAGGATTCATTTTTCAATTCTCATAAATAGGTAGGTAATCTCTAACTTATTCCTAATTTATTTTTCAATAATTAAATATTTAACTCTCACTCTTTGAACACTTTTTCCCACATTTTTCTTATTATTTTTTTGTTAAAAGAATTTGAATTTAATATTATAATAATAATAGAGAAAATAAATAAAGATTATTGTTGGAGTTATAAATCCCTATTTTTTAAAATTTATACTCCCTCTGTCCCATTTTAACTGATGTTTGACTTTTTAACACGTATATTGAGGTGTAAAAAAACAATATCTACACTCAATAAAAAATTTCAATTCTTATATCAAATAAAAGTTTAGACTCTAAACTTTTATTTGATATAAATTTTATAAAAAATAATCATGTTTAGATGTAATTTTTTTAACATCTTAAAATACGTGTAAAAAAGTCAAAAGCAGTTAAAATGGAACGGAGGGAGTATTATTTATTATATATTTAAGTAAGATACTTGGTATATCGATAAGCTCCGCCAACATTACATAAACTTAAAATGATACTCCAGCAGACAGATGAGTGAGGGTGTGGTGAATGGAGCGCAGTGAACTGACAAAGCAATAAAAACGAGGATAGAATTGAGGCGACGCTAAATGTAATTAGACGGCACGGAATTTTTAGTCCACACCCCCGACACACCCTGCCATCAGTCCATCTCCCATGTGAGGACAGCTCTTTGCGCCCCAACTTGCCAATTTCTTACAACAAAAACTTAAAAACAAATCATTCATTTCTCTAGTTGATGTTGCTTCTTTTAGCAATTCTCTTGTGCCAAACAAAATTCCTAGTAATGCCTAGTTTAAGTACATACGATAGTTTTATCATCTGTTGTTTTCGTAGCAGATAAATTTGCCATGACTTGTAGTTTTTGAAAGAAGAGTTGGCTGGTTATGAATATTGAATACATCCACTTCAATCTGCAATTTGTCTTTCTTCACCACATGCACTGCTCTCTTCACATAACCGTCGCATTGTACATCTTTCTGCATTATAGACTATATTTGAATTCAAAATATTCATATAGATAATATAATTTTGATAAATTATTTATTATAAATTGTGATAGTAAATTTTTATCACTCAAAAATTATTATTTGCTCACAATAACTCTTATCCATGTCAATTTTAAGTTGTTACTCTCTCCGTGTGTAGGTTATTTGTCTCGGACCGGACGTGAAACACATTTTAAGACTTCCATAAAAGATAGTTTTGAAATTTGTTTCTCACTCATATCTCATATATCTACCTAACAGAACTTAATTCCCGACCGCGTAGGAATTTAATTCCTCAGCTTTATAACAAAACTGGACCTTGTTTTCCTCTTTAATCGTAAGTCGTAAACATGGCACTACACATTTGTTCGTGTAGTTGATATTGGTGTGAAGCCCCTCCAGGCTCCAACCCTAATGTTTTTTTGTTCCCCAGGCTGGTAGACGATAATTTAATCACCTGACCATTGTAGATATTTGCGAAACTAGTTGTCCTGGAAACAAGCCTTTCAAGAATTAATTTGCGAAACTGGTTGTACTGGAAACAAGCCTTTCAAGTATTAATTTGCCAGGGTTTTGGAGTTGTCTGGTATATATGAATATATATGGACTTGCAACTGCAAATTTGTCTTTCTTCAACCCTTGCACCGCTGTTTCTTCACATACCATTAACTTTGTGCCCTACAAATTCTAAATCTTAGCACTATTTTCAGTTAAAATATTTGACTAAATTATTTTCATAAGACATTATATATATAGAATATATCGAATCTGTGCCACACTTCGCTTTATTGGAATTGACTATATTCATCAAATATTTCAAAAATGAGATATATTACCATTATTTTAAATTGTTAGTAATCAAAATTTATTATTTTTAATATAATAGTAGGTGATGTAGAATCTAATTATACTTTCCAAAGATTGATCAATATAGCTAATAATCAATATAAAATGTTAATTATATTTTTAACTGGAGAATGACTCTTTTATACACACAGACCAGACCACTTTTAAAAAAAACATCACAGAACACTATCATCTTATTTTTCACAAAAAATAATTTGTTAAGATCATAATTACATAATTAAACACCAATTAAACACAATATATATATATATATATATTATTAATTCATGATATTCTACTTATACTTTTTATTAAGGGTTTTTTTTAGCTAAAGAGATCCCATTAAGGCATATAAATATACCCGACGCATTTTCAAGCCTAATAGGCTAATATGTTTCTTTGATTCCTCTCTTCATTTGGCAACCACTTTCTTAAAAATAGAAGAAAATTTCAGCCACAATCTTATCATTTTTTAAGCCAGTCAACCTTTTGTAAAACTCAGAAAAATTTGAACCTCAGAGCAAATCTAACAGCTGCCCTATTTAATGTCCTAAGTCATAATAGTATTTGATGAAAAAATTTGATCCAACAATGTCCTAGTGATGCCCTATATCACTAGGACAACTCATTCAAGCCCTATTTTTGAGGCACTCTCTCTCCTTATCCTATCCCATATTTTATAATAAATTATTACCAACACTCTCTTTCTCTCTCTATTTTATATTATGTTTTAATGATGAATGTGAACTTTTAATGATAAAATATTAAACATATAGTGAAAATAAGGCACATTGTTGGAGTTGAAGTTAGTAGAATATGTCCTAAACTACTAGGACATAATTTTTTATGTTATATTTAGGGCTCCAACTAGGTCACTGTTGGACTTGCTGAGAAAATGACCTGTTTATCGCTTTTTTCAAACTCTCATTCTCAAATTATCATTTATCGGAAATCGTGCCTTATATGCCCATCTGTATTCGCAGTTAAAAAATGCGTATACAAAATAAATGAACCTACAAGCGTAATCTCATATATGCCCCTGCTCTTTAATCTCTCTCTTCCCTCTGTATTTTCTTCACCGCCGACTTCTCTTCTTCCATGGTCACTAACCTTCCTCAAACTCCAAATAGCCCCTTTCAATTTTTAACCCATCATCCATGTCTTGTAGCTAAATTTTGTTCTGGCATCTTTGTCAATTGACTATTTCAAATCTCTATCACAACTTAGAAATTGTAGAAATCTCAGATATAGTATAACATGTGAATTGAGAATTTTTTTTGAGATTGGAAGGTGCAGATTTACATGCTATATTAGTAATTGCGCATATTTGTTATGCGTGTAGAGGATCTTCGCATATGGTGGATGCGTATGTCGGACTATTCGCATATGGTAGATGGATATGTTGCATAATCACGCATTCCAGTCATGCGGGTGTATTACTTGTAATATATGTTGAATAATCGTAAGCATGCTTCTAGTTATTATGAAAGCTAAATATTGACTGAAAATTAGTGAGGGCAACTCCAACCCAACACCAAAACACCATTTTGGTGTCAAATTTGGTGTCAAATTCACTCCAACCCAACACCAAATTGGTGTAAAGTTGACACCAAATGAATTGGTTGACACCAAATTTGGTGTCAAGTATTGATTTGGTGCAACTTTTACACCAAATTTGGAGTTTTCCAAAATACCTACTATACCCTCACATATGTTAATGAAAACAAAATTATTCCATCTATGTCCCATTAAAGTTGTTTTATGTTATATTATTTATTCTTTAATCATAATTGTTTTAAATTTTCTTTCTTTACTATTTTACTCAAGTTTTTTATTTATTTCCAAATATCAATAAATTTATATTCTTATATAGAAGATATGTTTTTTAAATAGATTTGATTAAAAATAAAATACACAATGATTAAAATTACCTCACATATGTATTATCATGCACAACTTGATAGTTGAGGATGAACGAGACTTGAATTTACATGTACATGATTACGTGGAAACATCTTCTGCTGCTGTCGAAATGGAAAGAAATGGAGATGACGAATTTTAAGATTTTCTTAGTAGATATCGACAAATTAAAGATAAGGAAGCTCATTTTGAACTTCGCAACGCCTTGATCGAGCACATATGGGAAGAGCATCGGAATTCATATAATTAAGTTGTCCTCTTAAATTTATTAATGAATTTATAATTATTTTAGGTCCTTATTTATTGAACATGTTAAAATTTAAGTACAAATTCAATAATGATATAAATAACTTAAAAAGAGAGAATATTCCATTTAATGTGTAAAAGATTCTTTTTGGTGTAGGATATGGTGTTGATGAGTTGGAGTGAAATTTTGATTTGGTGTAGTTTTCACACCAAATTGGTGTATTTTTCACACCAAAATGGTGTTATGGGTTGGAGATGGTCTAAGTTACGCATTGTGCAAATGCGTATGTCATTGGTTTTTCTAGACAACCTTGCTGGAAAAGGTTATTCTAGACATCAGCATTGGTAAATGTGTGAGAAAGGGCATTCACCTGGACTTGCTCTTATCGGATATTTTTTACAATGTATATTTTAATTTTAGTACTCGTACTTATTACCGATGATTCAATAAATTTTAAAATCTCAAAAAAAAAAAAAAAAAATCCTCCAACAAACTTTCAATGTGAATCTTAGCATTCTCAGCAGTGTCCTAAAAATAGGTTCCAAACAAATTAATTTCTAAAAAATAGTGACTTTATATTGATAGACAACTCCACTAATAATCCCTATATATGCTCTTTATTATTATTATTATATTAAATTCAATTTTTTTTGACAAAAAAATAACAAAAAATTATGAGAAATAGTGTGCAAAAGGTGAGAGTTGAATATTTTATCATTAAAAATCAAATGAGGAATGAGTTGATTATATATTTATGAAAAATGAAAATTGGATCCTAACGTTCAAAGAATGAAAAGAGACTCAACCCGAATAAACTTTTATATATATATTTCTCAAAATTATAACTCAAAACCTCATTTAACTGATATGCTAGAGACGCTGTTAGTTATATTTAGGGAAAATAGATTTTTTTGTCACCAAACTTATTATGTTTTTAGAAACTTGCCACTCTACTAAAATTTTTTTCCTTTTAGTCACTGATGTTAGGTTTGGATTTGTTTTTAGCCACTAACTTAGGTTCAGATATGATTATTAGCATTATGATATTTTTTTGTAGTATCATTAATACATAGTGATAGTATATAATCTTTTGATAATATGATGTATGTTTATATCTTTGTTTATAGCAATAATAACATAAAATGAGGTGATATAATATTAAAATCAGGAAAAATCGTAATTAGAATTGTAGAAATTCAATAAATCATCAGTATAGAATCAATGATTTCAAATAATTTATGCTCTCCATGATAAAATAAAGTCTAATTGAGTGATACGATGCATCATCTTTCACTATTAAAGTTTCAATCACCTAGTTCAGCCTAAGATCTCTCTTAAATATATCCTCATAATTTTTAATAACTTTATCTTATTATAATTTCAAGAGAAAGATAAATAAATAGAGAGGAAAACTTAATCTTCGATGATTTATGAGATTTTCTTTTTGCGTATAAAAATTCAAACACTAAATTTTTATTCGGAATAAAAATAAAATAATTTATGAGAGTACACTTTTAGAAACCGTAAAATGCGTGTTTAACTCTTATCACCGAAGATAAACGATCTTGGGTACATAAAAGTACTATATATAAAGATAGACATATATCAAATCACCAAAATATTACAGGTTATCACTTTATTTTAATAATACTACAAATAATTAATATAATGGTAATAATCAAATCCGAACCTAAGTTTAGTGGTAAAAAAAAATTCCGAACCTAACATGAGTGACTAAAAGAAAAAAAAAATTAGTTGAATTACAAGTTTTTAAAAACATAATAAGTTCGGTGACAAAAAAATCAATTTTCCCTTATATTTAGTTTACTTAAAATCTTGACAAAGCGGGTGTTACGTGTGGGACGTTGATATATATATTTTGGCTTATATAACGGGGAAACTAAAGCCCATTACCTACACTACCCAACACAGCATACATAGCTCACTACACTTTCCGTTTCATTCACTACTCCCCCTCCCCGAGTCTCACTTCACCCCTCCCTCTCTCTCTCCCTCTTTCTCTCTCTCTGAGTCTCACTTCACCTCTCTCCCTCGGTCCCTCCCTCTCTCTCTTGGTCTCTCTTTCTATTTCTCTCTGGTCTCACTTCACCTCTCTCCCTCTCTCTCTCTCTGCGAGTCTCTCTTTTTTATTTCTCTCTCCCTCTCTCTCTCTCAGTCTCACTTCACCTCTCTCCCTTTCTCTCTCTGAGTCTCTCTTTCTATTTCTCTCTCTCTCTCAGTCTCACTTCACCTCTCTCCCCCTCTCTCTCTAGTCTCACTTCACCTCTCTCTCTCACACTCCCACTTCACCCCCTCTCTCTCTCTGAGTCTCTCTCCCTCCCCTCTCTCTACAAATGGAGAACACACCTCCTCCTCCACCCACCACTCGCAGCACCACCGCCTTCTCCGACACAGTCTTCGAATGCCTCATCCCCTACCTCACCGACCCTCGTGACCGTGACTCAGTCTCCACCGTCTGCCGCAGCTGGTACGACCTCGACGCGCTCACTCGCAAGCACATCACCATCGCCCTTTGCTACACCTCCACTCCTCACCAGCTACTCAAACGCTTCCAGCACATAGAGTCTGTCAAACTCAAAGGCAAGCCACGCGCTGCCATGTTCAACTTGATTCCTGAAGACTGGGGAGGCTATGTCAAGCCCTGGGTCGATGTGTTTTGCCACAATTTCGTTTGCCTGAAATCGCTTCATTTTCGAAGAATGATTGTGAAAGATGAGGATTTAAGAGTGCTTGCAGAGGCGCGTGGAGGGAAAATTCATGTGTTGAAGCTTGATAAATGCTCAGGGTTTAGTACAGATGGGTTGTTGCATATCACTCGCGGTTGTGGGTATGATTCTTAATCATATCTCATCACATTAATACAAAATTAGGCCAACTAACTAACTTTAGTCTTATATATGTACGTGTACAAACTATCTTAGCCTGCCTACTCTGTGAATCGAAATATCTGTTTGCTATAACTTTATAGCTAGATGTATTCGTGATTTTTTTTTATTTGCTAGCTGTATTTTGATTTTCAGATAATAGGGTGCATTTTATGTTCAATTCTATGTTTTTAGTAAATTCGGGTGGATTGCAGGGTAAAATGGTTCGTGATTCGTATTAATATGTTCAGATGTTTATTTTGAAAATTCAGGTGTCTGATATGCTGAGAGATTTAGGAATCATGGATATGGAATAGAAATCCGTAAACAGTGAATCTAGTTTATATGACTATATAGTTTCTCTTATAATTTATAATTCTGGTGATATGTCTTCATTTCCAGGGCTTTTTACTGGTATGTATCAATCGTATTTACGGGGAGTTGAGTTACATTTGTTGGAAGTAGAACTGTTGTATGTGTACTATGTAGAGTTATTTATATTGTTCGTCTTCTAATCTTAACTATTTATATGTTTGTTTGTGTGCATTATAAATCAGGAATCTAAGAACTTTGTATTTGGAGGAGAGCGCAATCGTCGAAAAGGACGGTGAATGGCTCCACCAGCTTTCTTTGCACAATAAAGTCCTCGAAACACTGAACTTTTACATGACCGATCTCACTAAAGTCAGCTTTGCAGATCTTGAATCAATAGGCAGGAATTGTCGTTCTTTAGTGTCTCTCAAAATTAGCGATTGTGAAATTTTAGATCTTGTTGGTTTCCTAAGTGCTGCCACCTCACTAGAAGAGTTTGCTGGAGGTTCTTTCAATGATCAACCAGAACAGTATTTTCGTGTGCCAATTCCTCCAAAATTATGCTTCTTGGGTCTTACTTACATGGGGAAGCATGAAATGCCTATACTTTATTCTTTTGCATCCCGCTTGAAAAAATTGGATCTTCTCTATGCTCTCCTTGACACAGAGGACCATTGTCGCTTACTTCAGAAATGCCCGAACTTGGAAATTCTTGAGGTAAATTACTAAACATATTGCAATTATCGTGCAGCTGAAAGTTTCTGTATTTGAATGAAAACATATTTCTCGCGACGTACGTGAGTCTTATCCTCTTGGAACATATTAGCTTTTTGTCGGCATATTGTCAGTTCCATTTCCCTTCTCCCCACAAGCAAACAAGTATAATACATATGAAATAGAGGTGCTCTAATTAAATGCATCAGTTGATCAGTCTCTTATCTCGACTTGCTCGAGTGATTTTCATGTGTTTCTAAGGTTTTGGTTTCCTATATGAATTTCATCTAATTTGTAGGAGGTAATCCTTATAAATTTTGTAGTTCATCTGGTTAACTTTTTATCTGCTTAGGTCATTCATATTATACAATAGGTAAGTCCCTGTGAATTTATAATGTGCCAGACTGTAAATGTCAATATATGGCTACTTTATTCTTTGTAGGGTGGTAAAAATGTTGGACAAAAACTAAATAAATTTTCTTTCTCTTTTGCCTTTATCTTCCATTTGGACAGACTAGAAATGTGATTGGTGATAGAGGATTAGAAGTTCTTGGTCGTTGTTGCAAGAAGCTGAAAAGGCTTAGGATAGAGCGAGGTGCTGATGAACAGGAAATGGAAGATGTGGATGGAATAGTTTCACAAAGAGGGCTGACGGCTTTGGCAGAAGGTTGTCTTGAATTGGAATATCTGGCTGTATACGTGTCAGATATCACTAATGCATCTCTAGTATCCATGGGCTCTCATCTTAAAAACCTCTGTGATTTTCGATTGGTCTTGCTTGACCAAGAAGAAAATATAACAGATTTACCGCTAGACTATGGTGTTAGAGCTCTATTACAGGGTTGCCTTAAGCTTAGAAGGTTTGCTCTGTATCTTCGTCCCGGAGGCTTGACAGATGAGGGTCTTAGTTATATAGGACAGTACAGCCAAAATATAAGTTGGATGCTTCTGGGCTATGTAGGGGAGTCAGATGCAGGACTTTTAGCATTCTCTAGAGGCTGCCCAAGGTTACAAAAACTAGAAATGAGGGGCTGTTGTTTCAGTGAAAGTGCTTTGGCATTTGCGGTGTTGCAGCTAACTTCTCTGAGGTACTTGTGGGTGCAAGGCTACAGAGCGAGTCCTACAAATACAGATCTCTTGGCAATGGCACGTCCGTTTTGGAACATTGAACTAATTCCTGCAAGACGAGATGCTGGGGTTGGTGACCATGGGGAGCCTCTAGAATGTGAGCATCCCGCCCATATACTTGCTTATTATTCCCTTGCTGGTCAGAGGACAGATTTTCCGGATACAGTTATTCCGCTCTCCCCATAAAACTGTACTGTATATATAGTTTCCACCGAGTTAGTACACTTTCCCTGTCTTCTTCAGTAGTCAATTGAGTTGATAGGCTCATGTATCTTTCTGTTTAACTTTAACTCCCCCTCCCCCCTTGGTCTGAGTGGATTTTTGACATGTAATAAGTGTGTTTTACTAGGTAATCGAGGAAGCACTCTTGTAGCTTTTGGACATGTAATAAGTTTGTTTTACTAGGTAATCGTCGAAACACTCTTGTAGCTTTTTGACATGTAATAAGCTTGTATCGACTTAGCGCCTTATATCCAGGCAAGTAATTGTTGTTTCAGCATCAAAGCTTTAATCGGCCGTAGATATCAATTTGAATTATTCTTTATTTCAGTTGCAGATAATTTGATGATTGGATACAGGAATTTATAATGCAAAATGCTTGTTGCATGCCTGCCATCATTCTTCAATAAATCTACACAGCCCCTTCTGCAATACTCTAATGGCCAATCTAATGCCAGTTGGCTCTGGGATTGGCTGTAGGATTTTGTGGGCAGGTCACAATCAGAAACAAAGAATCTGATTGTTTTAATATATCCAAGAGTATTTGGCCAAAATGTTATTGTTTCTTTCTGGTTTTCTGGATTTAACTGATAATGACTGTTTCATTGTTATCCATATCTCGCTCATTCAACCATCTTTCATCTATCATGGTAATAAAGCATGATAATGATAATGTTGTTCTTAGAGCTATTATCCATATCTCGCTCATTCAACAATCTTTCATTTATCGTAGTAATGAAGCATGAAAATGTCTTTTTTAGAGCGGGATTCTATATTCACGTGATGAAGCGCGAAATTGTTCTTTTTAGAACGCGATCCTATATTTTGCTGGCCGGCTGTATGAAGCCGACTATTAGTTGAGTGTGTAGAACGTGGTGGCCAATAATTAATCCTGGAGGAATTGGATAAATCTGATTGACACCAACGGTCCAAAATGTGCACGCTTCGTCAGTTTCTTCTTCCTCCTTTTCTTGACGAGGTTACAAAGCCGCATAGTAAGACCAAAAGATGTGCTACCCAACATTTTAACCACTATTTTTATTTTATTACAGTCTGTACTATATTTCAAATCCACCTACTAAAGTTAACCAGCACTCAGGTTTTTCCCCACACCAGATAATCCAAATATCCGATCAGATGTAAACTAACTTAACTAGATTTAGATTCTCACTTGTCACAACATTTTAAAAGCATATGAATATGTTAATGTTTTTAACATACTGGAGAGTCTGATACAAAATCATTTTTTAACTGGGCATATAAAAATCCTTAATTCAGCCAATTAATCTCATGTAAGGTGTCTCCCTGATTCGATTTTCAAAATCCGATTAATCACTATAATTTTTTTAAATGATAGATTATGTACTAAATTATATTAATTTATCAAACATTATTTTAATATTATAAAATATCTGATTTTTAATCCGATTTTAATTAATCCTCAATCATTCGATTAATCCCTAATGAGTACCTCCACCGATTTATCCTCATTGCCGATTTTTACAATGGGTGTAGTCTCTACTAGAATATCTTGGAGAATTTTGCGATCTCTTTTTGAGTTAGCTTTATTAAGGAATATAGAGCATTTTGTCTTGGCTTAAAACCCGGACTTTAAGCCATTTCTGACTTAAACTGAAAAATGTCTGTTTATTTGTGTAAAAATATTGCTGCTTCGCTGGGTCAAAACCAGTGTATTCGTTTGAAATTCTCTACTGTGGATACCGTTCAGTTTGGTATCGGTGTTTAGTTTTAAAACTGTATTTGTTTTGAGTAATGTGCTATGGATTCCGTTCGGTTTGGTATTGATGTTTAATCTTTTTTTAAAAAGTACGAGTTTGAATGATATAAGAAAAAAAAAGCAGTCTAGGTGCTGAACATGGATGGAACCTTAGAGAGTTATGATAAATGATCGTAAAGAGTATGACAACCTGCGAAATTATTTTGATTATAATTGCTTGATGTTGAAGTTGCCTTCGCACAGAAAGATTTACATGGATTGTGCTGTATTGGTGTTGCTTGATTAGAAACAAGTATCAACCGATTTGCAACTTGACCATGGGCTTTGAGCCCTTTTAGATATTGCAGTCAAGTTCTATGTATATTTTTCCTGAGGCCGTCACACATGTAGGAGTTGGTCATATAAGTCAGTAGAGTCCAAATGTGGCATTGACACAATTAAGCTACATTGGAGAATCTGATGCAGGACTTCTCGAGTTTCCTAAAGACTGCCAAAGCCTGAAATTCTAGACAGGAGGGAATGTATTTCTTTGATAACTAAGGACATTCACCCGCCTGCATCGTCTCGGACAAGGTTCGAACCATTAACATTTATGAAATGTTTTTTTTTATCAAATGCCCTATAATGGAAGTGTTCACTAGGCTATAAGTCAAAGGTCTCGCAGTTAAAATCTGCTAGTTAATTGTGGGTGCAAAGTTATTTGGATTTACAAGGTTGTTTAGTTATGAAGGGATATCAGCACTTGAATAGTCAGTTTAAAGTCTAGGAAGTGATAAGAAGCAAGTAATAAGGCAAGGATACTTTAAACCAGTTTCCTCTCATGTAAATCCAAATCAAGAACTTGTCTTGGAGGAATCATGTCAATACCAAAGTGGAACGAATATAAGCAAGTAAATAGCAGGATGCTCAGAACCCATTATACTTTCTGATATTCGCCTATTGCGAGTGCCTTCATGCGCTAAAAACCATTGTTTTCCTGTTTCATGTCTTCTTATGGGGCCATTGGTGAAGTAGTTGACAGATCTAATTCTTCACGCGAACAATTTGGCCAGCAACTGAACTTTGTCTCCAAGGAAGTCCCGAGCAGTGCTAGAAGAGTTCTATAGTTTGAGCACCCCCCACTCTCCCCCTCCTCCTACACTATATCATCAACTACGGAGAAAGTGTAACTAATAATGTGCACATCTTACTCTCCCAAACCATGCTTTCTGATGGGACATACCGTGTATTTTATATTTCATTCGGTTTACATTTGATTCTTTCTTCTAGGGAAGAACATTCATATCATTTTAGCAACAAAAAAAAAAAAAGAATGTTCACATCATATGTTAAACCTGTTGAGTTTTATATGCCCTGAAATTTTTAAGACGTTTCTGTAAGAAATTCATGCCACATGATAGATCGATAGGCTGTTCTAGCCAGCTCAAGTTCAAGTGTCTTTTGATTTACGTTACAAATTGACTCAAATTGGTAATGCTTATTTTGCAGATGAACAATTGGATTTTAAAATTTAATAACCGAAACATAACATCTTAACTCTCTTCCACATTGCACTTGTATATTCCTGCATCTCCCTAGCCACTAACATTGCAGAAAAATGACGTTTACTTTTGCATATGTCTGGCTATATTGTGATGGAGTGGTGAATGATGCGGTGATTGCAGGAAAATTCGAGGCCAGAGGAAAGGACGGAAGAACAGTAAGCTGCTGTCTGTCTGTCTTTCTCATAAGAGGCATCGTGCCATGACACAATGTCGTCGTGAGTTTGATATCACAATTGATTTATTTCTAACAGCATGTGCTTTATTTTCGCGGAGCATGGTTCACACTGATGATTTTAAGTTCGGTAACTTCTTGTGGGATTAAGGATGTTAGTCTTTTTTTAATTTAGGGTCTGTTTGGGATTGCTGTTGAAAATTGCTGTTGTTGTGAGTAAAAGTCCGGTTTACAAAAGTGCTGTTTACAAAAGCGGAGACTGTTTGGTAAACTTGATTTCAAATGTGCTGTTTGAGTAAAAGCTGAAAACAAATTGTTTGGTAAATTTTTTGTTAAACTGCTGTTTAGAGTTATAATTATAAATAAAATAATATTTTATTAACATGTTTTGGGGTTCTATTGACAGCTGTAAAACTATAAAATACTGTTTTCTTTAAAATTTAATTGATTATTTTGTATGATGTATGAGGTTTTTTTTAAAAAAAATATGCTGTTAATATATATAATTTTAAGAAATGATATAAAAATCATATTTAAAATAGAAAATCATATTGGTATAACCAATAACATTTATGGCTTTTTATAAAATTACGATATTCTATTTACAAAACTACATAATTTCTGTAAGATTTTCAACAGTAACGCATCATTTATATTTTACACACAAATATAAAAAAAAGCAATTCCTTATTAGTAACATACAATATTTTTTTATGTGATTTAGATTACTTCTATTTTATTTGGAACACCAATATTAATTCTTATATTCATTTAAAAATTATATAAAAATCTATAACATTTACCAAATATACTACTTACATTTATTTTATATATAAATATATAATTTTTTTCTTCTATTAATATATATTACTCAACAAATTTAATTTCTGTCTCTATATTATAATGAAATTTTTTTGGACAAAATTTAATAACACCAAAAAGATATAACTTTAAAATTCATTTAAACAATATTTATTTCAAATATTTTCATTTAAATTTTTATTAGAAAAAATTCAACAACCATCATGTGTACCAACAATAATCCGAGAATATAATAAAACATGATTTTACCAAACACTTTTTTATAGCGGTTTGAGAAAAAGCTGCTGTTGTGGTTTGGAACCACAACCCCAAACAGGCACTTATACTAGCTTATAACCCGTAAGGCATGGGAGCTTTTTAATTATTTATAAACTTTTTAAATATATTTTAAATGGTGCGAAAAAATTTAATTTATAAATAATAAATTAAAATTGTATGTATCGTGTCAAAGTATTAAAATTCTTTCTATCAAATTTTAAATTATTTTAAGTAGAATATGTGACGCCAACTCCTATTAGATTATATTTATAAATGTATTTTATTTTAGAATTATTATAATGTGATTTAAATATTTTTATAAAATTTTTTTATGGTTCGAGATTAAAATTGATAAACACAATTTGTTTTGAATTAAGAAGAATCATAAACATGCAATAAAATGGTAGAATTTGTTTTGGATTTAGAAAAAGTTTTTGTATTCGTTCCTCACATAAATCGGGCTTATTAATTTTAAAATATATTAGATAAAAATAATTTTGTGACGGTGTGATTTATATGATTATACAAATAAAAATAGTAGAAAATATTTATTTTTGATTAAAAAAAATCATAAACACGTGAAATATAGAATTTGTTTTGGATTTAGAAAAGGAATTATAAACATGCAAGTAGATATCAGTTGTCTTATGGAACAGAGGTTAATTTTGTTCTAATCTAACGGTGCTTATTTGTTCAATATACGATCCGATGGATAAAAATAATTTTGTAACGGTGCGATTTATACGATTTCACAATTAAAATTTGTAGGAAATATTTATTTTGGATTAAAAAAAATCAAAAACACATGAAATACAGAATTTGTTTTGAATTCAGAAAAGGAATTATAATCAAGTAGATGTCAGTTTCATTATAGAACATAATTTAATTTTGTTCTAATTTAACGGTGTTTATTTGTTCAATATGAGCTTTTGGACCATAGGACCATGCGACCAAATTATCTCCTTTACGCTTATTATATTATATATATAAGTATATAATAGATTATAAGTATATATAAGTATATAATATATTTTAAATGGTGTGAAAAAATTTAATTTATAAATAATAAATTAAAATTATATGTATCATGCCAAACTATTAAATTCTTTCTATCAAATTTGAAATTATTTTAAGTAGAATATGTGACGCCAACTCCTATTAGATTATATTTATAAATGTATTTTATATTAGAATTATTATAATGTGATTTAAATATTTTTCTAAAATTTTTAATGGTTCGAGATTAAAATTGATAAACACAATTTGTTTTGAATTAAGAAGATGAATCATAAACATGCAATAAGATGGTAGAATTTGTTTTGGATTAATAAAAAAAATTTGTATTCGTTCCTCACATAAATCGGGCTTATTAATTTTAAAATATATTAGATAAAAATAATTTTGTGACGGTGCGATTTATATGATTCTACAAATAAAATTGGTAGAAAATATTTATTTTGGATTAAAAAAAATCATAAACACGTGAAATACAGAATTTGTTTTGGATTCAGAAAAAGAATTATAAACATGCAAGTAAATATCAGTTGTTTTATGAAACAGAAGTTAATTTTATTCTAATCTAACGGTGCTTATTTGTTCAATATGCGATCCAATGGGATAAAAATAATTTTGTGACGATGTGATTTATAAGATTCTACAATTAAAATTTGTAGGAAGTATGTATTTTGGATTAAAAAAAACCAAAAACACATGAAAGACAGAATTTGTTTTGGATTAAAAAAGGAATTACAAACATGCAAATAGATTTAATTTTGTTCTAATCTAACGGTGCTTATTTGTTCAATATACGATGATGATAAGCTTTTTGGACGATAGGACCATGCGACCAAATTATCTCCCTTACGCTTATTATATATAAGTATATAATATAAGTATATAATAGATGATGACTAAACTGTTGGACTGATAGTCTCAGTCTTAACTGGCTAGTGAAAGTTAAACCAAACTCTTGTCATTAGATTGTTTGTACTCCTGTATTCTTTTATGATCATCTCCACTCAAAAGTGCTTTCTAACTCATCTAGTACGCTGAATTTGGTATGTGTCGGCTCCAACCACATTTCTAAATCTATCTGTCCAAACTATCAAGATTCAAATCTCTAGTCAACAATATTACAGCATGCGGGGCTTATGATACGGATGTTGGACATGCTTTTCATTCAGAAATGAACTTGGTAATCGCGAATTTGCACAGAACCTGTATGAATGTGGTGTTTAGGGCCTTTTTTTAGAAGATAGATGAACCAAACTCTGAGAACCAGAGGAGGGGTTAATTTATTGGCACTTTTTGACAAGGTATACAATCATATTCCACCTCAAGGAGTTGATGAGAATTACACCAGAACTGTGGGAAAGTGATTTCTAGTTCAACTTGTAGAAAGTTAAAGACATAAACAAGGGTAAAAAGAAAGTAGTTCATGCAACCATAAGAAGTATAATTATATTGCCTAATGTGTGGCTTACAGATGATATATATGCGATACACATATTTGGTTGGGCCACTAATGGTGCCACTAGCAGTAGCAGCCACTATTTTATGTCAACTAAAAATGAACAATTACAGTACTTAAAAGCAGCTCTGGTTTGCATTGTGGAATGCCAACTACTGAGATAGTGATATCTCCACTTTCCTTAAGCACTGCAGACTTGTTGTTTTTACTTCTGTACATTCCATCACATTACAAGTTCATAGTTCTGGCACCGAAATTTATGCTAGATTTGAGTGCAATAATCTGTCGAAACAGTCAGGGATTGCACTAGATTCTTTGTTCTCTTAAATATTTATGTTTCCTACATAGTCAAATCATGAGAGATGGTGAGCTTTGTTAAGAGAGGTCCCTCTCCCTCAGACGCGCAAGACACACGTTCAAAATGTGGATACTGACAAGCACTCAAGTTAGTGCGAGTTCAGTTCAAGCGAATGAGTGATCTTTTAATGAACTTAAAGCGAGGAGTTGAACCTCAGTGATCTGATTCACAGATGTCTCGGTAGAGTTTGTTAGGGAAGCTTTACAACTGAATGTCAAATTTTATCATTATTGATCAGATGATAAAGGCAAATGAACCATTTTTAAACGTGATTTCTTTTAACAGACTTGCTGGTAGTGATTAATTTTTACAAGATTCAACATGTTGTAATATTGCAGACTTTTGGACTCAGATAAAAGCAATTGTGAGTAAGTAGAAATTTATATATACACACATTCAATAGTCTCATAACAAATTAAAGCTACCACAGCTTGAACTGAATCCATTTCTAGTCTTGTAAAAAGTACTTGTAAGATAACTGACATAAGATCTTTTGCATTTTAATCAACTGCTTGACTATTGATATCGCGCTCTCTTCACCAAATCTGATATTTGGTTGACTGGAACTGAAATCCTAAATCCAGAAGCCCGAAGTCAGCTACACGGGCGCCACCCTTCTGAACTTTAAAATCACGCAGAGCACTCTCCTGCGAATATGGCACACATAGGTCATTATACGTCGAGCTGCAGTCCAGGATTGAGCCATTATCCAAGTGGTTCCAGTCAAGAAACATTTTCGGTGCTGTAATGCACTTTTCCGGCAATGGAATCAAGGCAGACTTGTCATGAGAGGCGAATTTGTGATTGTCGGATTGAGCATCACTTGTAAGATGGACCGTCGTGATGTCATGGATGCTAGGCCTCCTCTTTTCTTTACCTTCTGCAAGCTGCTGTCTCAAGTAATATTTCTGAGCATGACTTGCCACTTGAGTTGATGTCTTCGTAACTACAAAATCACGCGAAATGTTCCTCCAATCCCCTTTACCATGCTTCTGGAGCCCCATCAAGAACCGCCTAAAATTTAGTCCATCCAAGTAACCATTAACAAAAAAAGAACTGCATTGAGCAAAGTATAATCTAAGGCATGTTACATGCTAAAATTTGATGTTTCCAGGTATACATTCATAAGGTCAATAATATTCATAACATTCTTGAACTATTCAGCAATTCATCACCAAACATATCAGCTCCTAGAAAATGTATTCACTATATGTGGACAATTTACACAGATGACATTGTTGTTTACCTGTGCTCATCCTCGGTCCAAGGAACGCCTTTCTTCTTCTCCTGATCAGAGGATCTACATCCCATAGGGCGTTTTTTAAACCCGTTAAACTCGCCATTCTTCATCAATTCCAGTGTGCAGGAAGAAGCCAGGTATCCTGGGAGGGGGACTAAACCAGCTTCTATATCAGTAATATCAGCTACCAAATTCTGATACTGTTTCATCACATCTAAAACTGATTTCCCAGGAATCATGTCTGCAACTTTTATCCATCGATCCGGGGTGTCCTTATCAAACAATGCAAGAGCACTTTCAAACTTCTTGTTCTCTTCTTTAGTCCAAATTGTGCTCTTGCAATCTTGCATCAAGTAACTTGAGCTGAAAGTATGTGAAGCTGGATACAATGTTTCCATAACTTGCAAAGCTCAATCTTTTATTTATAGCAATGCAAACTCCTGAAGTTGGCACAATATCCACAACAATTAGTACTCCAACACACTCAAAGTAACATAACAAACACCAAGAATGCATAAATTACAGTAAAGTGTAAATGCTCAATATTATCAAGAACATAAGTAAAAATCCAAAAACTTGAACTACAAACCTTATTAGAATTGGCTAATCAGGAAACTGTCTCTTACCAACTCAACTACAAACCTTTAAACACTACTATCAATGCTAAGATACAAAGTACAAACTGGCTAAGAAAGAACTAAAACTTAAAATCTATGGCGAAAATTTTATGAGATGGGCCAAAGGCCATTAGATAGGAAAAAAAACTGATTATGCTAGAAAAACAAGAAATTTAAAGGGTAATCTTCTTTCTTAACACTAGATTAAGCTACAAAAATTACAAGGTGTGTGACAATACTTGAAGAACTTGGTCATGAATGAACCCAAATGAAAGTAAAATTAGAAACAGAAAAGGAGACATGAAAAAATGTTGAGGCAATGGTTATTACAGATGAAGAATATTATGATAAGTGAATATGCATTTGTTCTTATAGTATAGATACTAGATAGGTAAAGAAAAAGGGCCTGGCTGCTCTTGCACTGTGTAAAAAAATATCAAGATTCTTTATTATGTCAGCTTATGCAAAAGTTTTGATTGCCACTGGATCATCTTTTGGCAATTCACTACTTTTTAAAGGTGAAAACAGTAGACTCAAAAGCTATGGCTGTAGCTATTTACTCTTGTGCTTCATTTCATACAGTAATTTCCCAACTTCTTTTTTATCATTATCAGAAAAGATTTGATTTTTCTTCTCTGACATGTACAATCAATCTTTATTTGTGGCTACATGGAATGAATTTGTAATATTTAGGTCCCTGGAAAACTTTTAAATCGAATAATACTGTCGATAAGAGGATTGCACAACATTTTCCACGGATATACTAATTTTCAACATAAAATTTGCGAGATTTGCACAATAAATTTACCGGGAATACAAGAAAAACACAGTATGTGATCATTTTTTAAACCGATTTGGATATTTATTCTATTGTGATCTTCATGATCATCCAATGTCTCAAAAAGAAAAACAAAAAAAATGAAAACGTGTTTAATGGAGTCTAAGTGTAGTTTAATAATCTAATTAACAAAGTAACAAAATAGACTAAAGGGGCAAGTTTGAAATGCAACTCTTTGGATTAAGTAGCTGTTGATAAGTCTGATAAGGCATATGGCAATGCCTGCAAAACGGTTTGTACACGTAGTAGTCGGCATATGTGCAGTTTGAGGTTATCCACTTATCCCTGGTTTTGGAGACATGTGACATTTTTTTCAGTCAATAGGCTCAAAAACATCCATCATGGAGTTAGCAAATTTTTTATAAAATTTGTCATCAATAAAATTGGAGTCTCAAATTGACTACTTTCCGTCAGAAAATTTCAAACTTATCACCGAAAATCAACAATTTTGTATGAAAAATGACTAATTTGAGATCTCGAAATTATGAGTGGTAGATTTGAAACTGTGCTATATAGTATCGGGTTGATACTTAACTTGAAAAAAAAACTATTAATTGAACTGGAACTAAATTTTTTAGGTCAGGAATTGTATTTCAGTCGAAAATTTTAGATGTAATTAAAGTGAGGTTAGTGCAGAGGGATATTATTAGATTCTTTTAAGGTTCTTGGACAAAGGACAAGATACCTAAGATGCCAGGTTAATGAATGCGGTTAGATTGTCGGTAACTTAATTACAAACTAATTAAAGTGAGTGCGCAAGTTGAATAATTAAAGTAGTAGTCGTACAAAAAGTTGTCAAGTTCGAATGATGTTAAGATTTGCGAAAAGAAATTAGGTTCTGTTTAACTACCACCTCAGACCTCAGTTTCTCTAAAACAGACAGTTTTAACTTTTAAGTAGACCTGACAATTCGTGAGGATCGTGTACCTTTCGTGTCGTGTACTCAAATACCAAACACAAAATCATCCCGTTTAGCGTTCGTGTATTTTCGTGTCTTGTACCTTAGTTTTCGTGTCGTTCGTGTCGTGTACTCAAATACCAAACAAAAAACCATCCCGTTTAGCGTTCGTGTATTTTCGTGTCGTGTACCTTCGTTTTCGTGTCGTGTTTCGTGTAAAATCAAATTTATATATAAATATAAATATTGTGAATCTAGTAGGGGCAGAGTTATGATATTGAAGCCCTTAGCTCCGAGGAATCTAAAAATAGAATATGAAAATGGTATGAGTGGTCCTGCAAGGATACATCTTCATGTGATTGAACTGGAGAAAAAAAGCAAAAGATGCAGAGTTATTGGAATGCAGACTCAGGCTGTCTAGCTAGCCCTTGCCCCAGAGTGTGTCATTATTTCTTCATAAAAAATCTCTACTCACCCTTTCCCGATGAATTAGCTACTGCTAAATTATTTGTAACAAGATCTTGAATATAACTGGCGCCTGATTTTCTCATTTTCTGTATAGGTTTTGCTGGCGAACAACAGTAGTTTGGATAAGTGAGTCCAAGTTTCAAGTCCCAAGTGAGTACCAAGGTTCGCAATTGCTACAACATACTTACCGCGCTTAAACCAACTCTAAATATCTTATGCGGAAATGTTTATCCACCTTCCATTGATTCATACCGATCCACTTGCAAGGATAAAATGTAAATCATGCATGCTAGTATTCTTGGGGGCGTTTGGATAGTGAATGAGAATGAGGATCGAGAATGAGAATGAGGGATATAGGAACAAGTATCCCAGAGGAGTGTAAGGAATGATTTACCCTTCAAGTGGGATTGGAGTTTCCATTCCATGTCACAAAATTACTAATCCAAACACCAACATGAATTTGAGATTCCAATTCCTGTTAACCGAACTCATTAATCATGAACCAAACGTCTGGAGAATGAAAATGGCGCTACATTCATTTCTTAGTATGACACGAAAGGAGATAACTATTGGAGAATGAATCAAGAACAACACTTTGGATAAGTTGATTGCCACAACATACTTACCGTGCTTAAAACAACTCTAAATATCCTATACAGAAATGTTTATCCACCTTCCATCGATTAATACCTATTCACTTGCAATGATAAATTGGAGAATGAATATGGAGGCATGGAGCTACATTTATTTCTTAGTACTTGTATTATTTTTAATGGAAGTTGCCAGAACATACATAATTTATGCTAATTAATTTCTCGAGTAAACTTTAGAGTTGTGGCCAAACTTTACACCGATTTTCAAAAAAGTGGCTAGACTTCCAAATTTTCAAAAAAGTGGCCAAACTTTAACTCCGCTTTTTAAAAGAGTGGCTGCCATTAAAAACCACTAACGGGACTATCGAAAACAGGGGTAAAAATGGGTTCAGAATTATCAAGTTGGATGTGTCAGGCCAATTCATGGTCAGTGGCTATTCTACTGCTGATAGAAACACAGATTTTGCTTTATCTGTGGGAGTGTAGGCTTATGCACAGATGATTCTCAATCAGGGGCTCCTCTATGTTCATGTCCGTCTAACTTTAAAGCTGGATCTTCGAAAACTACTGATTGTGTGCCAAGTGATGCTTCTTATTCTTTGCTGGTTTCTTGCAATTCAACTAGAAACGGCAGTAAGTTGAATTCGTCTTCATTAATATCATATTTGAGGCTTTGTTATGGCACCGATTACTTCGCTACTGATTTCATTGCACCTATTAAGTATGATGTGGATCTGACCTCTTGTCAAGATCTGTGCTCAGAACAATGTTCTTGCTTGGGGATTTTCTTTGGAAACTCATCGGGTTCTTGTTACCAACTAGAGAATGAGTTGGGATCTTTCAGGTTGAGCAGTTCAAATGATCACTTCCGGCCACCGCGGGCCGCTGCCGCTGCCTCTTCTCCGCCGGTCCTCTCGCCGGAATCCACCATCAGCCTTCTCCCTCTCTCTCTCTCTCCCCCTCTCTCTCGCCTGGGCAAAACACAGCCACGTTGCTCGCGATTTCCGACGCTTCTTCTTCTTAATTAGGGTTTAATTAGGGTTTAGAATATGTACATTTTATAAGGATTAGACCTATATACCCCTTAAAAATAGTTAACGTTAAGTTTTTAACGTTTCTTTAACGGCAGCCACTCTTTTAAAAAGCGGAGCTAAAGTTGGGCCACGTTTTTGAAAATTTGGAAATCTGACCATCGTTTTGAAAATCAGTGTAAAGTTTGGCCACAACTTTGAATTTAACTCTTAATTTCTCAGTTGCAGGCTTGCAGCTGCATTATACTAAAACCAACTTGTATAAAGGGGCATGAAATCAAGAACCAGAATGAAAAAGAAATGACTCTGTATCTTCAACACAACCCTTACATTCAGACCCTGAGTAACAAATTCACATTCAAATTTAAAAGTCCCTTCAACACTGAAATAAATCACATAAAATGAAACTTTTACCATCTATTCTTGGAGCTATTTTATTTCCTCTTGTGCAAACATCACACACACATG
Organism: Daucus carota subsp. sativus; assembly: GCF_001625215.2. Classification (NCBI taxonomy): domain Eukaryota; kingdom Viridiplantae; phylum Streptophyta; class Magnoliopsida; order Apiales; family Apiaceae; genus Daucus; species Daucus carota. Next base: position 54,674,249 of record NC_030383.2, on the reverse strand, counting down.
TTTGTTCAATCATCAATTTTTGTCTGAATCTCTGCATTAATTCACAAGCAACAATCCCCCTGATTCTTTTCCCATGTCGAATTCCTAATCTAATCCTCTTAACATTTTGGGAGGTCACTTGGAGGCGGTGGAAGAGACTGCGTTGGCCCTTCACCATCATCCACCAGAAACGCCATCTTTAAGCCCCAGGATGTGTGCACTTCCAGATGACAATGCAGAAACCACACACCTGTAACAAATGAATTCGCTTGTAAAAAGAAAAAAATCAACATGAAATAGTTGCTTTGTGTTATATTTAATTAAATTACCTGGATTATCGGCCAGAAATCTGATAGCAATCCATCCAGCAGTAGGTACACTCATAGTATTTCTCTCGACAGGATCAACAAGGTTAAATGATTTGGGGTCCTTTTCGGGATCATAATTACCCGAACCACTTCCAACAGTATAGAAATTATGACCATGCAGATGTGTTGGATGACTCTCAGGTGCTATAAAAGATGTACCCTGTAACACAACTTGAACTGTAGAATTGTATGCTACTCTGTAAACTTTAGTCCCGTTCATAGTCTGCATATTAGTTGGTACACTCCCCGTATAATTAAAAGGCATTGGTGGATTTCCAGGGAAATCATCAGTAAAAACACCTCCAATGCCATAATAATGAGCTTGAAGTATAGCAGTAGTAGGCATTACAAAAGTAATATTGTTGATATCTCCCACAGATTTTGTTCCATTAACACATGTAGCACAGGGATTCATCCCAACACCGATAGTCAAAAACAAGGAATGATCAATATCCAGAGGGACTTTACTAGGGAACTGTTTCGAGTTGAGGCTACGTAGAGAATTTAGGTATGATTTCACCACTGGGGTGGCATTTTTGGGAGGCATTGCAGTAAGGGTTGTTTTAGGAAATGGAGGAAGACCTTTGTAACGTACAGCACCCGTGGAGATCATGTTGTCAACAGGGACCACAGTGTCCATAAAAGGTGAAATAGCTATTGAGTATTTTCCAGGGGCTTGATCTGCTGTTAGAAGAGCATTTGTGGTCTGGCCTGGAGCTATGAAAATAATGTCTGTTTTGATTGGTTTTGTGTAACAGGCATCTACGTCAACAACAGTTAGATTGTGGTTGGCAATCTTGAAGAAGAGATCATCGTTTAAAGCAGCGTTGATGATGCGCAACAAATATGTCTTGCCACTCTTAACGTTTAGTGTATATCCTGAACAGAATTCTTGGTATTAATTCAATAATTCTTATTTCTTTCAGGTTTAGCAGAAATGGATTTTTTTTGCCCTTCTCCAAAGGCTTGTTATATAAAGAGTAAATTATAAAAAGAGCTTATGTACAAGGCATGAAGTACCTGAAGACAAAGAGCAATTAGGAGCAGGTCCTGGACGTCCGTTAATGGTATGTGCATCAGATAAATTCGGTGGCAGACCCGTCTGCATGGCCTGGTTGATCACAGTTTCGACGTCTGATTTCCACCACTCCCCTACATACTCAATTAAAGAAAGAGAGTTTTTAGGACTTTTAAGCTAGTGTTCACTGTACTTTTGAATAAATCAGCTCTGTATGTACTATAACAGTGCAAGGAAGAACCTCATGACAGAAACTTAGTTATAAGCAAAATTTAAAACATTCAAAGACAAGGGTACTTGTAATTTTTGCATATGCACCTAAAATGATGACTTTTTCCTTGTGAGGTTTTGGAAATGGGTAAGGAACTTTCTTCTTAGGCAATATAACAATTGCACCATGTAGAGTTGCCCTAAGCCAAGAAATATGTGCATGCCAAAGTAATGTCCCTCTTTGTCCTGTGAGGGTGAAGTTGTAAACGTAGCTCTGCCCCGTCTGTATCGGGCATTGTGTGATGTATCCAGGTCCATCAGCCCAACCTGTTCTCAGCTGCCGCACGCCATGCCTGAATGATTACAAATCTTTAGTTATACCAATCAATGAGTTGAAGATTAAATCTTAATGTTTATTTTGAACAGATAGTAGTGAGGCCTTACCAGTGAATTGTCACATTGTACTGAACATTGTTGATAACTTTGACAATCACTGTATCGCCTTCCCTTGCATAAATCGGAGGCCCTGGAAACTTCCCATTGACTGTAACAATGGACTTCGTTGCACAAAGTTTTGTTACATTTGTCATCACAACCTAGCATTGTGAAGCATACTTAAATAACTAAACATTTATACAATCTTAAAACTGAAGACGTGAATAGATGACTAGCAAGAACAGAACAGTGGACTTACATTGAACTTGTAGTGACGAACAGCAGATTCAACTGGTGCTGGAAAGAGGACAGCTGCCAGAAATATTAGAATCATGCTAAACCTATATGCCATTGTGTATTAGCTTGTAATATGTAGTTCTTGATATTATTATTTTTCCACACTTTTTATGTAATGTGTGTGATTTGAACCCTGCAGCTAGAAGTGAGGAGGGATTTAATAGTCCGAGAGGGAATGTCATTTTAGTTGGTTAGGTGAGCAAGAGTATACAGCCATGCATCCTTATAAGCTTCCTTACATATTACATAATGTAGTTACATGTCTCTCTGCAAGAGGTTTGAAGTAAGCTAATAAGGTCCTTGCTGTTATCAGTTGACTGAAACTGATGTTAGACCAGGGCTATCTGAAATATATGTCTCAACTGCATATCTATTCATCTTTTAGGTTCTGAGGCTTTATTTTCATTGAATCATAGTGAATTATCTTATGCTTTGTTCTAACATCAATTACTTTTGCTATGCCAGATAATTTTGTTTCCTAAGTTGCTACTTATTACGCAAAGGTTCAGGATCTTATGAAGAATGCATAATTCCAGATTTACATGAGGGCACTCAATTTTTGATCTATGCAGATGTGGAACATTGCTAACGTATCAAAATTAAGTTTAGAAGTCTGCATATATCTCACAAAATGACAAGTATGCAATACCTAACACAACTAAGTTACATGTATTTATCAATGGTGCATAAAATACAATGTTATGCACTACATGGAAGCCTTAGTTTTTACACAACAGAGATTCAAATGAGGAATAATACTAAAACATCATTGCTTCATGATCGTCATTTTCTTCAGTATAGTTAGGACATGCTAAAACTAAACAACTTTTTGTGATGAAGCATCTAAAGCAGCCTGGATCCTATTGATACACGATTTATAGAGAAAGCCGAGAAAATCTATAAGATTATCCTCACATGCACCTTCTAGAGGATTTATCTCATATGACCAGCTAACTAATGTACAACCATCTCCATAATCTAGAAGTTTTAATGTATTGACGGATCCATCTAAGCCTACATTGCTTGCCAGCATTTTGTATGTGTAGGTATGTGATAATGGCTCCATGGAGACCAGCTTTTCTTTTATCCATGATCTGTCTCCATCTTCTTGCGGAAACATAAAGCCAGAAACTAGACGAATGTAACCTGGGGCATCATCGTGTCCATCCAAGCCAGTGCATCTTTCGATCATTGGCATCCATTCTGGCAGTCTATTTGTCTGGGATACCAGATTCCAGACTTTATCAATTGGTGCATCAACTATGCCTCCAACTGATCCTTGCCATTTTTTGTTTCCTGTAATAGGTTCCTGTGTGAAGCATTAACTGTAAAATGGCTACAAGAGAATACCATAATAATTAAAATCAAATAATATGAAAATACAATGTTCATACCATTTCCTATAAGTTTCTTGTCGGTTGACAGTATCTTCGTCTGCAGACTAATCTGTGAATTCCTTTTCTCTGCGTGCAATATCTACTAGGGTTTCCACCTCCATCAGAATTAATATTAACCCTCAAAGTATCTTCACTTTCTTCCCAAACAGGTAAACAATATTTAATAAAACTTATTATCAGTCTTGTGAAGGTATCCAAGGTAAAACAATGTGATTTGGCATTTTCCTAGACAACTCTGATCAGAGGTCAGGGGAGATGACTCCTAGGTATCGTTTTAGACTACTACGATGTTTCAAAACATCCCTGTCATATATTTTGGATCAATATATTCATACAAACAGAAGTCCGAGTATAGAAAGTATATTAGGATCCAGTTCTTTACTGTCAAAACACTTGTCTTTAACATAAATAGGTGTGTTCTTCTCAGTAAACCAGTTAGTGTATTATTATCATAACTAGAATAAAATTGCTGAGGAGAGATTGAGAGAAGTATGAATACTAGAGATCATGAGCATTATAATTAGTATATATAAAAAATTTAAAATTCCTCTTTCTTGTACTTTAAAAGCAGATAAACAACAATCTCACGCAAAGTACAGCGACCAAGACATTTGACCTCTTCTTATAACACACTTAAACTTGTTATAATAAGCTGGTAGCTGATCTCCACAATCTACGAACTTGAGTAGGATGCACTGTAGTGCTATTCTACTAGAAGGATAGCATATGTGTTGAGTAGAATTGTTTAAGCAGAAGCGCCTACTGGCACACCTTTCTTCAGCCTGGAAGATCCGTATAGAGTTTCTTCAAATCTTATAATCTCGTTCAGGGATCCATAAGCTACTTGAGTCCTGTCATCAAGATTAACTATCACTTTATCTAGCACAGACTGTGTGCCATCACTACTGTATCCCCCAGCTTGCTCAACCAAGAGCCCCAAAGGAGCCACCTCGAATAGCAGTCTTAGCTTAGCCTTAGTTGTTGGAGAGATAACATTTGTGAACACTCCCTTTTCTTTCACAATAATCTGCAAATGTTAGAGGAAACAAATGTAAGCTTTACCAGTGGGTTTTCCGTTTATTAGTACCTGTTAAGATAATCTGATGGTGCAGAAGTAAATTGGCTTATTCATCTAAAAAAAGATTGGAAATACCTGGTTAACATCAGGCACCATTCCACCGGTGTATCTCAGTGTGTATTTCTCTTTGACATAGTAGTCGATTAGCTGTTTTGGCAAGAAGAGAACTTAAAATGTGATTCCAAGTATGATTACCAAAGAAATCAAAATTAGATTCTCTATAAAATCAAAAGAGCTTACATTTTTGTAATCAGGGTTGTCAAATGTGGCTCTCAAATTTCCAGGAGAAAACATCTTCCCTTCTGAAATCTCAGTTGTGTCTTTGACATGTTGCCATTTTCCTGATGTATAAAAATCCATTATTTCATATATGACTTATATAATAACTAGGTAGTTCTGCACAGCATATTAAGGTCTTTGGTCCCACCTTCGTCAAGGAGAAGGAACTCATGGGTTCCAGGACAGTCTTTGAGAGCGATCACATATGTAGTTCGAGGTCCATAGATTCCCATGGCTGCTGCAACTTGATCTCTTCCTGTTACCCCTGTTAGTTTATCTCCAGGCCACACACCAAAGATGGTGCCCACAGTGAAATTTGTGTCCACAATACTAGAGCCATCAAGTGGATCAAAAGCAACACTAAACCCTCCTGTTTGTAATTTATAACAGCACCCATATTAGTAGCTATCTTATATATAATTTAACTTTTAATTGATAAGATCCTAACCTTCAGCTGGACCTCCCATATCTTGAAGCTCAGGGACTTCCTCAGAGCAAGCATATTTGCAGAAATGGGAGTACGTCAAGGCCTACATAATTAAACACAAAGAGAGTAATTAATAAATTATTATTCAGTGCTGCCTTCTTTAAGAGAAGTTGTTGGAATTTTATTTTAGAATCAAAAACTTGCAAAAAGTGTATAACAATGTGTAAATTGTTCATGATCATAATGAAGCGACAATAATCTTATTCTTGTAAGAAAGTTCGTAGTCTTGCAAATATGTTTAAAAATCATTAACAATGCAATGTGGAGAAACAGAAGGGTAACAGGATTTAGGTAAAGAAGTCACTTCTAGTTAAGGATCTTACCTCAAACAGGAGTTTGTCAGCAAGCATGTCAACTGCAAGCTGCTCGTCTCCAAAAGAGTTGACACACGCGGTTCCTCCACAAGAAGCTGTTCTTACTTTGAAGGCAATGGTCCTAATTGCTTCTCCCATGCACATCATCAATCTGATCAACCCCTTGTCCTCTGTTGCCTTTGATAAAAATTCTTCCTGTTTTCAAAGAAATCGAGTCAGCAATATACATTTTGCCAAGTTAAATCATGTTGGCATTTTCTCTGACTGAATTTGTAATTCACTTTCACCTCTTATAATTTGAGCCACCAACATCCACAATGTTTACTCATAAGTGAAAATGTCAAACCACAAAAACATTGCCCTAGAGGCAGAGGCCTTATAATTTAAGGCTCCCTCAGCTTCAACATCCTAAGAGCAAGTCCAAGAGTGTCCTAGTTCAAGCCCCAAATATAATATAAAATATCATGTCCTAGTAATTTAGGACATACTTTAGTAATTTGAACTCCAACAATGTGCCTTATTCTCACAATATGTCTAATATTTTATTATTAAAAACTCTCTTTCATCATTAAAGCATACTATAAAAGTAGAGAGAGAAAGAGAGTGTTGATGAGAATTTATAATAAAATATAGAATAGGGCAAGGAGAGATGTGCCCCAAAAATAGGGCTTGGGGAGGTTGTCCTAGTGATATAGGGCATCACTAGGACATTGTTGGATCAAGTTTTTTCGTCAATTGCCCTAAATTATAACTTAGGACATGAGATAGGGCATCTCTTGGACTTGCTCTAAGTGATATATTTCAAGTGCTTTTTGTCAAGGGTGCATTTAATTTCACAAGTGCAAAGTCCCTCTATTTGTCTTAAATGAATGTCTTGCAAGGCGCAATTAACCCAAATTTCTGATTTTTTTTTATTAAAGAACACAATTAACAAAATTCGATATGGAGGGATATTATTGTTGCCCCATGATTATGATATTGTTTACAAAAACATTATATTTAGTCCTCTGAGTAGAGTTAAGGTCTCCGTACATCTTACTGTTGCGGGTGTATATGAAAATAAGGAACTGAAACACTTACCAAACTGTCACCAATTTCGCATTTTGTCACAAGGGTGGAAGACTTCTTAGACTTGGAAACCTTGAGTGATGATCTTGGCATAGTCCTCAAGGATTCCCCAAACAGTGAGCTTGATTTTAAACACTGCAAACTCAAAATATTTAACTTCATATTGTCATACCATCTTATGTCACAAGTTACAACATATGTACTAAATACATGTAAAAATAAGTACCTTGGATGTGTAAGATGCAGAAATGGAACGAGGAGAGGCCAGCGAAGTAGTCGAATGTTGCGAAGCAACGCTCGAAAGAAGGGTCCCACGTGCACAACATGTAATATTAGCAGCCTCCATTGTTAAGTATATTCTTGATAACTCAACTTGAAAATTTTATGCAGAGGAGAATGATATACAAGAAGTGTTATTGAGTATGGGATACTAAAAGTGCTAGCTGAATATGGAAGGAGAAGATAAGCAGTCAATGTTAGGCTGCCACGTGGACATGGGGAGTGATTGAGAAGATAATAAAAGTGTGACAATGTAGTATGGGGGCGAGGTTGGTTATGCCATATAGTTTGTAGCTTAAATTTGTGTGGCTCACATATATATGTTTCAAGAGATATGGTATTTTGGCACATCTGCATATGCAGCAAGAGTTTGTTAGAGCCTTCAAAAACTTGCAACTTGGTATTATGGGACATTCTTGCAACTTGTTAGGAGATCATGTTAACATGGGGAATTGAATTCGACCGAAAAACTCCACAAGTTATAATCATCGCCTTAGAACTCATCTTTTATCAAGAACCCAGCTAAGTAACTTTAAGTTCCTTGGAACATTGATAAGCTACTTTGTTTGGTTGAATATTTTTTACATAGTATGGAAATTTATACTTCCAATGTATTTAGAGGTACTGCAGAATAATGGTCTAGAAGTGTTTTTTGTAGTTACATACATCATGTTTAGGAATCAGCGGGTTACCTATCAGCGGATTGAATTATATTTGACTAGTTACGAGAGTAGATATTTTTATTATTAGTCTTCTATGACACATGCCAAAATCTCTGATTCAAAAAACTCCTCAAAGTAGTTTTTTGTAAATTAACCTTTTGAGACTGCGTCTCTATTACAATCGGCTAACTATCAAACAACAACATTAGCAACCTCAAACACCCCAAAGGGCCCAAACCTCTAATTTTATCTCAAATTTCTAACTTCCAAACAAGATTTTTAATCGATTTTATTTTAGTTTTAAGATTAATTTTTATCTTTTTATTAGTCATGTCATGTTCGTTTTTCATGTTTAACTCTTAAGGTTTTATATTTTATCTGATTCTTAAAATTAGGTTTCGTATTTTGTTTTTAATTAATTATTTAAAATAGTTTTTCAAATTTGTTTGTTGAAGTGAATATACATGTTTCAAATAGCATCTTTGTAATATTTTATATGAAATTAATTTCTTTTATAGTAATTTAAAATAGTAATATAGTTTTTAACAATAATTGTAAATATTTATATTTCTAATTTTTGTATAACATTTTAACAATATTTTTTAGTTAATTTTTTATCCATCTACTTAAAAGATGTTAATTTAAAATAAAATGTATCCATCTACTTGATTATTTGATGCACCGGATGACTATTATCTACCCAATGGTGTTATTTTATATTGCAACTTTTTGCGTCAATATTTGTGTCATTCATTTTGTTTAATATTAATAGCGTGTTATTAGTTTTTTTAATAAAGCTGTTAATCTAATAATAAAAAATCATAGGCGTCTATACTCGTGATCGAGTCAAAGAAACAATAAATTATTATCGTCTCTTTTCGTAAACTGATAGTTAAACGATATTTTAAAAATAATATATACAAGTATAAGTAGCAACCACCCTCTTCCTCATTTCCTGATGGAGCTATCATTATTACAATTTCATACTGAAATTCATCAAATCAAGATCATCGCTTATAATAAAAAAGTGAAAGCAAACCTCTCATCGAGGAGAGAAAACAACCTGAAAATACAAGTTAAAGACCGGAATAAAAGTAAACTGAAAAATAAAAAAATTAGATAATATAGTCGAAGTCACATGATAGGAATTCGATTAGCTCCGCTTGAATCGGAAAAAAAAACCCGCAAAACTCCGGAAATTTAGATATTAGAAAAAAAAAACCAAACCTCATAGAAAGATATAAATTCTTTGCCAAAGCGAAAAATTATCGAAGAAAAGAAATAAAAAAAAAGAGTTAGGGACTTTTCATGGTGACATTTCGATGAAAACGCTACTTGTTTTTAAGGGTTTTCAGAAAGATCAGATAATAAACGCGGCTACTTCTTGTAAAGGGAGAGAGAGGGGGAGAAACATGTATAATAAATAGCATAAAGTTCTTGTATGTCATTAGTTTTATTTTATTATGTAACATATTAATCTCAAATTTAAAGTTAAGTGAAATATGAAAATTAAGCTAAGATAAGCAAGGAACAAAGAAGACAGCCATGGAGATAAAAGTGGTGTTTGTTTGCAAAAGGTGCTTCTGTTTTCTGCTTTTTTTATTCATGTGGGTAAAAAAATAGAAACACTTTTAAGAAGCTGATAATGCTACTTTCTTTGTCACAACTTTTGCTTATATTCTAAACACTTTATTGTTTATTTATTTATCAATTTTACTCCACTTCTTTACTATAAGCAAAAAGTCATTTCTTTAATACTAGTTGATAGCCCGTGCCAAGCACAAGTTTAAATAAAATTTTAAAATTTGTTATTTATTAAAAGAATAAAGTCTTTTTTTAATTACATTATCATATTTTTATTATACTTACTATATTATTGTTTTTAAATAATATTTAAATTATTATTATTTAATATAAGACTTTCTATATATTAAAATTTGATCCTACTTTAAATTCATAACGATATGAGTCCCCGTTCTATGGAGTTCATAAAATAAGAGTATTGGAGTCCAAAATTATTTAAAAATAATCTAATCGTTTCAATTTTAATTTTTTTAGTCTACAATATTTGTAAATATCCGACAATCTGTAGGTTATGTTCCACAATATAATCGTTGCAATCAAAATATAAAACAATTATTTTATAAATCACTAAACACTATATATGTTCTAAAATATAACTCATAAGTAGAATAATGATCTTAATGATTGTTAATTGTGAAAAATGTTAATGATTAATTGATAATTATATATTTAAAACTGCCTGAAGATGATAAATTATATATAAATTTGAATAATTAAAGATATTATTTACGACTAAACTAAAATATTATGACTGGTACTTATTGCGGCATAAATGCGGACTTTATGGAACGTAACTCTAACAATATGTTTTATTTTAGTAAAATCATTATGTTGTTTGATGATTTTAAAATTGCGAAAATAATATTCAAGATCAACATATACAAGTTCGTTTATAATATTGTAGTTTGACAAAATTAATTAACCTTTCAAAAGTAATTTGATATCAAATATTTTGACGTATGTCCAGAGTTTCGTTTCTTTTATTATATGTTGAAATATGGACAATAACTTCATTTTCTTTGAGTTTCAATTTGTCAAGTCAGTGTTACCACCACCTTATTAGTCTTTATAGCAATCTTCTGAAAAACACTTAATGATAATTATTATTATTATTAAAAAATATATGACGAAGTTTTTTGGTTCTTTGGTATCAATATCGAATCTTGTTTATTTTAATTTTGAAATATGATAGAAATTTTATAGTTTTGTTTTATAAATTAAATTGTATGAGTTTTAAAGATTAAAACAAATATCTGACGTATGTCTATAGTTTCGGCCTTTATGTTCCTGACCCGTAAATGGACCTTTATGAGCCTCTAAAATATCTTTTAGGCCATGACCAATGCCCCAATACATATGACCTGCTATCAGGAAAAGAATTGCAATAGCTAAATGATGGTGTGCGATATCGGTCAGCCATAGACCCCCAGTTACTGGATCTAATCCTCCACTAAAAGTAAAAAAGTCTGAATATTTTGACCAATTCAAGGTGAAAAAGGGAGTTGCTCCCTCAGCAAAACTGGGATAAAGTTGAGCCAAAAGATCCCGATTCATGAGGAAGTGGTATCTCTTTAGGATCTACTCCGGCGTTTAAAAATTGGTTAATCGGTAAAGATACATGTACTTGAGATGCCCCGCCCAAGAGAGAGACCCTAGTGGTTCATCATCCTATTTTGTTCCATCTGGGCTCCTTTTATTAATAAGCGAAACCACGTTTCAGTGGAATATCAGTACCAGACTACCAAAATTTGGTCATCATATATTATATTTAATTATTATTATTATTATATCATTATTAAATTCCTATTAAAAATATTATACTCCTATTAAAAGATATAAGACATATATATTGATCAGGATTTTTTTACATAACGATTATTCATGATATAGAATTCTATCCAAATATAACTAAATATTTTAAATTTTAAAACTGAAAATATTTAACTTAGAAATTAACTCTATAAAATTTTTATGTTTGTAGGGCCGGGGGCATAGATGCCAAACAAACCTGACCCCTCTCTATCGTCGTAGAAGCTGTTTCTATGAAAGATTATGGTTCTCGGGTATCCAATCAATTAATCCCACAAATCGGGGAAGCTTAAGCGGAAATGGAAGAGTAGGGTGAGGGAAAAGGGGGGAAGCAACTAAATGGAAGGCTTCGCCCGCTCGCTCGAACGCTCGTTTAGTAGACAGCGAGTGGAGTGCATAAGCCCCTTTAGAAATAGTAGCGAGTACTTTAGTATCAATATTGAATCTTGTTCATTTTAATTCTGAAATATAATAAAAAATTTATAAATTTATTTTGTAAATTAAATTGTATGATTTTTAAAAATTAAAACGAATAATTTCGTTGACATTATTATTCTATTGATAGGATATCATATTAATATCAATATGAACTCCTTATTTATTTGAACTCTGAAGCATGCTAAAAGATTTATAGAGTTGTTCCGTATATTAAATTATTTGACTTTTAAAATATTAAAACAAATAATTTTGTTGATAATATATTTTTATTAGTGAGATAATTGTTATAAAACAAAATCTTGTCAAATATATGATAAATGTTATTTTACAAAATCCTAAACACCATAGAATTCTTTTTATAGTAGTATAATAATCTTAACCAATATTGAAATTTTTAATAATAAAATCCTAATTAACATAGAAGTCTTTTCATAATATTCTAATTAATATAAAAGTCTTTCACTGTCCTAATGAATATTGAGGTCTTTAATAATAAAATTTTATTCAAATATAGAAGTCTTGATAATAGTATAATAATGATTATAAAATCCTAATCAATATGAAAGTGACCAAATTTTGGTAGTTTTGGTACCGATGTTCCACTGAAATGTGGTTTCGCTTATTAATAAAGGGTATTGATTTGAATACAAAAAGTCATTTCTTTGATATTTGAATAAAGTTTTTGTAAACACTCAGACAACCACCTCAGCTTTAAACATATTGTATCGGACATATGACATCACAAGCCACCTCTTCACGGTGGTAGCATAACAGTAAAGCCATGACCTAGAAATAAGATTCAACTATTTCTATAATATAGAATAAAAAGTTAGTTTTTTGGTTTTAAAACAAAACGTCTCCTCCAATAATTTATTTTATTTTTTTTTTTTTTGAAAAGCGAAGGATTTCATTGATAATAAACGGTTACATAGGCATTACAAAAGAAGCAGAAAAGATCACCAACAAAGGTAAAAACCTTAGCCCTCAAACCTAAACCAGATATCAAAAGATTTTCTCCAGCCCTTGCCATAACTCTAATAGAAATTACCTTAAACTAGATCTCTAATAATACTAATAGTAGTTCAAGTAGTAGCTTCTGACACAACCAAAATACTACCTCACCCCTTTAGCTTTCTTCATCTGCATGGTTTAAAAATCTCACTCCATCGCCTCAGCAATTTCCACTGCAACACCATCAACATTAACTTCATTATCCTCCTGAACCTCATCTTCAACCTGAGGAGCTTGATCATTGCCACCATCTTCCACTGCAGGTCCTAGATCAGCTTCATGTACAGCCACAAAACGCTGCTCTGTTCAGCCCTACTTTTTATTCCCATGCACCCAGAATTGATTAAAATTTTTGAGATTGGCACCTTTTTTAGCCAGGTGATCTGCTTTACAATTTATCTCAGAGGGCACGCTTCTTACCTTGATATTTGGAAGTCCCAAGAAATCAGAATTATCATTTGAGTTCTGCACTTGATACTTGATGGACAACTCTAGATATTTGCAAATAATTCCAGAACAATCTGTGTAGATTGTAGTCGAACAATGCTTCCATTTTGATTTTGCCAGTGAATTACCCAGATACACAAATGCTTCCCATTCCGCTTCAGAAGGTGAATCTACTTTGATAGGACCTGAAAAACTGAATATTGCATTACCTAGATTATTAAAAATAAGCCCGCCTATTCCAGCTTGAATACTGCCACCTTTTTCCTTCCAAGATCCGTCCACAAATGCTACCAACTCAGAACCACAAGAAATTAGCTCATTAAAATGCTTTTCTTCAGTTTCCGACACCGCACCTGAAGGATTAAGGACCCATCTCTTCCCTGCATTCTGGTGAATCAGATTCATCGCTTGGCACCACTCCAAAGCAGTCATCTTGATGAGACTAGGGATTGAATTAATTATATCTTCTCCTTTACCAAATACTATCTGATTTCTCGATATCCAAATATTCCACAGCGCCGCACTAATAATTACCCTCCATACAGATCGCAGCCTTTTTGTTGGAAAACACCTCGAGCTCTCCCATAATGCAGAAAGTGATCCAATTCCATTTAGTAGATACGTGACTTGCCACCATGCAGAGACATCATGCCAAATTTTCCTTGTCACTATGCACTCAAGAAACAAGTGCACGCTTGTCTCTACTCCATTTTTGCATAATGCACACAATTCCTTTTCTTTTGAAATAACACCTCTTCCCACTAAAAAATGACTTGTAGGAATAATATTTAGGTGTATCTTCCACAAGAATATCCTGATTTTATAAGGGACTCTTAGCTTCCAAATAAATTTCCAAGACACTTTTGTTAATGTGCCCTGTAGAGACTCTGCTGCTTTCTTGACTGAGTAAGCATTTTTAGACACTGACCAGGTTAAATTGTCCGAGCCTTCTACCAGGATGCATTGATCTATAATAGATTCTAAATTTGCAGCTTCTTCAATTTCCCAAGTTCTTAGAGGCCTGAACCAGAACCTGGACAATTTTAAGGAATTCCCTCCACGATTTTGCAAGAAATCTTTAACTGAATATTCCTTGTATGCAGAGAGTCTGTACAGCCTTTTGAATATGTCTTTTAACGGCTTTTCTGCAACCCATGTGTCTTCCCAGAAGAAAATATTTTTGCCATTTCTCAGTGTCCATGAAAAGCAGTTTTTGTTCAATAACCCTCTGAATTTTGGCTCAAATGATGCTGATATTATTGCTTGCAAACAATCCGAGGTTGCACCTGAAATTTTGCACTCACTAAGCCCACAATATTTAGAGAAATTATATTTCTCTCGTATCCATCTGTTCCAGCATCTGTCTCTCTCCCTTTCCCACTTGTAAAACCATTTGCCTAATAAAGATAAATTTCTCACCCTGATGGGGACCAAGCCAAGACCACCACTATCTTTAGACCTGCAGATTTTATCCCAAGCTATCAAATGCAATTTTCTAGCTTGTTCCCCATTTTGATCACCTCTCCCCCATAAAAAATCCCTCCTGATCCTATCTAAATTCTTGCTTATTGATGTAGGAATCTTATGTAAATTCATCCAGTAAATGGGAACACTATCTAGAACTGCTTTAACCAAAGTAAGCCTGCCTGCCTGATTTAAAGAATCCGCTTTCCACCTGGACAATTTACTTCTCACTTTCTTGATCAATGGTTCCCAGAAAATCTTTCTCTTTGCAGAGATTCCAATTGAAATTCCTAAGTAACACATTGGCCACTTACCAATATTACAGTTAAGTTCTTTGGCCATGTCTTCTAACACACTCCCAGAGTATGATGATGAAAAAATGCTACTTTTATCAAAATTAATCTTGAGACCAGACAACATTTGAAAACTCTGAAGTACTTGCTTAATTCCTCTCGCAGATTCTAGAGAGCCATCTAAGAAAATAACCGTATCATCCGCAAACTGTAGATGAGTAATCGGATTAGAATTTTTACCTATCCTGATTCCCTTAAAAATACCTTTACCAGCTGCGGATGAAATCATGCGGCTCAAAACTTCACCTGCTAAATTGAATAATAGTGGTGAGAGGGGGTCTCCTTGCCTGAGTCCCCTCCTTGGCCTGAATTCTTTTGTTGGCGTGCCATTCACTAAGATGGAAACTCTGGTGGAATCTAGCAGTGTTTGTATCCATCTACACCATTTCTTGTCAAAATTCATTTCTCGCATTAGCTCCATCAAAAATTCCCAGTTGATAGTGTCAAAGGCTTTTTCAAAATCTAACTTTAAAATAGCTCCCTTGCATTTTCTTTTTTGTATGGAGTGTGCCACCTCCTTTACTACCAAAATGCTTTCTGTGGCCTGCCTGCCTTTGATAAAGCCCGATTGGGTATCACTAATGAGATATTCTAACTGGCTAGCCAATCGCGTAGCTAGAATTTTTGTGAGTATTTTCATCGAGGAATTTATAAGACTGATGGGCCTAAAATCTTTGACTCTTGACGGAGAAACTACCTTTGGTATCAGGGCCATGAATGAAGAATTCAAGCCTTTAGGAATCTTGAAATTGTTGCAGAATTCCTCAATGAAGTTTGCCACTTTCCCACCTATACATGGCCATAAGAATTTCATGCTTCTAATATTCATGCCATCAGGGCCTGGTGCCTTGTCATCAGCTAAAGAATGTAATGCAGCTTCAATTTCTACTGAAGAAATCTGATTCACCAAGAAAATTTTCCCGTTTTCTGTTAATCTAGGTAAACAGAGATTCCCTATTTTCAACAGCTTCACTTTCGAGTCCTGGAAAAAACTTGAGTAATGATCAAAAAAAACTTCCTTTATCCGATAGTGATCCGTGAGCCATTCACCCTCCCACAAAATTCTGTTGATGCTATTAGAAGCAATCCGTCTGTGAATGGCTTGATGAAAAAACCTATTGTTCCCATCTCCTTTCTGCAACCATTGTATCCTCGCCTTTTGCTTTAACATCGAGTCCCTTTGTTTATATAGAAGTAGCAACTTAGCTCTTCTCTCCCTGTACTTCTCTCCATCACTTCCGAAATTATCCATGTTGTCTATTTCTTGTTCCAGGATGGTGATATTATTATCCAGCTGGGACCTCGAATATGATGAATTTCTTTTGATCATACCTTTGACTTCCTTTAGAATATGGTGCAAGCTTTTCCCCCTCCATTGCTGATTCTCTATAGATGCTTTCTTAACTTCATCTAATAAAGATTCCGTCAAGTAGCAGTTGAAAACTTTAAATGGTTTTGGAGAAGAAACCAAGCTCTGGCAACACAGCAGAATTGGCTTGTGATCGGAATGTTTTTTATTCAAAGCTTTGACTTGCCAATCACCCGACTGGAGCCAGTTACTGTTTATTAACACTCTATCCAGTTTGCTCTTTCTATTTTCTGGCCCGAACCATGTATAACTTGAATTTACAATGTGAACTTCTGCTAAATTGCAGTCCATGATCAACTCATTGAACTCCTCTGTTTCTTTGTCTCTGTAGACACAATTCAATCTCTCTGATGCATCCCGAACACAATTAAAATCCCCTATAATACAAATACTTTCACCCTGCACACATTCAATAATATTCTTCAAACTATTCCACAAAACTCTTTTCTTGTCTAGGCTTTGGGGGCTATATACATTCACTACATGAAATTTCATATCATCCCCTCTGCTATCAAAGCAGGTCCAAATCCAATTGCTAGACTGTGCTAAGGCAACACACTTCACTAAATTTTTGTCCCAGCCTGTGATCATTCCTCCCGAGAACCCTTCTGAAGGTTGAAATAACATATCTACTCGATCCATATCAAAAAACGACCTCATCCGATACAATGGACAATTCTCACTTTTCGTTTCTTGCAAGCAGAAAATTCCAACTTTATTTGCCTTAACCTGATCTCTCAAATTTCTTAATGCAACTGAATTATTGATACCCCTAATGTTCCACGAGAGAAAATTTATTTGATTCATCATGATCTACTCAGCTACTAAAATCTACTGTACTATTATTGTGATTAACTTATCCATCACAATTCATTCAACTCCAATTGCCGAGCAATCTCCTTCACTACTACCTCCCGATCTCCTTTCACTGCTAGCCCCATGTTTTCCGCAGCCTCCAAAATTTCCAACGCCTGTTTAACTGTACTTCCAACAACTTTTGAAGGTACTATCTGCGCACATCGATCTTCTATGCTTGTTTTTCTATTTCTAAGGGGCAATTTACCTTTTCCACGGGTTCTGCTTCTCAGCTTAAAGCTTCCCCCAATATCAAAAGGATTTCTATGTGTTATGCATTTCTTCCTCGGCCTGCCTCTATTACTTTTAACTTTCAGTTTTCTTGCGACCCCTGTACATAATGTCGATTGAGAGCTCAAATTTTCTGCTGCCATGCACACTTCTGACTCTGTAAACTCCTCGCCTTTGTCTGATCCCATGAGAAGCACATCTGAACTACCTGATTTGCCTCTAAAATCTCTAAACAAATCTTGTTGCTCCTGAGACTTTGCACCCTGATCATCCTTTAAACTATTCTCCTCAGCACTATTGACTACCTCCCTACTATTATTGTCTACCTTCACTATTTGATTTTGCAATTCAGGCCTTTTATTAGCTCTCGACACACTCACCTTATCTTCCTCCGAATTTACTCTATTTTCTGTTATCTCTTCTTCATCCAACTCCATAGGAAGTACTCTCCCTTTCAGATAATTCAAATCAGTAATCTCCCTAAAATCAATTCTTATTTTCTTCCCCTTGTACAAGATTGTCATTTCTTCCTTCACCACCTCCTGGTTTACCAAATCCAGGCATATTAATGGATTAAAAAACTCACCCAGATTATCACTCTGGTACGACCAACTGACCCAATTTCCAAACCTTGCTGTGAACGCTCTCAAGTTTTCTTCTTTCCAAGCAGGCATTGGTAGTCCTCTGCATTCCAACCATGCCACTCTTGAAAGTATCTGATCTCCTTCTGCGAATTCCTTAATTTGACTGAACCACACTGATAAGTCTGTCTTGTTAAAATCATCCCAACACATTTTGCTATCTTTACTAATTAAAAATTTCCGCTTGGATAACGCTATCACTCTAAAATTTCCCAGACCCATATCTTTAAATCGTTCCTGTATTGTTTTGACGTCTTCCTCAAACCATGTATAACCAATCTTGCTACCCATCAATGCTTTCTCCACCTCTTCATCCACCTCAACCTCAATAAACTCAAACATTTTCTTTTCAAAACCTTCCTCTTCATTCCTACCCTGAGAAACTCTATTCCCCGAGTATATTTGAGTCTTAGGCTTATCAGTGTAACCATCCATGTTTCTTTGAAAACTATTTGGGTTAGTTTTCTCTTGTCCCATCTTAGTAGGCTTTGTTGCACTACCAATCACACCTTCTACATTCTGACTGTGAGATTTCTTGTAATCCATGTTGATACTCATTCTAATTTTGCTTCCCAACCTTTTGTGCGTCTTGGCATTACTGATTATCACTCCAGCTTCTTTTTCACTATTCGTTTTCACAAATCCATACCTCTTACCTGCCCTATCTCTTTTCCTCGGTAAAATGATATCCGTAACCATGCCACACTCCTGAAACAAATTCCATATCTCCTTACCTGTAGCTTCATCTGGGATGCCATGTAAAAAAATAGTGGCCTCTGCCTTCTCTCTGTTTCTCACTCTAAAGTTATTAGTCTTCTTCTTATATGACACTTTCTTCCAGTCCGCTTCATCTTTAAGGATCTCTGCATTCAGATTTTGAATTTTATTCCCACCTAGAGCTTCTTTGTATGTCTTCAATTCTTCTATCCCCTTCTGAATCTTCTTCTCCTGTTCGCGAAGACTCCTATGATGAATCTGATCCAAAGCTATCGCTATCGCCTTATCATCCCCAATGTTGAGCCTTTCCAAAATTTCTTTGTCAACAAGATGATTCTGAGCCCATATGAAATTCTTAAGATGCTTCTCGGCTGCTAAAGATGCTCTCCCTGAATCCAAATCTTGCTTGTAGATGCGATGAGAATTCAAATTTTGAAACTGGGTGTTCTTGCCGCTCCTTCCCTTGAGAGAAAACATGTTCTTGCCGCTCCCCTCTTGAGATTAATTTGCTCATAATTTATTTTATATTCACGTAAAAATACTGATTATATGCAAATACAATATCTTTCTTCACAATCTATCTTCCTCTCTTTTAACCATTTATCTTTTTTTTTTCCCACTTTTTTGAGGATGCGGTTATTACATGTATTCTATATTTTTCTTCAAATATAAAATAAGGTGTAGTATTGCTTTATTTTGCCATTGTAGCTGGCCATTTCGCTTTTTGTTCACCAACATAATTATTGAACAAGATTTATATCACGATTGCCTTGCTTTAAGTATACAAGAAATTATGTTTAATATATAGCCGACGAGAACACATCGCTATACAAGTTAAATAAATTTTATAAATATACCATTTTTGCTAGTCATTTTCGTCAACATTATTGTAGATGTTTTAATAACATCTCTAATATTAATTATTTTTGTTAAAACAGTTTGGTGTGTCGTAGTTGGTACTTGACAATTTCAAAAAAATGTAAAAAATTGCTCCTCCAACTGTTTATCTCTTTAGCGAATATATTGACAATCATATTTAGTTAGCTATTTTTGTCGAATAAAATTTTTTTAATATTATTTATATAAATTTAAATATCTAATAACCATATCAAAGCATATATTAAAAATTTTATATAACATTTTACATAATTATGATGGACATCAATTTTAAATTTTAGTACAGGACATACTTGTAAAATATTGGCCAAAATTTTAGTGGAAATTATAGTTAGAGCTACAGACAAAAACGCCTTATTTTAATTTATTAATTTTATATTATTAGCTTTTTTCGTATATATACATTCACAGTGATAAAAATATTTCGAGAGAACAAATAAAAATTTCAAATCATGTTATTTTCTTCCTACTCACTTAACGAGGCTGTATTCAACTTATCTTTTAATGAATTAATAATAATTCATAAATTTTACAGGATTGTATCGTATTTTAATTTTATGGATTCTTGATATATCGCAAAATTGATGTAGAGTATTTAAGTAGAATACTTCAAAAATCATATGAATTATGGTGGTAATATAAAAAACCATAAATATATCAAACAATTTCACAAAATCCATCATTTCATGAAGTCCAAAAAATCAATGAATATCATCATATCTAAATAATCCCAATGAATACCATCGAATTTTTTAAAATATAATTTAAAATCTTGATTGAATATCATCAGATTTTATAAGTTAATTTAAAATTCTAATTAATGAGGGTGTATTTAATTGAAAATTTAATGAATTGTTTTTTAGTTAATGAATTTCAATAGATAATATTTGATTTTGATTTTGTACGGATTATTAATAAAAAGGTTGATATAGATTTTTTTGTATTTAAACACAATACTTTAAAATTTCATACATTTTGATGTAATTTCAAAAAATTTCAAATACACTTAACGATCTTCACAAAATCCTTTATTTTATGAACAAAAAATCCTATATGTATCTGAATACTATCATATTTAATAAATTTTAAAGAATCCCAATTGAATATTATTATCAAACATAATTTAATTCTCAATTGAATATCCGAGGAAAGAATCTTTTCAAATTAAATACCTTCATATTTCTTCCCGACAAAAAAAAGGTACCTTCATATTTCTTGAATTATTTTTTTTAAAATCTTAATGGAATAAAACTCTAAATATACCAAAATCATGAAGAAGAATCCGTTGAAATTCAATAACCTAAACCTCCGAAAATGACCGAGCAAAAACGCTCAAAATGTACTAAAAGGAACATAAAAAACCAAGTGGTGTTGTATGAGAAGGTAAAGTGGGCAAATATCAGAACAGAACATAGCTTAAGCTTAGGGTTTTGTAAAAAGCATGGAGTTGAGTGCTTCTGCTAGTAGACTTTCAAATGCTGCTGCTTCTGCTTCTGCTAATCCTGTAAGAATCTCCTCTCAACAATCCCGAGGCATTCATTCCTCTCCTTCACTTGTTCGCTTCTTCTCCACTCTCCCTTGTCGTCCCTTCTCTTTCAAAGCCTCCGCTAAAGACACTAACGGAGCTTTGTACAAGGTGTGTATCTCTTCTTGTATCTATTTATCTATATATATATATATATATATGTATATACAAACTGATATAACCTTAAAATTACAATCCAGTTGTTTGTGTTTGTGTTCTTAGGCTATTGCTGTTTGTGTTTTATGTGCTTGTTTTTTTAGTAATTTAAGTTGAAGGTGAATTTTAGGCGAGATGAGGGAAAGAAATTGATTACGATTATTATGATTTTGTTGGGGGAATTACTATTGAAATGGAGTGATTCGATTGTAGCTTATAGCTTATTGTTTATTGGGCATTTACAGTTTGTAGTTCCTTGTGTTAGTATATGATATACAGTAGGGGTGATGGATATTTGTTATAGGTTTTTGAATGAGAATTTGTGGTGTTTATGCTACAGGCTAAAGCGATGTCAGCTGAATACTCTCCTGAAATGGAGCTCACAGGTTTAACGGCTCTCTGTCCATTGGATGGTCGGTATTGGAGCAAAGTCAAGGACCTGTCTCCTTTTTTGAGTGAATATGGCCTAATACACTTCAGGGTTCTGGTTGAGGTACTGTTTTTACAACTACCTTATGTGGTTTAACTTTTAAGGATATTATGTGAACCTGACATTGCGTCTTGCTGATTAATGCCTATTGAAACATAAGAGTGAAAGTAAGATGTCATATTGACTTGCACAGCACTTTCATATTAAATTATTATGAAGAACCGCTGTGTTCTGTTTATACATTTCATGAAGCTGATTAGATCAATGGCAAATTATTGAGGCAAAAACAGGGAATATGATTTTAATTACATCTAAACTTTATCCCAATTCTTTTAGTACATGTTCTTCTTATCGGTGCCCCCCCCCTTTCTCTCTCTGTAAAATAACAATCAGTGAGCTAAGATCTGATAGATGGCATTTTCTTTAGCAAAACATGCCTTCAAAATTATGGCTGCACTTTGTTTGCATCTTTGTAGAATATTTTAAACTTTGGCTTCCCAGTGGTGCCTCCAGGAGACCTTTATTTTAATTTTTCTGTACTAGAAGTCCTTTTGTTGTCTGTTTGTCACCTTCACAATCTAAGAAGCTTTTCCTTAGTAACCAAAAGCAAACAAACATTGAAAGAAGTCTGATATGTTATGAAAGGTTGCATGATTTTTGGGAGGAAATAATGTTTGCATATGGAGACCTTCTGCAGACCCATTATAATTTCCATGCACTTCACTATATGCTCCAGCCTTAAAATATCACTGTTCAGAATCCACTGCTCCTCCATTCTTTTCAGAGAGAAGGGTAGATGTTCTTGTTCTTGGACTTTTGTTCTAATACGTCTGCTTATCTATTTTGCTTGTAACAGATACAATGGTTGTTAAAGCTTTCACAAATTCCTGAAGTGACAGAGGTACCGAGCTTTACGAAAGATGCTCAGTCATATCTGGAAAGTTTGGTTGATGGTTTTAGCATAAGTGATGCTTTAGAGGTCAAAAAAATTGAGAAAGTAACGAACCATGATGTGAAAGCAGTGGAGTATTTCTTGAAAGAAAAATGTCAATCTAATCCTGAAATAGCTAAGGTCTGGATCAAGCACTTTAAGTTATCAGCAGATTGGGAAAATGTGCATTCTATATGGTTTATTTGACTTTGTTTTCTTGATGACTTTCCTATCTGAAACCATTTTTTCAGGTGCTTGAATTTTTCCATTTTTCATGCACGTCTGAGGACATTAATAATCTGGCCCATGGTCTGATGCTGAACAAAGCTGTTAACCTTGTCATACTTCCTGCCATGGATGAGTTGATAAAATCAATACGTGACATGGCTGAAGCAAATGCTCATGTTCCTATGCTTTCTCGTACCCATGGTCAGGTAATAGAGATTTCTTAATAAGTTTAAGACATTCTATCTTACTGATGGGGCACATCTTTATGGGTTTTAATATTTCCATTCTCAAAGAATGTGGAATAAAACAAGAAACAATTATAACTTAGCAAGCCACTTTAGATTGCCAACTATTGTTTGTGGTGTATTCTCTTTTTAAAATTTATGTGGACATTGTTACTGAAAGATTGATATTAACAATGCGCTGACGAAGCTGTCTTAGTTGTGATGCGTATACCTTTTGATGCCTGGTACTTGGAAGATGTTATGAACAATGCACTCTTAACAGTTAGGATAAATGATTCCTCGGTGAAGTGACAATAAATGCCTGATTATGAGATAGTAGTAATTACACTATGATGATCCAGAGAAACGTGTGACCAGATACTTATGAATAAATTACTCACTGTATGTAATATCCTGCAGCCAGCTTCACCTACAACACTGGGGAAGGAAATGATCATTTTTGCAGAGAGGTTAAGCAGAGAAAGGGAGGATGTATCTAAAGTCGAGATCTTTGGGAAGTTTGCTGGTGCAGTTGGCAACTACAATGCACATCTTGTTGCATATCCTAATGTTGACTGGCCTCATATTGCCGAGGAATTTGTAACATTTTTGGGCCTGAGCTTTAATGCCTATGTAACACAGGTCTGCCTATCTGCAATGTTGTATAGACTTTTAATTTTGTTAATTTTGTACCTGTACATATTGTTTAGCTTATTTACCTGACAAGATAGAGAATAATTTAGCTTCCATTACTTTTGCCAGACAAACCTTAAGCATAGCCACCTTAGGCAATTGCATGTATTAAGTAAATTTTCAGAGAATGTGCAATGACTGCACATTTAAGGTTGTTTTTTGTCCATTGCATAGTGTGGTGCATAGACTACATGCACAGCTTTTCTTGTATCTAGTTCTCACAAGTACATTTTTTCTGCAGATTGAACCTCATGACTATATGGCCAAACTTTTTGATACAATTGTCCGCTTTAACAACATATTGGTTGATTTTGATAGAGATATATGGGGTTACATTTCATTAGGTTATTTCAAGCAGGTGAGCATGTCATAACTTTGCTCTTCGAAGTGCTTGAATTATTATGATAATTAGTAACAAAAATAGTGCTGGACGTTGAGCAGATAACAAAGGCTGGTGAGGTTGGGTCCTCAACAATGCCTCACAAGGTGAACCCAATTGACTTTGAAAATAGTGAAGGCAATCTCGGTATTGCCAATGCATATCTATCCCATTTCAGCAGTAAGTTGCCTATCTCCCGGTGGCAGGTATGCGTTTACTTTCTATGTATCTTTAAACTCAAAAGCCACATAAATAGTTTATGGAAAATGAAAATAGAAGTTAGTAGAAATTAAGGAAAATTAGTCCTATTTGTGTTAACAAGCCTCTAAGGACATGTTCAACTCTGCAAATATCTTCACCATTTGTAGCTTGTGACATTATTTTACAATCCTTGCTAAGAGTTTTCTTTCTACTCTGTCTTTACAGCGGGATTTAACTGATTCTACTGTCCTTCGTAACATGGGTGTGGCATTAGGGCATGCACTTCTTGCATACAGAAGTGCATTACAGGGAATATCTAAGCTTCAGGTAGATGAAATGTTTTTATATTTAAGTGGTCCTCAATGTATACCTAAATCCTGTTTCTGTTTACAATGTAAATGTACCGTAATGAGTATATAAGCAAGTCACCTTGAAGGTTTCTCTTTTGTGAATTACAACTACGAGTCACTTGATATATGTTTGCTAGTGATGACTGTAAATTGATTTGCCTATCTGGAAACTGTTGCTTTCGGAGCATCTTTTGCAACTGTAGTCTAAAATTGATTTTTGAATAGTATGTCTTACTTGTAATACCTGATGATTCAGCATCCACCAGCCTTGATCTATGACTCATTTAACTTATTTTTGAGGACCCGTTCCAGATAATCGACTCTTAGATATGGGTGTGACTGTATGGGTGCTAAACAGACAGTAGATACTTAATGTATAAAATTGGCCAATTGGGTACATGTGGCCTTTTTTCATTACTTTAGAACCACACAATTGACAGGATAAATATTTCTCCCACCATCGTTGCTCTTTGTTTATTTTTTTATTTTATTGTGATAGGTTAATGAAGCCGCTTTATCCAAAGACCTGAATCAAGCATGGGAGGTGCTTGCAGAACCAATACAAACCGTAAGTGATTCTCCTGGTATATATGTTAGTTGTTTACTATATTTTATATATTTTTCAATCGTAGTCTTGTTTGTGATTTTTTGTGAGTAGGAGAGCTTAGTTGATGTCAAATAAAGAGTGGCTGATATCATGTGCAAGTGGTATACACAAATAAGCATCATGGCCACTAAACCACTAGTCTGCCACTCTCAATAAGTGTATACATTAACACGAGCATAACAAATTCCCACAGCCCCTAAATACACTACTCCCCAAAAGCTTAGGTTAATAGGAACATAAAAAAAAAGAAAAAGAAATTCCCACAACATTAATTTAAGAAGATTTATACATCACTCTTGTAAGCTCATGCATCACTCAGTTCTGCATTCATTGTATGGGGATCTTATTATCGTATATCATGTTAAAAATAACTTTATAAACTGAGTAAGGTTTAGTACAAGGATATGAATTCGTTGTACTAGTGCTACTAAAGATAAGTATACTAGTGTAAAAATAATGTGCCTGATCAGGTTAAGAAATAATACTTGCTTAACAAAATTATCTTCGAGTCTGCCTCTATTTTTTTTATCTCTTTACTTTCTAGAAAATAGGAGCATAGTTACTTTGACATGTGATTAGAGGTTATTTGTACTCCTCCATTTGTAATAATTTTATATAATTAGTTTACGTATTTCTATTTTTCCAAATCAAGGACTCAAGGTTATCCTTTCATCCCTAACAAGAAGGAAAAAAAAAAGAAAAAAAGAAGAGGCTGTAGGTGGCATTGTACATTCCCTAAATCTAGAATTGTTCTTTCCGAAAGCCCAAAGACAGTATTTTACCACAGTGCCTCTATTTCAGTTTTGCAAACATGGTTACATCTGCTTATAGCTATGGTCGGCTGGTTTGTGAGCAAGTGCCTTGCATTTAGGGAGCCTAAATTATTTTCGTTAAAGAAAAATCTGATGGTGTAAATTTATTGCTTGAAAATACTGTATGTATAGTTTACAGTATGTGGATTCACCCCATGAATTTGTATTACATATACTAGTGAGTACCCGTTCGCATGGGTCGAGATAGAATTTTTCAGTAGAGTACAATTCATATTTTGATTATTGTTAATACTAATCAATCGTAGTATTAAACATGGTTACATAATTGCAAACGAAAAATTGATAAATAAGTACTTGAACAATGCACGCAATTGTAAGTCATCATACTTGTATATCTATATATTTTTATATTATATATGTAGTTGAATATTTTCTTGGGAATTATTTATCCCTACGTCCTGTTTTTCTCGTGCATCAATGTAATTAGGATTAAAAATGGGGCGGGTTTGGGTGAGGACTTCATTTCCCAGCCCCGCCACATATATATTTTCTCCGTCCAGTCCCCGCCCCATTCCCCGTGGGGATATATTTTCCCCGCCCTAATTGGGGATTTTAAATATTTCCGCCCCAACTGCTTTGTCCCGCTCCTATATATAACTTTAGATAGTTGCTTAAAAGGATAGTAATTTTTTTTCGTGAGATCTTAATAAAAATATAGAATACATGTATACTAGAAATACATACACGTCATTTAGCCAAAAACTAAATAAATACATGTATGTCAAATTAGGATAACAATATAACTATACATAATACTTCTAATATTAGAATTAATAAACATATTATAATAAATAATGGTGTGTGTGTATATACACGCGGGGCAAGGCGGGGAATCCCCGCGGGGATTAGACATATACCATACTTGCCCCCAGATTTTGGCGGGGCGGAGAATTACTCCCCATCACTACCCCATTCCCCGTATTAACGTGGCGGGTCTGCCCCATTCGGGGCGGGTTCCCCATTTCCCTCACCCCATTTTGAACCCTAAATGTAATCCACCTTTTATTCTTATCATAATAAATTGGCTATATAAGCTATATGTTATCAATAATGTGTATTATTTTCAAAAAAAATGATATTTAAAATTTATCATATTAACTTGTTATTAACATTTTTTTTGGGAGCAAAGAAATAAGGAAAAATGAGGACAATATAAACAAGATGGAGGGAGTAGTATATCACAAAAAGTAATTTGGTATGGGTAAATAATTAATTAAAAGATAATTTAAAATAAAAAAATAATAGATGGGTGACGAGGAACAGAAGTAAAGGAGAATTATAATGTATGTTATTATTTAATCGAGAATATATAGCAGTAAGTATGTTTCATATGTGAGGTGAGGAGTTTATTACATATGTAGGTTATTTAAAATAAGCCCATTTGTTCTGGTCCTTGGTCCATTTGGTTATGTAGAAAATACCCTTGGAAGGGGGTTTTCAGTTTTAATTAAGAGTATAATTTATTTATTTTTTGCATAAATGTGACTTCTATGAGATGAGATTGTATAGCCTAAAGGGTTCTATTATATTGGGTATTAGAGTTAAAGCTACCGAGTTCTTTTATGTGAGTGATAGTTAGAAACGTTATTTAAGAAAAATCTTCTCGTTAAATTGTGGGTCTCATTAGTGGAACAAGTGCTGCTCGTACGCATTTCCATACACTGTCCATACATTGTGTAAAATAATTTAGATAACTAGAGAGTCAAGTATTTTTATAGTTACTGCTTTATGGTCTCTACTTATGGCTATATTATTTGATTTATTTGTTAAGGGAAGGTCCTGTAATACCTGTTATTTCATTTGATTAAAATGTTATTATCTGATAAATATTTTTATGTATTATACGTAGGTGATGCGGAGATATGGAGTTCCAGAGCCTTATGAGAAGCTAAAAGCGCTAACCAGAGGAAGAGGAATTACCCGGGAAAGCATACTGGAGTTCATTGAAGGGCTGGATATACCAAAAGACGCAAAAGCTAATCTCTTAAACTTAACACCACATACCTATATCGGAGTCGCTGCAGAATTAGCAAGGAATGTAAATGGAACAACAGATTCGATTAATGGGGCCAGAGTAGTAGATTATGAGAGCAAAAGAGTTGGGTGAGATGTTATAGCAAAAGTGTTGCTTGAGATGTTTGTTTTAATCACCAACGCAAAAAAGGGAGCTACATTAAATACTTGACGAGTCTTCAAATTTGTTCGGTTATAATGTTTGAACCACCCTACTACAGGACAATCATTGTGATGTAAGAGTAATGAGCAGCTGCAAGGCGTATTGCACGGGGGGTAAAAAACAATACAGGGCTTACATGCCAAAGAAGTTTCCTTTGTTGTCATATTTGATAAAAGAATCCAACGCATTGTAATTGAGAAATTCAAGTTATAATTGTTGCAAGCAATTTTTGCCTTGGTATAGATAGGAAATTATGATTTTCCCAATGTTATGAAGTCATTTATTTGTATATTTGATGCTTATGCTACAGGTTTGTATCCTCTCTTTTTCTTGTGGAGAAACCTTTACAACCCAAGTTTGATGGTTGTCCAGTCTTTGTTCTTTCTTTTGCCAACCTGTGGCACTGGCATATCGGAGTCGCTACTCTGTGGAAGGGGTCATATAACCAATTGGTATGCATTTTAATTTTAAGTAAAGATGCATGAAAGCAATTCTATGTATCAACATGTGTGTGCGACATTTGGTAGTTGAGATGATTAGTTTTGATTTGTAGATCACTTTTCGATAATGACGTTTCTAATATTTCAAAATTATACAGAAATATAGTTGCGAAATTTATGGTAGACTACCTTTATTTTGCAGCTCCCGTGTATGAAAAAGATCATCACACTCTTTATAACAGAGACGTTTCTATCGTGATTATTGTACGACAATTTGGCCCTATGTCAACCCGAAGCTTCTTGCTGTTTTCATTTTCTGTCGTATCTTCCCTTTAATTTCCAAAATTTGTAAATCAAGCTAGAAATATTAGGTATGTTATGTTGGTCATGGGTCCGGTGCAACAAATTTTTCTAAATGCAAACTCCATTAACATTGAAAATGCGAATTCCATGAAATGAATGGGGCCTAATTTTTTTTATTGTGCATTAATCAATATACTATATTCACGAAAGAATTCAATATTAATTTTTTTGGTAATATACAGCTAGAAGATTGAATACAGTCGTGATCGAAAAATTATATGATCAATTAAATTAAATCCAGTACAAAGAAAAGTACAAAACAAATGGATGACATCCAGCAGAAAAGAAGTGTTGGAGCTTAACTTTTTTTGATATAAATAACACATACAAAAGTTTCTTTCGAAAAAAATAACACATACAAAAGTATTATAATATCATCTAACTAAAATTTGTTCGAAACTAGAACTTTTCGCGTTCAAACTGTTTTTTTTCCGCCACATAAATGATACTATCGTATAAATTGAACAAGGTGATAAACCAACACAGTAACACATATGGCACATGTGAGTAGGACCAGATGACTCATTCTTTCAATCAACTGATAATAATACATACTGGTACTCCCTCCGTCCCGGTAGATTGTATACATTTGGTTTGGACACGGAGACCAAGAAAAAGTATAAAAAGTGAGTAAAGTGAGATGAAAAGTGAGTAAAGTGGTGGGACCCATTTATATTTAATGATAGATTTGAGATAGTGGAGGAAAATAGTGGGTGTAATAGTGTTTATATTATTATAGAATGGAGATAGTGGAAGAAAGAAGTGGGTGTAATAGTGTTTTATATTATTAAAAGTTACTATATTTAGAATGTATAGAAATGATGGGACGTCCCAAAAAGGAAACTGTATAGAATTGATTGGGACGGAGGGAGTACATGTTTGCCCAATTACGT
Source organism: Daucus carota subsp. sativus (assembly GCF_001625215.2). Lineage (NCBI taxonomy): Eukaryota > Viridiplantae > Streptophyta > Magnoliopsida > Apiales > Apiaceae > Daucus > Daucus carota. The sequence continues at coordinate 54,644,133 of NC_030383.2, read as the reverse complement.
GTACTCCCTCCGTCCCAATGAATTATATACATTGGGATTGGACACGGAGACCAAGAAAAAGTGTAAGAAATGAGTAAAGTTAGATATAAAGTGTGTAAAGTGGTGGGACCCACATATTTTTTAATAATAGATTTGAGGTAGTGGAGGAAAGTAGTGGGTGTAATAGTGTTTTTATTATTATAGAATGGAGATAGTGAGAGAATGTAGTGGGTGGAGTAGTGTTTTATATTATAAAAAGTTGCTATTTTGGGAATGTATAGAAATGATGGGACATCCCAAAAAGGAACGTGTATAGAATTGATTGGGACGGAGGGAGTATCATTTTGAGTCAATTGCGTCTCATGTTTGATTAGTTACAATAAGATTGTGTGTGGGATTGTCATAACTCTGTTTTGTTTTTTGTGGTCTGATTCTGACATTTCTATTTGTATGTTAGATTCCTACTATTACTACATTAATAAACTATTAAAATCAAGATTACATTTCTTTTATATAGTAAATTGCATGCTTATCAATTGGGATAAACTTCAGGTGTTTAGAATTTTCTGCACTACGACACGAGTTAAATTTTGATTCTACAATTACACATGATATATAAAATGCTTGCAAGTCTGTATCATGGTGATGAAGCTTTAGGTAATTTTATAACCTTTTGACTCACTGCCAATAAATTTATGACAGTCAACAATTTAAGAAATGTGATAAAGTTGATTCTTCCTGTTTGTAGGTGGCATTATATCATTCACAAATTACTTGGGGGGATCTTCTTGAGGGTTTCCCAGGACTCTAATTTCTGTTTTGAAGGATTCGAATCGAATGTCCAGCCGATGGAGAGGGAGTTCTCTGCTCAAAGCTTTTCGAGTAGTGCAGATTCTGATACAGGTACTTCTTGTTTGTTTCCTTTGAAATAAGTGAATTATATCTTTGTAATTTTGTACCGTTACAGTGATAACATAATGGTGAATTGAGTTAATAGCTGAACTGTTAAAGAGCTGAAATTGATCTGTTGTTTGCCTAATTGGAGTTTGTATGTCGTTTTATTGAATTTCTTTTGAGTTAAGTTCACTTGTGTAGCACAGGTGATTTATGTTAAAGGGGTTTTGTAAAAGATGTGAATTTTAGGTCCTGTGTGCCTTTAGAAGCATGAATTATGTGGAGAGAAACCACGACCTATGTTATCCGGACTCTTCAGTTTGCCTAGTCCAACACTCGGACATGTATCCATGTTAGACACTTTTAGCCGAGTGGGGGGAACATAGACCATAACGGTGTGGCCCTTTCTTTAAACTATATATGACCGGACTTTCTTTGTTGGATTTGGTGCAGAGATCAGAAGTGATTATGAAGTTGAATCAGGAATTTATATGACATCTTGTGCTGCAACAATCTTAGTAGCTGCGCTTATATCACTTGGGGCTCTAATGATGACAGTGCTGATATCTTTAACTGTAATGTTACAGTCATGTCAAACTAAGAGTTCAGGAGCTCTTGAGATGTGGAATTCTGTAGATTATTATCGTGATTGCAAGATTTATGCTCTAAATGCAGAACTCAACAGCTTGGATGCACGATCTATTCCTTCATTTTGCAAGGATATTGCAATTAAGTACATCAAACAAGGTGAATACACGAGAGACCTAGAGACAACTGCTTTGCTGGTAGAGAATTACTTGAACGATATCAGACCACTAGCAGATGTTCTTGATGCTGTGTTAATGGACATAGATGACTTTGTTCCATTACATTCTCATTATTTCAGTCCTTCACTGCCCGGGTAATTTGCTTCTGCCCATCACTACAGTTAAGCTCTCAAGTCTTTCCAAAGTTTGTACTCTGTACTCATCTCTCGGGTTATTTAACATATCATAGATATGTTAAAAGTCTTCATTTAGTTAGAAGCCCCATGACCCAGGTTATCGTTTAACTTCATACACCGTCTTGAATAACACCCGTCTGGAAGAATCAAGAATGTAGAAGTTGTACAAGTATAATACCTTGCTACTTACTAGTGCTTAGTTGTTTTAGGTACAAGTGCATATATCTTAAGAAACGATGACTACTTACTAGTGCTTAGTTGTTATCTTTACGTGTATATAATATTCATCTGGAACGCTGAATGTGTATGCATCTTACAAAACAAAAAAAAAAAATGTGGTTGCTTAGACTTTTATTTTAATTGTGTGTCAGACTCAGACAGCCAGAATCTGTTTGGAACTAATGAAAAATGGAATTAATTTTATGCAACAGATTCGCGGGATATATCTACAATGATTATGTTGAAGAGGCAAAACGACAGAAAAAACTTATATTTCTGCAACTTTATATGAAACTTCAAGGCGGTGGCTGGCCATTGGTTCTGTTCTCTAGGAAGCCAGAAAAACTGCGGAGCACCGCCTTTGAGCATCTCATTTCAGCAGGATGTGGTAACTGGTCTTCACTAGTAATGAGGTACCCTTTCTTCTTTCTTGTGCTGATTGTGTAATGGACAAGATAAAAAGTTTTATTTGAGTTCTCGATCACGCTAGTCATGCAAATTATTATACTATGTCAAGGCCTGCTCTTTTTTATCCAGTCCTGTTGCCGTACCTCTAATTTCCCAAGAGATGTTTTTTACTTTGCTACACATAAAAGGATCCATGGATGCCCTTTCCGGACTGTGTTATATGTCGTGAGCTCACATGTTTCATAGATATGCTTGTAATATTCCCATAACCAGGTGGAGATCCTTGTATATATTCCTCCTTACCCAAATAAGATTATTTTCCATTTTAGGAGACGACTGCTGAAGTAAAAAAACTTCAGCATTCCTGCCTACCAGGCAGTAAGAACCCTTTGGATGTGAAGCTATTTTCTCTCTATTCCATTGCAATGTCATTAGGTTGGCCACCCTTTATGCACTGATCATCCTAAATTGATTCTCAATATTAAACATGAAAACATGATTTGAAATCCACCATATAACAATGTTCTGAAACATGATTTGAAATCCACCATATACTAATGTTGTGTTTGGTTGGGGTGAATGAAAGTGGAGGGAATAGAATGAAATTTGAACTATAATTTAGTTGAAGGTTTAGTAATTTCATTCATTGCACCATTCCATTCCTATCATCCTTGACCAGAAGTAAAATATGATCTTGAAGTTGTAGAGGATGAAGAATTGGAATATCCAACTGAGTAGTAAAAGATTTAAACCCTGCAAGTTTTGTGGAACGTAAATATATGTCATACCAAAAGTTATGCTATGGAACTTTGTCATGTGATCACTGTGTGTTATACATCTCAAATGTAGAAGTTACGATCCTTTATACATTTTTCTTTAGAAGCTTATTTGAACAACTTCTGAATACACTGTTTTCTGTTATGTAAATTCGCCTAGCTAGTCTAATGACTCTGATTGATGCAGATCAGAGGAAGAAATGCCAATGCATATCCAAGATTATATCTTCAGGCGAAGGAATCTATTGCAACAACAAGGCTTCCATATCAGGGCAGTAATTAGCAGCAACATGGATGCTCTGACCAGCCCTGTTTCAGGATCACGCATTTTTAAGATTCCAAATCCTATATATTTCAACATAGAACACTATGCAGGAAAACATAGTAAATCCTTCAATTGGGAAGGATACTATTATAGCAAATGATATTTCTGGGGTTTAAACACAGTACAACATCAGGGTGGGAGGGATACTGCATGGAATGATTCATGTGTACAAAGGCTAAGCTGGAGGTCTTGCCCGCTGCTAAGGACTCGATGTTAAATTGAAAGACTCATAGGAGCTTTGCAGGTCTACCTAAGTTCAGCGGCGTTGGAGCTTTGCACACCTACCTAAATCACACTGATGGTGAATGCCTATTCATATACTTGTAGCATTTAGCAAAGCAATTGTGCTGATTACAGTTCCTGCTCACTCTAAACCTCATACCCTGTAATTAGTAAAAATAAATAAACCTCATACCCTGTCGATTATTTTTTCTGTGTGGTGTTTCATATCTTTGTCATGAATAGATGTAGTATATAATCCATAACGGAGGTATATTTTGGTTTCTAGACTCCGTTTAGTTACTTGCTGGGTTTAAATACTTTGTTGCCTTACCATGGTTTGATCAGGATTACATGTAGTGCACGCACAATATCTCAAATATAATTGCATCATAAACTTTCTGTTTTGTACTAGTGTACAAACAGAAGGATTCCCCCATTAACAAGGACAGAAAGGCATCGAAACTATATTAGAAGGCCAACTATTACAACTCTATGACAGATCCATACAGTTTAGTTATTGAATACTAATTCCATGTTTCCCTCAAAATTCTACTAGTTATCAAAAAGCAGTTAGAGATATATTACATGATTAAGGGGGAGTTGAGTCGGGTAGTGGTGGAGTTAAAAGAGTTCAAACATAACTTACCTAAAGGATGCACTGGTATACCATCAAAACTATTTGGTTAAATAGTTATTTGTCAGGTGACGATCCCAAAAGTTCCAACCTCGCCTTCTTATATGCCACCTTTGCAGCATCGTATTCGTATTCTTCTTTTTTCTGCTGCAAAAGTTGCAAATTTTTTTCAGCAACCTGAAGAGGTTTCTCCAACTCTAGCAAATCCATAGATATCTGAGCACAACGGGCCTTGTGATGCTTGTTTTGAGCTTCTGAAGAAGACAACTTGCCCACAACTTGGAAAAGCATGGTCTTTTGGCGACAAGATTCTTCACCAAGAGAGTGAAAACGTTCTTTACAAGTCTCTATGCCTGCCTTAGCCACGCCATAATCACTAATAAGATCATCTCTTTTCATTCTTTTGCTATTGTAATGATCCTGAGAATCATTATATGATTCATCATTATGGATAATAGAACGTTCAGCTTTATTTAAATTAGATGCACTCCGAATAAATTTTTTGACTTGCTCATGAAATGGTTTTGATAGAACTTGAAGTTGATCTAGCGCAGTAAAGGTAATATTTGCCTCCCGCTCCATATAATCATGCGCGTGAAAATCTGATGACTTGAGTAATGAGACGAGCTTGTACTGAAGGTCTCTTGCTACTCTAGCAAACTGGTCTGATATTGCTTCAAACATAGGACTGCCTTCTAGAATTTGTCGAAGATTATGGCGATTCGGAGACTGACAATCAACTATTTCCACAATACGGGGGACAGATATGGGATCAAAGGAAGGGAACACACCTGCAAAAGAAGAGAATATTAAGAACAGAACACTACATGTGTGGACCTTAAAGAGTTGGCAACCAGATTTGATAAATTTAACATAGGTAATTATGAGCACCCACTTACAGCAATAGAAAGGCTTCGATTCAGTCAGTTGCAAACAAGGTTGGGGAGGATAAGCTAGCCTTCCCCACCAACCCTTAAAAAGTTCTATGTTTAAATTCGTTGCAGCGATTTTCAACCAATCTGCTCTCAGTGGCAATAAGTCAAACAAGCAAGAGGAAGTAGTGTGAACTACACAGATAAAACCAAGTCATGAACACAAGAACATAAAAAAATAATAGCAACACAACGACTTGCCTCATGCAGTAGAAACACAACAGAAATCAAATAGTATTAATGTCATAATAAGAACTGGCAAACGACAATAATACAGGACAGAGATAAAATACACCTGCCAAAGCATTCCTCCGAAACATACTCTTCCTGACATGAACATTTCCCGCAGTATTCCCACCTTCACTATAGGATTGAGGAACATTGCTGAACTCAACAGTGTTGGAGAAAGAACTGTCATATTTTGGAGCTCCATCTCGAAATCGTTTGTTGCACTTTCTCAGAGTTCTATGCGATGTATCTTCTTCGTGCTCTAACTCCACTTCCATCAGTTTCAACTTTTGATAAACTGATATTTCCCTCTGATTAGGATTATGTTCAGCAGTGTCCAGTACATACGACGATCTGGTCTCCTTCTGAACACTGTTTGCAGGGAAGGAATCAGTGAAATCCCCTATTGTAAGATTAGGTGGGGTGATTCTTTCATCCACATGTCTATCATTTATTAGTGATTCATCAGTAAGCAACTTGAAAAATGAACAAGCTCCCTGTCCCTGAAAATTTATCATCATCATTAATTTGTTAACTAGTAAAGTTATTGAGTATACAATTACAACCACCAATGTCGATAAAGTCAGATGGCTGTGAGGGTTAAATAAATAAGAAAATATGTGATGAGTTCAATTAATTCAAATAACAAAATAAAGGGAATTACATGCACGCTGGTTTGCATCATTTAAGAAAAATATGATGCGGATAATCTACTCCACAATGTTACCGTATTAATTGATGGGCTTCTACATCTACCTGGTTCTTTATGTCTCCGAAGGCGCTGACCAGGTGAGCCAGTTCGATTGCAGTGCAATTAATAGATCCATCCCGGCCCCATTGTAATATGCACTTAAGCAGTACAAAGCTTGTACTAGAGCTGTCTTAGAGTCCAATCAAGAAATAAAAATTTATCATAATACTTTTACTATTGCTCCTGCGAGGTCAAACTAAAATAAAACAAAATATCCTACATATTTCGGGTGTGTGATCTCACCTCAGGAGCCAAGCTGTCAGGCCATCTTCTAAATTTCAACTTGTGCAGTGTTTATCTCAAATTGTTCAAATTTACCAGGCTTTGAATGAAAAGATCATTATAATTATTAGTTACTAGAGTAAGGCGAGTACTCAATTGAGGAATATTTATAGGTCATAAACTAGATAGACATGGTGCTAAGGGCAAGTCCAACAGTGTCCTAATACAAGTTTTAAATATATGATAAATTATTATGTCCTCGTGATTTAGGACACTATACACATACATTTACTCCAACAATGTGCCTTATCTTGATGTCCTATTACTAAAATATTAATACATTTGAATACAATAACATGCAAGACAAGTGTGAAAAGAAGTAAAAAGGGGGAATGAATATTTTATAGATGAAAATAGTTTAGGAAAGGTCTTGTAGTGCCTTAAAATGAGGTACATGTTGTGTGTCCTAGTGTTTTAAGGCACCATTAGAACATTTTTAGATTGTATTTTTGCCTCAAATGTCTTAAATTCTAGTCTAGGACACCACTTTAGGACACTATTGGACTTGCTCTAACAAAACCAGTTTTTGTGCTAAATTATAGCAATAAGCACAACCATCGGACTTGCTCAAATAGTTGGCAAATCATATGTAGCTTAATAAAAAAAATGGATGGGAATCAAAAGTAGATAGCACAGACCATGCATGCTAAAACACAATTTTGAATTAATTTTACATGTTCAAGTACTAAATAAATGCAAGAAACATGAAGTGTTGGTGATAGAGCAAAAAAATACAACCTTTTTTATAGGACAGGCAAAATACTTGCCACGTGAATCAGTTAACTGACGGCAAAATCCCGCCCCACACCTGCATTTCGGGACACTTATTAGCTCATCCTTGTTCACCTCATCTTCCCATTTAAACATTCGGCAGTTTCTAAGCTGCAAGAACAAGCAAAATATCATTAAATGGAAAGATAAGTGAACTATGATATAAACATTTTTGTAATAATGTAAACACTTTCTATTTTAGGATTGGGTAAGATATCAAAGTAACATCGAAGTGGAGGTCATATATTATTTAGATCACAGGTCTTAACATTAACGACATTAACGGGTTATTGAATCACCAAAATCATAATTAACATCAAAGTTTTACACCACCAAGTAACAAACTATGATTTCTAGTAGTTCAAATAATATATTTTAAATTTTAAAATGTTTATTTATTATTTATTTTTAACTAAAAGAAATAAAATAACTATAAAATTTATAATAAATAGTAAATGAATTATTTATATAAATACATTATCAGAAATATTAGATTCATCATATTTTACTTGGTTGTAATAACATTAAAAAAATGTGTAAAACTCAATAAATATTATTTCACTTCCCGATCACATATTTAGATATGTCTCTTTGATTTTTATTATGACATTAGTGATTGTATGTGCATTATTCTCATTATATATTTATTAATTTATTATTAAATATTTTCTTTCATCATTAAAGGGGGTGTTCTAAGAATCCCCGATTTAACCGATTAATCCTTAACAATGTGACCGACTGATTCGATTCTTCAAATCCGATTAATTCTTATAAATTTTTCTTTATCGAAATATATATAATAATTTATTAAAAGTAAAATACTATAGTATTTTTAATTATGAACAATTGAAGAACTTTTGATATAGTAAATATATATTTGTTAATAAATAACTAATATACTAATAACTAAAGATTAAATAATATTTTAATATTAAAATACATCTGATTTTCATTCCGATTAATCCCCGTTTTTTTATTAATCCTGAATCGGTTACTCAATCGATTAGGTCCGATTCCCGATTTTTATAACACTGATTAAAGAATAATATAAATTAGAAATAATTATTTATCATAACATATAAGATTAGACAAATATATGACTTAAAGTTAAGGCTTAAGGACACAATCAACTTGTTTTGTCAAATGCCTAAATTATAACTTGGGACATCATATATAACTTGCTATTAGTTAAATATGTTTTAAATTACTAGGATAATTTTTATATTATATTTTTCATTTTTTTATATTCCATAACAAACAACAACCTTAGAAATTCATAGGAAGTAAATAACTAACCGAGCAAGTGTAGCATTTCCTAATAGTCGTATCCCGCCTTTTCCTAGTAGTGAGTGAACAACATAGACCGCAATGACAAATCAAGGACGGGGCAGAGTATTGCAAGCCGTCTTGTCCTATAATCACCGCAACCGATGAAGAAAACCTAGACTTGTTGCGCATCACGTTCCGGGGACACCCGATGGCGAAATGGCCTCGTTTTTTACATCTGAAACAAGCATCACTTCTGCCGCTTCTTTTTCTCCATGGATTCGAAACTCGCAAAGGGAACCATTTCTTAAATCTGGACGATTCTCTAGGATTTAAATCTTGTCGTCGTGGTCGAGGATGGGGATTCATTTGTGAAGCTTCCAAGTTGTTATTTTTGTTAGGATAATGATAAAGGTATTGATAATTCGTGTTGAAAAAAAGGGGCACCAAATAGGAGCAGTGAGCATAGAGAGGGAGTTGGAAAGGGTAGCATGGTGGAGAGCTGAATAAGATCGGCGCTGGAATATAGTTTGGATAGCTGATACTCCACATTATCATACTGTGTGTGATGTGTTGAAGTCTTGAAGAGGAGTGAGTGTAGTGAATCACAACCAGATAAAACCCTAATTGAGAATCCAAAATGGGGTAAATAAGTCATGGCCTAATCTACTGCTAGTAGACTTGTAGGCAAACCAGCTGGAGACGGGAGAGCAAGACTTCCATCAACAAGCATGCGGTTAGTAACGTCGTGAGCACGTAAGATAATAAAATAAAGGATTTGACGGCTTACATGTGTCGGTGATTTTTATACATGCTGGAGGTTTATTATTATTAAGAAAGGGTCGCCGATCAAAATAAGGTAAATGCATAAAATTTGATGGTTAGCTTGTACTCGTGGCACATCATATAAAAACTATAAATGTAATAAGGTATTCATTCCACGAAATTTTACACGTAATTTTTAAGGTGATTATGAAATATATTTTCACTTATTATTTTTAATTTTTTCTTCTAATTAAAGTTTATAATTTATATTTTTATTCATAAAAAGAATTTTTAAATAATAATAAATGAAAAATGACTCGGAAGGTGAAGATCGGAATCAAGATGTAAAAAGATAAATGAAAATGACATAGAAGGAGAAGACGATGTTTGGATAATAGCAGAGACTTGATCGGAATCAGGCACGTCGTCTATTCAAGAACAAGAAAGAAAAGAATGAGTTAGTTTTGTGTTTTAGATTTATATTTCAATTCAAATGTAGTTTTTGTTTTATTTTATTATAAATATAAATGCGATTTGTTCTGTTTTTTTTAGAAAGGAGTCGTCTCAACTTGTTTGTAAACTTTTTTAATTAATAAAATAAATAGATTTACCGTCCTCTTTTTTTGTTACATAATAAATTAATAAAAGTTGAATAGTATATGCTTTATTTATTACTCCCTCCGTCCCATTTAATTTTATACACTTTCTTTTTTCGGATGTCTTACTTTTTTTTTGTCACATTTTCGAATGTCCCATTTAATTCTATACATTTCAAAACTTTTTCAAAATAGTAAATTTTTATAATATAAAACCCACTCACCCACTACTTTTTCAAATTTATCAATTATATATTGATGGGTCCCATTACTTTACTCACTTTTATTTCTTTTTCTCATTACTTTATACACTTTTCTTACTCTCCGTGTACAATCTATATGTGTACATTTCTGAGGGACGGAAATCTGAAAGATCCGATCCGGAAAAAAACCTGGTTTGGCCCGACCCGATCTCAGGGTATAAAACAGGCCAAGTATTTTCAAAAAATCTGGATAAAATTCGGATTTTTAAAAAACCCGGGCTTTTTATAAGTAAACCAGGCCTGGTATTTTCGAGAAAGTCCGCCCGCCCCGGCCCGATTTTTAAAAAAGCCCGACCTGTTTTGAAAAAATTCGAATTTTTTTGCCCGGTCTGGATCCGGCCCGAACACATCTTTTGTGCATTTCTAATGGAGGGAGTACTAGTTTAATACTTCCTCGGTCCCGTTGGATTGTTAACATAATTTTTTGACACGTTTTTTAAGATTTTTTTAAAATATAGTTTCATGATGCTTTTTAAAAAAAATTCTGAATAAATGTTTAATGTTTAAACTTTATTAAAGAAAAAAATTATAAAATTATATTTTATAAGAGTCTCAAAATGTCACAATGCGTATAAAGATATATTTTATAAGAGTCTCAGTGCAAACAATGAAGGTGACGAACGGAGTACTTCGGAAAAGGAAAAAAACAAAATCAAATACGTGCCTAAACTGCACAGTGCACACATGTAAGGTCACGTGGGGACAAAACATGAAAGGCGGTAGTGCAGACTGCATGCAGTCTGTGTCTGTGGCAGGCAGCAGAGTCTGTGAGAGTACATGTACTCGTCGCGTGACAAGTTAAACGTCTCGCCCAGTCACCGCACCATACCATATATTAAAAAAATATTATATTTTATACGCGCCTTAAAATATGTTTTGAGCAATGCAAAAAAAAGTAAAAAAATAAGAGGGACAAAGGGAGTATATAACCTGTCCAACTCGCGAGTTGGACACGAGTTTAATATTTAAGAGCTCAGCTCAGCCTTATATGAGATAGGGGTGATCAACAAACCGCCCAAATCACATAAATCGACCATACCACACCACACCACAAAACGTGATTTTTAATTTTGGTGATCAACTCGTCTCCCTTGTCTTAGTACGCCCGTGTGGCCCCTCTAGTTATGACTTATTCACCCCTGTGAGATGTACATGTGACATGTCTAACTCGATAAATAGGTTATCAATGGAATGCCTAACGGAATAAATAAGACATTAATAAGTTAACAAATGACATGGCCCCTTAATTATCAAAATATAATATTTTTGACATTTTCTAAGTTTTAGGGATTCTATAAATTCCAGAGTTCCAATTTTTTTTTATTAGGAGTTATAGTTAATCATATTTTATTGATTATATATTTTATTAATCGTATAGTTCTGGATTTTAAAAATCAAGACAATCAGGCTCAAGACTATATGGATGGGCTATATATTTAAACTAGTGAAAAAAGCCGCGCTTCGCGGCGGCGTTATAAATTTTGATATGAATAGCAAATTATTTTGAGTCATCTTCCCGTTAAACATATCACTATTAAAAAAATATTATAATTAGTACAAAAATTTGTATAAGTGGACATCATGTCAAACACAATACTAATAATAAAATTAGTTCGAACTTCCATCCCGTCAAAGACAATATTAATCCATAATTATTATTTTTAAGATAAAATTAAATATTATAATTTAGATCAAAATTAGTTTGAGCCGCTCTCTTTTCAAACACAGTGCTAATAAAAAAACATTACAATTTAGATATTAGTTTAAGTCGCTATACTGTCAAACACAACACTAATAAAATTATTCTAATTATGATAAAATTAAAGATTATAACTGGATAAAAATTAATTTGAACCGTGGGACCGTTTTAACAAAAAAAAATATATTATAACATGGACAAAAAATTATTTTAGCCACTTTCCCATCAAACATAATACTAATAGAAAATTTATTATTATTTAGATAAAAATTAGTTTGGGCCGCCTCCCGTTCCCGTCAAACACAATACTAATCAAGAATCATTTACATTATTATAAAATCAATATATGATTCCTATTTTATATATCCTATTTTATTTTGTAATTATTTTGAACCGCCGTTTCAACAAAAAAAAATTATAACATAGATAAAAATTATATTAGCCACTTTCTCGTCAAACATAATACTAATTGGAAAATTATTATTATTTAGATAAAAATTAGTTTGGGCCGCCTCCCGTGCACGTCAAACACAATACTAATGAAGAATCATTTACATTATTATAAAATCAATATATGATTCTTATTTTATATATCCTATTTTTTTGTTAATTATTATTATTTTATGATTCCTAATCATTGGTTAAAACCTAATTTTTTAAATATAATTCTATTTCTTTTAGGATTACTAAATAAGAAAAAAATTGTATTATCTTTAGAATTCAATAAGAAATACTAAATAAAAAGAAAAAGAGTTGTATCATTTTTAGAATTCAATAAGAAAAGATTTGTATTACTTTTAGAATTCTTGAACCTTATTTTTGAATTATAATTATATTTTCTCTCCGAAATTTAAGAAAAATCAGAAGACTGAATCGAACAATTCTAGAGACGCCCGCATCCTCCTTTATATATATATATAGGGTCTTGCTCAAATGAGAATCACTCATATGGTGAGATATGAGATCTAATCTCAGCCACTCATTTAAATACATTATATTCATCTCCCTCTATTCATTTAATATTTAATTATTTCACCATTTTCAAATTCAACTACCTATCACCTTCAACCACTACTGACTACCACCACCATCTCCGGCGACCACCACCACCTCCGGCGACCACCAGAAAATCACCACCGGCAAACATAAAATCACCACCGAAAAATATAAAATCACCACCGGAAAACTAAAAATCACCGCCAGAAAATCAAAAATCAACACCAGAAAATTAAAATCCCCACACCACCACTATCGACAAACCACCACCACCACCCCCTAAATCCGAAAAACCGCCAACTACAAAACAAAATCACTGCTGGAAAAATAAAATCAGTGCTGAAAAAATGAAAATCACCACCAACATTAGAATCACTAAAATACAAATTACCATCAGATCATCAAACAACAAAAGTGAAATCACTAAAACTTAATCCACCACCACCATATACAAATCCTGTTTTACGTCAATGGAGTTTTTCAGATCTGATTTTTAATCGAGGAGATAGAAAGAAAACAAAACGAAAGAAGGAATGTATGTGTATACGTGTGTGTTCGCCGGAAAAGATGGAGGAGGGAGGCGGAAGAAGAGACTGCAGCGGCGCGAGAGAGATGAGGAGGCGGTGAGCCGCCGCCGTGGTGCTAGAAGTCGCGGGTGGGACGGAGTCGCGACGTACAGGAGGGTGAGAGAGAGAGAACAGATCCGCTGGGGAGGGGGGTGCTGTGCGTGATGGTAATGTTAGGTTGTGTTGGGTGAGTGGTGGGAGGTGAATGAAAGAAATGAATAATAAAATAAAGGTTTAAATGTGTGGTTGTGATTTAATTAGGGAATAAATATGTGTGGCTGAGATTAGATCTCACATCTCACATTAATTGGGGTTCTCCTTTGAGCAAGAACCTATATATATATTGATGATTGATTTTTGCAGTACCACTATCTCAATTGCAGTCGCCCAGCTAATTTGGTTTTCTTTTTTCCAAAAATCACAACTTTTTTTATTCTAATTTTATCTAAGATTATCTTAATTTTTTCATAAAGGGCTAAAAATATCCCACCTCCCTCGAATTTGCCTCCGATCGTTGACCCATGATACGTGCTTCTTCTTGATCATAAACCCGATAGTCTTGTCAGTTAAAGACGGGGATTCAATGGATGATTATTTTACAATAAGATACAGAAGAATCTGTATAGACCTTACATATAAGTTCAGACGTTACAGCTTACAAATGCATGCTTAGCTTAGGCCTCTTTATATTCCATGTCCTCGTATATAAATCCTGCCAAGGTATACAATTTGTTCTCAACACAAGACATGGAGCTTCAACAATCAATCAGAAACTTAACTGATGTCTCTTTAGTCCTCACAAAACACATTCTGCAAAACCATGGCAAATATTCAAATGTTGTCGTCTCCCTGTTTCCATGCAAGTTATTCTCAGCTTAATTGCCAAACCCTTGGCGAGCTTCTTACTTTCCTCAAAGCTGAAACTACTCAAGAACTTAACAAACTGTCTTCGTACCTCATTGATGTTGTTTTGGCTGATGGATCATCCTCTGGAGGGCCGGTCTTGTCTTTGGCTAATGGTGTTTGGATCGACAAATCTTTGTCTTTTAAGTCTCCTTTCAAGAAGGTGGTGGTAGTGGACTCTGTTTACAAAGCTGCTTCTGATGCGGTTGATTTTAAGAATAAGGTTTGTCAATTGTCACTTACTTGGTTGAATTACTTGTTTAATCATACGGTTTTTTTATGGTTGTGCCCATGGACACATACTAGGCACTAAACTCTATGAATTTAGAGGGTTTTGATTGGCTTAGACTCTTCTTAGACTCTTCTTTAATAATGATGCCGCTTACATTTACAACAATTATATTAATCAAAACCATCCAAATTCATAGATTTTAGACAAACCCTTAATCATAATACTACATTAATTTCTGTAAAATTATGCAGCCTGAAGAGGTGGTCGTGTTATTGAACTCTTGGGTTGAGAAGGAAACCCATGGCCTTATTAAAGATGTCTTTCCTGATAGATTAATTGATAACTTGACTTGGCTTGTTCTTGCTAATGCTGTTTATTATAAAGGAGAGTGGCTTAGTCCTTTCGAGGTGTCGGATACTAAAGACTCCGACTTTCACCTCCTCGACGGTAGCTCTAGTCAGGTTCCCTTCATAACCTCCCCATTGAAAGATCAATATATTAGTGTCTTTGACACTTTTAAAGTGTTGAGGCTTCAGTATAAACAAGGAGATGACAAGCAACGCCTATTTTCCATGATCATCTTCCTGCCAAAGGCAAAAGACGGGCTACCAACATTGGTGGAAAAACTCGGGTCACAATCCAGCTTTCTTGACCGATACATTACAAGTCACAAGGAACTAGTTGGCATAGTTCAGGTTCCCAAATTTAAAATATCATTTGGGTTTGAAGCGTCAGAAGCATTGAAGGGATTAGGGCTGATCTCGCCATTCTCTCCAGGTGATTTTACTGAGATGGTGAATGAATCTCCTGATGGTCAGATGTTGTATGTTAAAAACACGTTCCATCAATCATTGATCGAAGTTAATGAAGAAGGCACTGAAGCTGCTGCTGCATTTGGTGTAATGATGGGGGGTGCTTCCCCTGAGATGTTTATGGACTTTGTTGCGGACCACCCTTTCTTGTTCCTTATTAGAGAAGATGTGACCGGAGTAGTTCTCTTCACTGGACAAGTTCTCAATCCTTTAGCTACTTAATACACCTGCTGAAATATAATTAATCCTCTGGAAACTATATATTTTCAAGTTATTACTTGATGCTTATATGAAGTTGCTAATATATTAGTAAAGTGAAATCTAAGAACTTGAATTATCTTCGTTATGTGCTGAAACTGGAGAGCTATTTGGTAGTAATTTATCTGTTTGAAGTTTGAAGGTATCAAAAGTTTCTTAAACAGTTACTCTATTTCTATGCATTTTCACCAAAATTTATATTGTTTAGCTTGTGTGCACCAACTGATTCCTTATATAAATATATACTATAGCCTTCCGATTTAAAGTTGCATACTGCAAATACAGCTAGTTATGAAACTGTAGTGTAACTGTGCAAGTGTAACACTGTGTCAGCCCTTCTGGTTTGAAGTTTCATTCCGGAAAACCAATTTTTCCAAAACCTCAAGAGGTTGGGAGAAGCGCTTACCAACATCATATGAAATTCTAACATTCTACACATCATATGAAATTCTAACATTCTACCTCACTCGAAAGCCCATTTCTGGGACGAGAGTGAATTAATTACGCCAATTTTTGAGACATAACTTTGCCTATATAAATATGAGAATATTGGATATCACAGAGTGAGCTCTGAGATCATGGAAACAAAAAGATTTTTTTTTTGTCCTCTTCAACAAAAATCTAATACAAACAAAGAATAGTTTTTTATACAACTTTGGGCTTGTATCCCCCATGTATTCTAATTAAGCAACAATGACAATGGCAAAGATGCCAACCAAACATTTATAGAAAACATTCAAGTTCAATCAACTTGTGAAGTTTGAAAGAGAAAAATTGAAAGGGAAAACACACAAAAATATTGGAGGTCCTCTTAGTAGAAATGGATTTAAAAATGAAAACATGATTTAAGCTTCAGGAATGGAGGCTGCTGGTCTCCTGACTGACGCGGACTTAAGAAGATGGGTGTAGCTACCTTTCTCCTTGAAAAGCTGGGAAAAATGATGTTTGCAGTACAAATTGCCTTCAAGGGCTGCATAATTTGATGGAGTTATGTAGCATCCACCATGACAACACTTGAAGCAAGTCTTGTGATAGGATTCATTCTCCACTGTCACCTGGCAAATTTTTAGATCTAAATTTTCTAGCAAATGCATAAGAGTAAGAATATAAACAACAAATCATTAAATAGCTGATTAGGATGTACAAATAAAAGCAACTATTTTCTCTTCCACGCTTGTATAAAATTACTATCAAAATCTTAGTTAAATTTCAAAAGGTCTATCACTTCAATACAATAGAGTCTAATATTGCAGGGAGATGCAAGTGATTGTGATCACAACTACAAATACCCTGCAACAACACGATGACTATATAAGATCACACTACAAATAGATTGTTCGGATTTGCACGATTTATAGATCAAGAAATATTTTTTGACAAACGTTTTGTTCATGTGCTCAATTCAATCACCCCTTAGGTCCATTTCATAGATCTAGCACTTCAACTTTAAATATTTTTAAATATTTGTATGAAGTCTTACTCTAATTGAATCTTATGTCCATATAAGATCAAATGATAACTAGAAATTTGGAACAAATGCTTGCAAAAAACAAAACTTCAAGAGGCAGAGAAACTCTTGCTTATTAAAAAAAACATGTTTTCTACATATTTGCTATTTTAGTTTTGAACTTAAGCAAGAACAAGAGTATGGGCTTTCTTTATAACACAATAACATTTGCTACTCAATCTTACAAAAAACGGGAATCAATACATATATTCTCCAAATTTGAGATGTAATACATAAGCATAGGTCTAACAATGAAGATAGAGGATATATAAGTGTAGGTGTAATTTCTAGTTAACACTTGAGCTGGTAAATTGCAAAAGTTCACACAATCAAATATATAGTTAAAGTTAGAGTGAAGTTTGGCATAAAACTCCCAAAAAATTACAAATGGTTAAGTGAATCTGTGCACCAGCCATTGCAAAATACTATACATACTAAGATGCAGATATCAGTCAACCTTTGAGAAGTAGAAAAAAGTAACTTTAACTTAATCAGCAAAGTGTAATATATCTTATGTTCTGTAAATAAGTTGAATACCTTCTCTAGTGGATAAGCTGTTTTACCGCAAGTAGCACATTTATCTTGTGTGCCAGAAAACATGCCAGCAGCTTTGCTAGGTGACTTTGTCTGGATAGCAGGATAATTAGATATTAAATGAGGTGCAGAACAATGTAAATACTTCAACCATAAGCTAGCTGTGAGAAAAAAATTACCAGCATTGGAGTTGACTGATCCGCTGACTTTGCAGCTGCAGCAAAATTATATTCATCACATAAAACATACAGATAATGAATTTGTTTATATAACTCATAAGAATAAAATGGCATACGTGAAAGAAAGTTCTTGTTGAAGTTTCCCGATTCCTTGTACAGCTGCTCAAAGTGTGGCTTGCAGTACAAAACACCTTCCATTGAGGAGTAGTTGCTCAGCTGTTTAGTAATAACAATAATAAGATTAGCTCATAAGATGACTTAACATATAATATAGGTCCGAGTTGAATAAATCCCTTTTGGCGCTCCCACAAACAAAGGTAGTATGCAGGCAGAATAAGTTATTGACCTCAAGCCTTAAGGTATGTCAAAAGAAATAGACTTTACTGGCCAGAGCTACATGAGTACACAAACTTTCCTAAAACTCCACCAAAAATGAATACATATTGTCTAAAGCCCAACGTCCAGTTTTTTGTTGTTCGTTGACAGTCCCGAGTATGCTTTACAATCACATCAACCGCTAATGCTTCATAATATGCAAGACCTAGTAGCCAATGAAGTTGTGCTTTTTCAAAAATTAATTTAAAAGGTCAATTTACTGATCAGGGATTCAGGGAAGCAGTCTTGACCAAGAATTTTCCATTGCTTTCACATTCAATGCAGCTCAAAATTCATATCTGACACCGAAATTCACATATCACATCGGACATACATAATCACCCGGTGTTTCCATCTAGTTTGTGATCATAATTTATTATGGTAAGATCAACAGCTGTGACGTGTAAATTCCACATTCTTATGTGCATTCCACAAAAAGATCATGAAGAAAGTGTACAGAGTCTACCAACTACCGACCCCCCATACCAAAATAATTTGCTAAAAAAAACACACAACTTAAAAACAAAATCACAGTCTGCAATAATCAATAAAGAGATACTGTAAAATCAAGCCGAAATGGTTGTTTGTTTACCTTCAAAGTCCCTTTGCAATGGGTGCACTTGAAACAAGACTTATGGAAATCAATACCATCAGCAGACACCAGCTCCATTGGATACACAGTTTTCGAACAAGCCTTGCATTTCTGTTGTGTACCGGTGAACGACATCGTTTTCGCCTTCACTTAGATCGTTCTCCCCCTATAAATTACCTTAACTCACCCACTTAAATCACCTATATTTTAGCCTGAAAATTCACCAACAATCGACATAATTCTCATTCTTCTCTAAAAGCTTAAAACAAAATTGCAAACCGAAAAGATCAAAACTTTAACAAATGAATCAATAAAGATTAAAACTTTAATAACCCAATCAACTCAATTACATGAAACAATCATCAAAACGTTAAAACTTTAGCATATCTTGAATTGAGCAGTATAGATATACAGATCTGAACTGAGAAATTATGATATATTAAGACAGAATTGAAGAAAATAATCACATGGGTACCTGGGAATGGAGATAAGAAGTTAGATACAGATGGTGAGGGAGACACGACAGCTGACAAGGAGTCAAAGGATGAAGAGAGAGATGAGCTTTTAAACGCAAAGTTCGAATAACTTGTCTTTATACGCTCCAGAAAAAGGTCATTTTCCTTTTTAAAGTTACATAAAAAGAAGGGTCATTCGGACGGGGATTGTTTGGATTAATTTTAAAAAATTATTTATTAATTAAATTGAAGAAGAAAATTATGAGTTATAAATGAATTTATTAATAAGTTATTTAAAATGTTTGGATAATTTTATTCATAAATCAATCGAGTGTTTAGTAATTTATTTTTGTAAATTGAAAAAAAAAAATCAAATTATTAAAATATAAGAAAGTTTCTTCACCAATATAATTTATTATATAATTATTAAAATTTAAAATTTTAATAAATTGAGAATCACTAACAGATGTGATCGATGTCAAATATTTGCTCCAGCTGTGCGTTAGCCCCTTCCAAGTTGTTGACGTCCATCAACTGTACCGTTTTTGTCATGTGTTCGTTTCCACTCGCTAGTACAAAAAGTTACTAGTGTAAAACCGATTTTATAGTTGATTTTAATATTATAACGATTTAAGGAGTTAACATAAACAATTAATTAGACTCTTCATTCTTATTCTAATACAAACGAACTGTTGTCAATTTTTCTTTGATTTCACTCACGTTTCTTCATTATTTCAAAAACTGAAACCATAGCTTCGTTCATCGTTTCAAGCCCGTTGTTTTGATACCAACATCACCAAGTTTCATCAAGATTTAAGAACCTTGATTTTCTTGAGTTAACTCGGTTTTAATTTAAACAATAGAGGTTACTGTAAGTTTTTTGCTAAACAAAAATCAAAATCATGTTCTTGAGTGTCTGCTCTGCAACATATAATTTTTCGATATTTTTTTAATCAAGTTCGAATTTTTAGGATTTTTAGTTAATTTTAAAATTCAAAAAATTCAGCTAAATTTTATATTTTCTGAAAAATTGTGTTTTCTTGCATAAATTAAAATGACAGTTAATTTTGAAATTTTCAAACATAATTTCATTGGTTATTTCAATCTTAAACATTGTCCGGTTGAAAATTTTAAAACTTGGATTCGGGTTTTAAATGAGCACTCTTTGGTTAGCATCGTTATATCTTTGAATACTCATTTAAATACCAATTTATTATGACTAATTAGTACCATTGCAACTGTGTCTCGCGATTTAAGAGGTGTTAGGCCCTAAATATCCAAATGGTGGGGGGGGGGGTTTAATGCCCCAAATATTAATATATCGGATATATGACCCTTAATACTATTTAGTCGCGCCTCGTCGTGTAGTGTTTCGGTTTTTAACCAAAACGCTACTCTAAGTAGCGTTGGCATATATATTTTTTCCATTTAAATCAAGAAAAACGCCACACGTTTTAGCTTTGTTAGTAATGAACGCCACTTCGCTTGGCGTGTACTAATTTTCCTAATACACTAGAACGCGAATGGCAATAGCGTTTTTTCGTGAATTAAGAGCTATACTTCAAAACGTTGGTTGCTATTCTATTTAGATACAATTATAACTATTCTTTTAAATTTAATTTAACAATAATCTTATAATTCTTATTTTATTTTTTTTATTTTGTTTTTAATTTCAAGTATTAATCATTCCAAAACTCAACTACGAACTTTAAAACGTTAACAACTATTAATTTACTTTATTCATTTAATTTCACGTATAAATTAATCATTCTAAAACCCAAACATAAACCCTAAATTTTAAGGAATGTTAATTTACTTTTTTAAACCAGTTGCTCGGCTTTATGGCCTTCGGCGCCAAAGTCTCGAATTAGTTAGGGTTTAGACTCGAGGGATTAGGGCATAAAAGCCCTAAACTTCGTGATCTGGCATGTACATAATGAAAATAACTGATGAAAATAAATAAATGGGAGATATAATTATAATGAAACTGGTTAATGATTTGAAACAAACTGACTAAAAAATGCGATTATTACAAAATTTTTACATCAATTTAATTTAAAGTATAAATTAATCATTTTAAAACCCAAATATAAACCCTAAATGTTAACTGTTGTTATTTACTTTATTAAACCCAAATATAAACCTTTAATTAATTTATACTTTATTTAAAGTATAAATTAATTTTCGTAAAAAAAGTATAAATTAATTAGGGTTTAAGCTCGAGAGATTAATGTGCAGAAAATGCAGATTTAACAATTAAACTACACATGATGGACAATTCATCAACAATCACAAGTCTTACATAGGTGGTAATGTTGACTATTTTGATTTTTATGATTTTGATCACATATTAGTTTAATTGAAATTACATCTATGTGTGCATCCGCAGTTTTGGTCTTGCTGGTAGATATGTTGATGTGTGTGTCATCAATAATCCATCTCTTTTAGAAGTACCGCCTAGATAGGGGCTCCCCCCCCCCCCCCCCCAAAAAAAAAAAAAAAGAGAAGGCAACCAACCCTTTTTAGACAACCATCACATGAAGAATATGAATTTGATAATAGCCGGTTTCTCTTCCGCGCCCAATGTGAAGAAGAAACAAAAAAAGATGTTAGAGAGTTAGAGGGTTTATACAAGTCCTTCTCTGACGAGGATGAGGAGGATTATGAATTAAGGGAGAATTTAGATAAAGCACCCCCGAGAGCTCCCCTTCCCCAAAAAAAAACAAGAAGAAGACAACCAACCCTTTTTAGACAACCATCTCAAGAAGAATATGAATTTGATAATAACCAATTTCTCTTCAGCACCCAATGTAAAGAAGAAACAAAAAAAGATGTCAAAGAGTTAGAGGGTTTATACAAGTCTGACGAGGATGATGAATTAAGAGAGAATTTAGATAGTGTTGATGATACCTTTTAATCTGATAGTTCTAACAATGATTATTTAGATGATGACCTCATTTTTTAGAAGAATGTGGATGAAACTGTTGATGATGAAGAGGAGTGTAAAATCCAGTGATTTTATTTATTTATTTAAATATTTCTATTTAATTAGTATTGTTATTATGAGTTAGATATTAGATTTAAATTGTTTGTATTTATATATTTAGATATTAGCATTAATTGGAAGTTTCTAGAATTTATTTTGTGTTAGTTATTTTGAATAATAAAGTATAGAAGATTCTTTATTAATGGAAGGAAGCGTAGAATTATTTTTTTTCCATATCGAAATCTTCTTGAGAAGACCTTATATTTGGAAATTGGTTTATGAGGTGGAGAAAATTGTGACTCAAGTTTGGAACTTCCTATTTACGATTAGGTATTATGTGCTATATAAGAACCCCTTTAGAATCCGAATAAGTCGTACAACAATTTACGTGGACGGGTATGTTTTATTTCTCTTCGATCTTTGCACGTATATGTTGACTTGAGTTATTAATTTATTGCTCCTTGTCATGTGTATTTGATGCAGATATATCTTGTTTGCTTAATTGTTTATGCTGAAATTCGTATATAGTATTTTCTGTGAATCAGTTGGGTTGTAAAAATCGTAGTAAATTGAAAATTGATTGGATTTTGTTGATTCTGGACATTCTGTAAAGCTCTCTTCGATACCTACAACTTTTGTCTCAGGACTTATTTCGAAATTAGCAGTGTATCTATCCTTAAAATCACATTCTTTGTTACCTTTCAGTTCTTAGTCGCGAAACTTTTTTTTCCCATGTTCAAAAATTCGCTATAAATTGATCGTATGTCGAAAATTTACTCGTGATACCAATCTGAAAATCTTGAGATATAATCTTTAGTTATCAGTCATACCCATTTGTTGTTTAAATTAATTTAATTGTCTAAACTGATTTACAAAGATTCAGGGTTGTTTATACTTTTCTGCTGAGTTGTCCCGTGTTTAAAAATTCATATCTCCCTCGTTATTTGCCATAAAATTGTGATCTTTACCAATTCTGAAACCTCTAGGAATTCTCTTTAAGTGGTTAGTTATAGTCTAATTGAGATCAGTTTGTTTTCTGCGTCAAAATCTGCTTTGAATGTTAACTGGTCCTGAGTTAAATTCTGCTCTGTTACTTGAACTTCTAAAATTCACAACTAATTCGTTATCTGTCCGTTTATTATGAATCTGGTCATTTTGGAATCCTTGTTGAATGTACTTTAATTCTCCAGTTGACTATTTTCTCATATTCAGAAGCTATCTTTGGTTAATATTGAGATTTGTAACAGCATGCATGTTATTTATCTTATTCGATAAATGAAATTGTGTTAATTGTTATTAGTTGTTAAAGTTTGTATTTTGTTAAGACTTGTTATGTGCCTTGCTCTTGATCGTTTAAGCTACATGTTAATTATGTTTTGTTTATTAATTAAATGTATAGGCTTTGTTCGTGTTATTAATTTCGGATTTTAAGTGTCGACTTTGAGGTAAGTACCTTTTGACTTGCTTTTATTTTTGAAAGGATATTTTGATTTCGCAAATTTCTGATTTTTGTTAAGATATAAGAATAAGAATTTTGTTTCGAAGTTTACAAGATATAAGATATGAGAATCTTTGAAGACCCAGTCTCTACGTTTCGAACCCGTTCGTAATTTACGCTATAGTTCCGGAACTAGCCTTAGATACCCTTAGTAGGCGCACAAGTGTGCAACTTTAGATACCTGCTAAGGGCGCGTGATTATTGAACTTTAGATCCCGGTCACTGGGTAAGTGTGGCAAAAGAATAACAATAAGATCCCGGTCACTGGGTAAGTGTGGCCGTAGAGCAAGACTGTGGTATTGATAAGGTTTTTGTTTCTGTTTTTGCTTCTCTTTTATATTCTGATTGGTTTTAAAATATAAACTGTGGGTTGGATTTGTTTTTACAAGTGTTTTAAAGTTATAATTGTTTTGAGGAACAATGTTTTATAAAAACGCCCACTGATTTCGAAAATTAACTGTGAGTCAGATTGTTACTTGCTGGGCTGTGTAGCTCATTCGTTTTTCTATATTTCAGGTTCTATCATGTGGAAGAATTTTGAGAATAAGATTGAGGACTTTTGGATTTAATGCTTCGTGATTATTTGCATTAGTGAATAAAGACTTTTTGTTTATTTAGAATAATTTGATGAGTTTATTAGATATTGGTTTTGGATTTTTGGAGCTGCGTCTCTATGTTAATGACTTTTGATTATTGGGTTAGACCGCTGCTTTGAATTATATATTATTTGAGGATTTTGATTTAAGTAATGGTATTATTTGTGTTGTGAAATTAGCTTTTTAATATTCCGAAAAGTCGGGATGTTACAAGGAGAATGATGCTTCTCCTAATAATTCACTCTTTTTCTAGACCCAACGACACTTAATTATACATTTTTCTTGATGATAAAAAACTAAATTCATATATAAAATAATAAGTTTTACTGTAACTTTTTCTCAAACTAGGATCACAAACATGTCTCTTGAACACATGCTTACACAAATGACACATCACAGTAATAAATAAAGTTAGAGATGGAGAATAGGAAAGGCGAATAAGACGAACAAATAAATTCACAATGTTGAGTGAAATTCTGATTCCATGCTCTCGAAGTCGAGTAAAACTAATATTTTATATAACTGAAATATTGTAAGATATATTATTAAAAAATGTACACAATTTACTTTTAAATAATTATATATTTCACATTCCTAAAATTATATTAAATTAATTTGTGAAATTAAGCCGAAATTGGATAAATTTGACAAAAAAGATAAAACTGGCCCTATGTAATTAAAACGAAGGGAATATTAAGTTTTATAAGATAAAAAAAAATTGTAAAAAAAATTCACACCAACTTTTTTTCCCGAACTGTTTTTTAAATAAATTTTTTATGAAAAAATATAATTTTTAATTTAAAATAAGAAATTACTTAACGACTTTTAAACGAGAAAAAATGACAATCTTCTTATAAACCTAGAGCTATATGCTAAAAGCCCGGATTTTAAGATATTTCTGACTTTAAACCGAAAAATATCTGTTTATGTAATAAGTCAAAGTCGGCTAAAAATTAAGAACAAGCTAAAAACAGACTTAAAGTCAGATATTAGTTTGAGTTACCTTTTTTAGTGACTAGTTTTTTTTAACTTGTTTTCGATAAAAATATCTGTAAGTTATAAGTTACCCATAAATCACTTTATTATTATTATTATATTTTTAATAAGTCATAAGTCATTAATAAATTAAAATTACCCAAACAGTTATTTTAAACTCATAACTTATGACATTAAGAGCCCGTTTGGCTGAGTTTATGACTTTATTTTAAACTCATAACTTATGACATTAAGAGCCCGTTTGGCTGAGTTTATGACTTAATATGATTTATGACTTAACGTGACTTATTTGATAAGCTGATAGTTTGAAATGTCTGTTTGGGTAAATTTGACTTACTAATGATTTATGAGTTATTTAAAATATAATAATAAAAATAAAAATAAAAATTGATTTATATATAATTTATATCTTATAAGTAATTTTTATCAAAAAAATTAATTCACTGCAAAAAGTATTTCAAACTAACTTAAATCTGACTCATTACACAAAAAAAACATTTCTCAGCCAAAAGTTAAAACAACTTTAAACCCCTACTCTAAGACCATCTCTGATCATAATTTAATAAATAAAGCAACTTCAATCTTCATTTTTCCATCTCCAATCATTACTTCATTTTATAAATAAAGCAATTTGTGCTTTATCCTCAAGTTCAACTTCATACAGGATAGTGCATGATTTTATATATAAAGATAGAGTAATGGATGATTGAAGATGAATTATTCTATAAAGTTAAAAATGAAGAAATATGAAGCACTAAACTGGGACAAACATGTTCTAAGTCAAGTAGCGTTAAGTAATTAAGTAATAAGTCAAAATTTTAATTATTTCAAGAAAAAAGTCAAAAATTTAATATTAACCAAACGGCTCCTATTAAAAATCGTTGTCTTCTCGATTTCACTGCACGACATGTTTCAGTCAATTTTGTAATTTTGTTAAAATATCAAAATGGAAAATGGAAAATGGAAAATTAGTAATGGAAAATGGAAAACTTAGGCATTGACCTTGACAATCCGTTCAGGTCGTTGCTGGAATGAAGTTTAGGGCTAAAGGCCACGGCAATTTGAAAGTACGCATATTAATTTTCACAAAACAAAACTAATGTAATCCGGGAAAAAAATACGGTGAGTGGTAAGAAGAGGAGATGTCTGATTGCAAAGATGAGTAGATTTTTCAGCACAAGACTTTGAGAGCTAGAAACCTGTGTGGGAGACCAGTGTTGTGTTTGGTTGTGGTGAATGATTCCGGAAAGAATGGAATAAAAAATGAACTATATTATGGGCAATTGTTAACAAATTTAATTCCTTACTCCATTCCATTCATTACATTATGTGCTAGAGATCATGTCTTCAATTTGAGATGGAATGCTCCATTCTCTTCTACCCCAATTTCTTCTCAAATCTCATCATAGCAATTTTGTCCTCACTTACATTTATTCCAAACTTTCCTTCCTATCTCTATTAGTTACAAGTAATTTTATCCATTTCATTCCATCCATTCTCCCCAACCAAACACAACATAGATTTCTTTCCAGAAGGGCCACATGAAATGGAAGAATCAGAGAGAGGAAACTGGCGAGGAAACTGGTATATAACATTGACAGGAATATCTGTGTGCTTGTTCGGGAAACGTTACTTCTTACTTTTTCTCGATAAAAAACTGGTTTCCACTTCTTTTTACCTGTTTGTGTGCATTTATAAGAAGCTGGAATGTTAACTTTTATTTAAAGATTTTTTTTTTTCTAAAAGAGTTTATCTTAATTTACTTCTCACTTGTAGTCCACTCCTTTCACTTTTTTAATCTTAAAAACGGCCCTATAATTTTTTTCAAAAGGCCCACGTGGAAGAGTCTACTGCAAGCTGTTTTGGTAAAGAGCAGAATACTGTAATTCCTTTCGAAAGACCCATGTAGAAGAGTGAGCTGTTTTGATAAAGACCAGAACACTATAATTCATTTGAAAAGGCCCACGTACAAGAATGAGCTGCTTTGATAAAGACTAGTATACTATAATTCCTCCGAAAGTTCCACGTAGAAGAGTCTACTGCGAGTCTCCGATGAAGTCTGGTATGCATGCTTATAAAACAAACTAATAGGCTGTGTAATACTGCATGCCGCAATACGATTTTCACTTGAAAGAAACTTAGTACTAAAAACTACTCTATTATATTATGGGAACTGTTTCATTGAATCTCTTTCCTATAATTTCCAGTAGGCAAAAACTAAACAGAAATAGAGTTTCTACTGATCAAAGATTGTTGAGAAAGAAGAGCATTACTGATACTTCCCTTCGTGTTAATCAGATCTCCGCAAAAATTTCTTCTCTTTATTCGTGTGCATATAATGGGAAGAACAGTGGTGTGCTTGAAAAGGACTCGGTATCGCTTACTGATGGTCAGCTAAATTCAGAAATGCATGATGATGGGATTGGAATTGTCGATTTTTTTTGTGGGAAGAAGCTTCTTATTACTGGTGCAACTGGATTCTTAGCAAAAGGTTTGTATGTTTTAATTAATTCTGCACAATATTTTAATTTCTCAGGGCAGTAAACTTCTTTTATTTAAATTTTGGGCTTTTAATCTGATCTGTATATGTATAGTTCTTGTGGAGAAGATTCTGAGGACAATGCCAGAGGTGGATACGATATTTCTGCTGATTAAAGCCAAGGATGAGGAGGCTGCAATGGAAAGATTAATGAATGAAGTATGTCAATAAATACAGTGATTTCTTGATTCTAGCTAATCATTTTTAACGGGTTGGCTAACCTGTGCCCTGAGGGCACAGGGCACACGTTAAGGTGTATTTAATACACCTGCTTGTGGCTGACAGTAGAGTTTGAACAGATGAAAAGTAACTCTAATACACTTGTATATTAAATCCATCTTAACTTGTGCCTTGAGGGCACAGGTTAGCCAACCCGATCACTTAAATGTATGCATAGGAATTTTAAGATTTTGGAGTACTTATGCATATTGCCCGTCTCAGATTATAAAAACAGAGCTCTTCAAGTGTTTACGAGAGAAGCATGGAATGCTATTTGAAAATTTTATATTGAGCAAGCTGGTGCCTGTGGTTGGAGATATGCGCAAAACAAATATAGGCATCGAGGAAGAGGTAGCTAATCGCATAGCAACAGAAGTGGACGTGATCATCAATTCTGCAGCCACTACAACATTTGACGAAAGGTTTATAGCTAGGCCTGCGCGGAACCGAACAGATTGTATACGCTGCTTTGTACTTGAGTTGTTCGTCTCAGACCCTTATTTCTAACAGGTTTGATGTGGCTCTTGATATTAACACAAAAGGAGCTGCACGGATTGTAAATTTTGCTAAGAAGTGTGAGAAGCTCAAGTTGTACGTGCATGTATCAACAGGTTAACATATCATTAGCCATTACATTACCTTATACGTGCCTAAAGGTCTAGATGAACAGAGTTAAGTTGGAACTAATTTGTTAATCTTTTGATTTCTGCAGCTTATGCTTCTAGACAGAGACAAGGAAAGATTATTGAAGAATCATTCGGTAAGGGGCATTATGTAGTAAGCGGTGCAGGTAAGAATGAAGCACCAGATAAACATGTACTTGGCTTGAATATTCAAGCTGAAATAAAGCTTGCATCAGAAATGGTAGAATCTTCTAAGGAAAACGAAATGGATCGAAATCTCAAGGATTTGGGCATGAGAAGGTAATCAAATCTGTCTTACTCGATCTCGTTTTTATTAGTTATCAATATAATCACTCGAACTAATGGTACTTGAAAATGCATGGGTGGATCAGGGCACAGAAATATGGGTGGCAGAACACGTATTCGTTAACCAAAGCAATGGGCGAAATGGTAGTCGAAGATACAAAAGGAGAACTACCTGTAATCATAATTCGGCCTAGTATTATCGAAAGCACTTTAAGAGAACCATTTTCGGGTTGGATAGAAGGTAACAGGTAAGCCATATGGCAGCATCCATTTCTCGCACATTAAAAATAATTATAATCACAAAATAAACGCGATGAGTGCGTTACCTGCACAGGATGATGGATCCAATTATCCTCTTGTATGGAAAAGGGAAGCTCCCTGGTTTCTTTTCAAATCCTGATATGGCTCTGGATGTGGTAAATTCTAAATTTCTTCTACTAAATATAGATGAAACAGTGTCGTGAATAGTTAATTTGTAAACATAACAACATATGAAATGCCAATCGAAACTGGATAATCTGCATCAACAGCAAAATGTAGCCCTTACATTCATGACTACGCACAGGTACCGGCTGACATTGTTGTCAATTCAACATTAGCCGCCATAGCAAAACATGGAGGCAAAGAAAGTAAAGTAGAAGACAACAATTCAAATGATCATGTGTACCAAATTACTTCATCTGTTGCAAATCCTTTGATAACCCGGGATCTGCTGGACCTGGCCTTTCAGCATTTTAGCCTAAGTCCTTGCTTTGATCGCGAGGGAAATCCAATCCAAATTTCAGCATTCAAGTTCTTCTCCTCTATAGAAGATTTGTTGTCCGACATGAAGAGCACTAGCAGCAATGATGAGATTTCTCCCAGACAGGAAATTATTCGTAGAAAATCAATAGAACATTTTAAGTACATGGCTAATCTGTACCAACCCTACACCTTCTTCGATGGAAGGTAACTGTCTGTTCAATCCCCTGTAAACTCTCCATACTGAAATTATACATTTTCAAGTTCGCCACCTATTCAATTGCAGGTTTGATAATAACAAAGTCGAGAAACTATTGGAGTGCTTGTCTGAAGAAGAAAGAAAAGATTTTGGATTCGATGTAAGCTCCATAGACTGGGAAGATTACATTACAAGGGTCCATTTTCACGGTGTCAGGAAGCATGTTATGAAGGAGACAGCCCTCAAGTAGTTATGTTCAGGACAAAACCTTTGATGCCTTCACTCCATATTATGATGCCAAGGCTCCAAACTATATTCATCTATAGATGCTCCTATTGTCTCGAAAATCTGGATAGGAACGGGGAGGCTGGCATCATTCCTTCGTTTTGATTATTAATCCTGAATTCCTGATAACGTTGTATTCTCTCAAGAGAACGATTTCGTACAAGTAGTAACACATTTTCTGATTTGTTCTTTCACGAACTTACAAGTTATCCAAAAGTCTCAAGATTTGAGTTGTGATATGATATTATGATAAGTTACCAAAAATACTAATTTAAGGTGTTAATAAAAACGTTGGTGCCAGTATCTTATATTAATAAGATAACGAAATTGCTGGCAATAATGCGATATAAATTAGATTTGCTAGAAAAAAAACCGTATGAAGCTGAATACCAAACTATTACAATAATGATATTTTGAATGCTTATCCAATTGTTAGACAGGAAGAAGAATACTTAACTACATGCCTTATCATACTTGCACTTTCTACCATGTTCCATTTCATTCTTTCTATCAAAAATTTACAAGTAGACAATATCCAGCAGGGTGGATACCAGTCAACAAAATGATTCTATATATGATCATCCAATGCATCAGCAAGAGGCTCAACCATTGTCATTTTCTAGTGCTTTCAATGTAGAACTTGATCAGACGAGTTCCCTCTTTATCATCATAAAAAATTTAGACTTAAACATATTTAGTCACTATTGTCTCATAATTGCCTATTTCTCCATAAAACTTCTTTATAATTTTTCATTTCATTCTCCCCCACCCATTCCATCCACGTGAACGCAACCTTAGTATTTGCGGCGGTACTGTTATTGCTGGGGATTCTTCTTTGAATGTTCCTACTCCCAGATTTGAGAATTTTGTGTTTGATTAATACGTGAAAAAGTAGAGGAGTGAATCATAAAAGAGTGATGTGATTATGAAATTTAAAAACGACAATGGAGTAGATAATCGAGTTTTAGGGCAGAGAGAAAACCAGATGAGTCTTGCCCAAGTAAAATTGAAAGAACAAACCCTGTATCTCAAATTTGGCATCAAACTACTGCGCGTTATGCTCTTTACACATTTTAAATTTGGCAAGCTTGTTTATAAACTTGAATCTAAATGATCTTTGGTATGCAACCATTGTGCAGTCAATCTAGTGACACTGACCAATGCAGACAAGAGAAAGATATGCCAATGGTTAACACAGAATGTTATGTGTCAGGGCCTCTGTAAATCATTTTAGGTGGAAACTAGGGGCTAGGCATATAAATCAAGGAGATGCCCCCACTCGTAAGATTAAATCCTTCATTTTAAGGTGCAAAATAAATTTGAAGTTTTAATAAACGCGAATCCCAGTGCTTTCCTGTTGTATAAACTAGAAATAATACTACTGTAGCACATGATGTTGCTGTGGAACAAACAATGAATGTCTGTCTCACATAAATTTATTCACGGACCAACTTCTAGGCAAGGAACTATACGGACAGATACTCGTGCACAAAAGCTGAGTTCAAAGTCTTGTAGCTGCAATTTTGTTAGAATATGATCGTGATAAGCCCTTCTCCTAACACCTTGAGGTTTTAGGAGAATTGGCCACTTAACAAAAATTTCCCATGTCATCATTTTAAAGGAAATATTGAAGACCTGCAAGTCCACAGATTCTCGCTGATGGTGATCTCCAATTATTTTCTTTTCGTGCTCTAGCTGAATATTGTTGACTATGGTTGCTATTTACCCTGATCCTTGAGTCCTGCTAGGCTGCTACCGTGTTATGAATTGGAACTAACAAACAATTGAATACACGGACCACCGTTGCTTCATTCATGAAGAACTCAATTCATTACAAGTTCATCAAAATCTGAAAAGATTGGACAACTGAACTTGCATTGCAATACCAAAACAAAACAGGGGGCGCTGGGGGAGCGACCGCATAGAACCCCTGAAAATAAAGGATCCTAAATTTATAAATCCATGAATATGTATATTCTATATTGAAATTTAAACAAAAAGTTAGTTATCCATATTGGAAGTGTTATTAACGATTTTTAACAAAATATGCAAGATGATCATATTTTTAGTTAATTTTTTATAACGTGTTTTCAAAATTCTTTTTTTTTTAAAAAAATTATTTAATTTTATAATATAGTAAAAATTAGGGCTCTTTAAAATTTCGTAAAGGGCCTCCAGTATTTTTGGCCCGCTCCTGACGAAAAATATACTGCAGAGACACTTAAATGAAAAGATAAATAAATCTGGGTTGCAGTCAACATCATATTTAAGCTAGCAAATCAAACTCTTGTGACATTAATCATAGAATTCAATTTTATCACAGCATGGATAAGTGCACCCAAAAGCCAAAATTAAAGTCTCCATCAGACCATCTGGCACAATGCGCATTTTGGAGGGCAGCTGAGTACATGTAAGTAGTGTACACGGGACTATCATCATATTTTATCAAGCTCGTATTCAGATTACTTTAGGCGACCAGACATCGAAGTCTTTCGAGTCCAAACAATTCGCAGCTAGAAAGTGGTTCGTTAACAAACTTTCTCCTGCATTTCCAGGTTTCTTCCAGGAAGCCAAGCGTGTACAAGAAAGCACAAAACTTGTTTATACAATACAATCATAATCTTATTTCTAAGTGATCCAGTACTCACATGAGCTGTAGCTTAATTCTGATCCCATACTGGACAAAAGCTGAGCTTTCCGCCAACTGGACTAACAGTTTCTAAATCAACTATCTAAATTTTATTTTCTCGTTCACTGTTGATTTCAATAATTTTGTAATTTTTGGTTATATTCAAGTTTTTTCAGTTATATCTTAACATTTTTAAAACATGTGAAGTTCAAATATGATGGCACAAAAATCTCTAATAAAATTCTTCATTCTAGATGGCTGATCTTGCTTTACCTAATGTATTCAATTTGCATTCTTTTTAAATTAGTAAACACTACTTTTTTAATACAACTACATCAATTGGATCACAATTTCTCGGATGAGACTTGAGCGCAATAATATAACAAAGACTTGCATAATATTCAAGAACAGGAAGAGGATACCGAGTCATTTTATATTTTTATCTACTTGTAAAAACTAAAAGCATCAACGCGGGTTGACATGGCTCCCAAGTCAATCTGTGAAGTTCTGAACTAGTCTATTTCGCACAAGTTGCTGATAGCTACTTCAGTGGCCTAACTTTATTCCATTCACTTACAAGTTACGAATAGTCTTTATAATCTTCTCATCTTTCATCAAAAATTGCAGTTTCTTGTTCTTTGACATCTCAACCAAAATCCGCTACTCTGCCTAACAGCAGCCTCTCTCCGGTAGCCTTGCGGTTCAGCCTTTTAACAAATTTTGTGTCGAGTATAGATATTCAATCAAATTCTTATTCCATGGATTTCAATTACTCAACACAATCAAATTCCTCTCGCTCGAGAAGGACATTCAACAACGGATCACATTACAATCTCTCATCAAATACTGCAAATTCTAACCAATCTATATCTCAAGTCCGCCCAGCTGAGAGGTCCATAAAGGACCAAACTACAGGACATTCAATAACAACATTCAATTCATCTCAGCATTCAGATTCCTCCTACTCGATTTCTCAGGTGCGCCCGGCAGAAAAGTCGATAAAAACAGAAAATGCAGGGCAATCAGTGAGAATATCCAACCGCTCCCAATTTTCACCACTATCTACCGATTCTTATCAATCCGTACCTCATCTCCGCCCTGCAGAAAAGTCAATAAAAGATCAGAATGCAGATCATTCAATGCGAACATCCAACTATGGCTCTCATCTTTCTTCACTGCCTACAGGTTCCAATCAATCCATTTCTCAGGTTCGCCCGTCAGAAAAGTCTATGACGTACCAAAGTGCAGGTCACAATGGTACTCTTTCAACAATGTCTACAGATTCTTATCAATCCATTTCTCAAGTACACCCTCCAGAAAAGTCTACAAGGGATCAAAGTGCAGGGAAATCAACAAGAACATTTAACCGTAGTTCCCGTCTTTCAACACAATCTGCAGATTATCAGAATGAAGGGTGGTCAGTAAGTAAATTCCACGATGGTTCCTATAATTCATCACATGCTACAGATGCTTATTACAAGGGGCGGCCACAAGAAAAGTCTATAAGGTATCAGAGTTTATCTCAAGTGCATCCAGTGGAAAAGTCTAACATAATGGATCACACTGCATTGGACCATACAACAAATTCCCATCAATCAACATACGGCGTGCATTCTGTTGAAAAGTCTGTAAGGTTTGATCGAAGTGCATGGAAATGAGCAAGAACATCCAGCAATCATTCTAACCATTTATAACAAGCAACGTATTTTCAAGTGCGTCCAGCTGAAAATTCATCATAAAATTTAAATTTTTTTTAGTATACACAATTTATTTCCATTTTTTTAAAAATGTATATGTAATAAAATCGGAGATAAAACTGAGTTAGAAAGGAGAATCGAGATTAAAATAAATTCTCACTCTCTTATTCTTTTTCCTGTCATCCGGGTTTCCATCAATTTTCACCGAAGTTCCAAATCAGTTTTTTTTTTCTTTTTATCATTTTTCAGGATACTCCTTCCATGTAAGAATTTCTATATTTCTAAATTGTATCCTCTTTTTGTGAGAGGTTGGTGTGTATTTTGTGTGCTTTGGTGTGATTCCATTTCCGGGACATTAAATATGTCTGATTTTCAACAATTTGATTTTGTGATAAAGATTTATATGAGATTATAATTGCGATGGATAGCTCAAACAGGATCCGGTGAAGTCGAAACATGTATATATATCATATTTAACAAATCACTTGATTGTGTCCCATGGAGACTAAAATAATCAATAATATGATTCGTTTTATATTTGTTTGATTCGATTATCTTTGTAATTGTCGTGTTGCTTTTCATTATTGAATTAATTTTTTTCTAAAAAATATATTATAGAACGTAAATGTAATAAATCATAAAGAAAATTAGTGCATTCGTCGGGTAATCTAATATATCATAAATGTATATAATTATATAAGTTTATAAAGTTAATATAATATCCTATACAGGGTATTCTAAGTTTTTAAAATAAAAAACTATCGAACCCAAATTCTGAACAATTATATACTTATATATAATAAGCGTAAGGGAGATAATTTGGTCGCATGGTCTTATGGTCCAAAAACTTATCATCCGTTGGATCGTATATTGAACAAATAAGCACCGTTAGATTGAAACAAAATTAAATTCTGTTAAACCAAGGCAGATTGTTTACGGTTCCTCTCCAGCCACAGGTTGAAGGAGATGGAGCTTTAACTTGGGTTAAACCTTTAGCAAATGAAGTTAAGATATCAGTTGATGCAGCAGTCTTTGAGGATCATGAAGGAGTTGGTTTTGGTCTTGTTGCTCGTGACTCCGAAGGTCCGTTAGTCGAAGCCAAAGCAATTTTCTACCCTCACCCAGTTTCTCCTGTTCTTGCAGAAGCCATGGCCGTTAAAGAAGCCCTAAGCTGGAACGATCAATTTCAAGGAGAGCGTATCATAATTGAGTCTGACTGCTTGGTTGTGGTACAAGCAATCAGAAGCTCAACCCCAATGAGGTCTCATCTTGGTGCAATCGTGGAAGAATGCCGCGGCCTCATGAAACAATCTCACAAACTTAGTTTGTCCTTTGTCAAACGATCTGCAAATGTGGTTGCCCATAGTCTTGCTAGGGAATCATATAATTATTCAGGTCGTATTTTCGATAGGAGTTCTGTTCCTGTTGAAATTCAAAATTGTATTGATCTAGACTTGCGTCATTAATAAAATTTCCAGCTTCCCGTCAAAAAAAAAAAATTAAATTCTGTTTTATAACGAAACTGACATCTACTTGCATGTTTATAATTCCTTTTCTAAATCCAAAACAAATTCTGCCTTTCATGTGTTTTTGGTTTTTTTAATTCAAAATAAATATTTCCTACAAATTTTAATGGTAGAATCGTATAAATCGCACCGTCACAAAATTATTTTTATCCATTAGATCGTATATTGAACAAATAAGCACCGTTAGATTAGAATAAAATTAACTTCTGTTCCATAAGACAACTGATATCTACTTGCATGTTTGTAATTCCTTTTCTGAATCCAAAACAAATTTTGAATTTCACGTGTTTATGATTTTTTTTAATACAAAATAAATATTTTCTACCAATTTTATTTGTAGAATCATATAAATCGCACCGTTACAAAATTATTTTTATCTAATATATTTTAAAATTAATAAGCCCGATTTATGTGAAGAACGAATACAAAAACTTTTTCTTAATCCAAAACAAATTCTACCATCTTATTTTATGTTTATGATTCATCTTCTTAATTCAGAACAAATTGTGTTTATCAATTTTAATCTCGAACCATAAAAAATTTTTAGAAAAATATTTAAATCACATAATAATAATTATAATATAAAATACATTTATAAATATAATCTAATACGAGTTGGCGTCACATATTCTACTTAAAATAATTTAAAATTTGATAGAAAGAATTTAATAATTTGGGATGATACATACAATTTTAATTTATTATTTATAACTTAAATTTTTTCACACCATTTAAAATATATTTTAAAAATTTATAAATAATTAAAAAGCTCCCGTGCCTTGCACGGGCTGTAAGCTATTGTATCGAAACAATCCTAATTTGTATTTTTTTGGAGTCCGCTTGGGGTCCGATTTCGTCGGGTATTACCTTGTTTGTACTGGACCGGACGTAGAAAAGTGTGTGAGAACTGAGAAGTCTGGCTGCGAACTCCTGAGACAATGGCCCAAGAAGATCTTCGCCGAACTCTCCTTCTGTAAGCTGCTTATACTTCTGTTCCCATTTAGTACAGTGTTATTCTCAGAAAAACACTCACACTCATTATATTCTATTTACTTTTCAGTTTGTGTGATAAACTTGGAGAATCAATATCGAAAACAAAGTATAAACCACCAGAAGGTTCAAATGTTTCAATTAAATCAGCTCTGGAGATTCTTTTACCTCGAAACGACAACGTTTCGGACACCTCCAAAACCCTAATCTGTGAAATTAGGAATTTTAGTTTATTATGTGCTGCATTAGCTTCCTCACAAGTTTCAACGTCTGAACATCTTTTGTGGATCCCTAATTCACTCGCAATTGCTTCAATTTCGGCGTTTCAAGAGCTTGCGAAAGGTTTTTGTAGCACTTGTAATGCGGAAAGTTTGAGGAATGTGAGTGGACTTGGTTTGGACTTGTCGTTGTTGTCCGATGAGCAGAAATTGGTTGTGGAGTTGATGCCTCAAGTTATGCCTTTGCTTAAAGATAAGGTTAATGAGAGCTCAGTTGATAAGTCTGATGACGCTGATGAGATAACTGCTGCTTCGGCTAGAGCACCGGTTGCTTATGCTATTGTAGCTTCTTATCAGTTGAGATGGTTTGTTACCCAGGTATTGCAATCATTCTAGTAATTTTTTGATTAGAACTTAGGGAAAATTTTATAGTTTGATGTATATTGTGACAGGTAGAATACCCTAGTTTGGGAAAGTTGTGCGCTTTGGTGATTCCGTGTTGTCTAACAGCTTTGGATCACTGGTCGCCTGAAGTGAAGGTGAACAAAATTGAGTGTCTATGCTTTCTTTGACCTTATGTTGCCTACTGTATATTATGTTTTATTATGGATGTGTGGCAATTGGTAGATGAGAGTAATTAATTTGATGTTGTAATGCATATTCAGTCTAATTGAGCTTGGATAATACCAATTATGTTTAATGGAACTAGTTCTTCTCAAATATGTGTTTAGAGAGTGATATGGAAATGAAGTCATATTTCGTTAAAGACGATAAAAGAATACTATAGGAGTATATAACTCCACTTAACTTATATAAAATGGTTATATATAAATACTCTCAATTTTTCTTTATATACTTCCCAGTGGCACTAATTGTTAACCAAGTCAAATTTGAATAAACTACGTCTGTAATTAGAAAGCCTTGAACAAGGCTGAAGTTTATGTAGAATCAATATTCATGAGCTTGATCTGCAGTTTTCTGCAAAGCTTAATGTGTACTTTTAATTATTAATTTCATCATTTTCTCCTTTTGGATCTAAAAGTTTTTTCTAACGGTTTCCAACGCCAGTTAGTAAGTTCTCATATTCTTCCGCTATAAAATCTGGACACAGCACACTTGTGTTTGTATACCTATTAAGCTGATTTAAAGTTACATTTAGCCGAAGCCATTGTCAAGGTATACTAGATTAGCAAATTTCTTTACATATAAGAAGCTGAATTTTCTGATGAGTTAAAACTGGATTAAGATAATTTATTAAGTGATTAGTTTACTTTGGAATTACTATATCTTTTGCTCTAGACATCTGTCAACAATCAGTGCCTCTTATTTCTGTAGGGGCAAGGCATGATTAGCTTTATCCATCTTGCCAAAAATGTGAATGCTGCTGAGTTTGGTTTGTATGAAGATGTAATCCTTGATGCCTGTTGTCAAAATGTTGCCTCAACTGATGAGATATGGGACAATGTTGTTGAGATGTCGGTGCTTCTGGTGACATGTTTACAGAGAAATAATCCCCGTAGCTCCTGGTAATTATTAATTTGCATATAGTTTAGCATTTTATTTTTCTGTCGAATTTGGTCAAGTTGTTTACAGTTGAAGTAAAGTTTAACCTGGTACTTAATTAGTAATATGTAATGCAATTAATATTCAAATATCCTCTAGGTCTAGGCACAAGTATCTTTAAATTATATTGTTTTAGTGTTGTGTATAAAGTGTAAACCTAGCTTTGTTTGTTTGCATGGATTATAATATTGTACCCAGGCAATAGGATCCTATAACCGCTAGTCTATCTAATACTTTTAAATAGATTGATTAGATGTTTATTTTGAAGAGGTTTTAGATGTTTCAATGTGTACACTATTTTAAACTTTGTAGATAAACATAGCATGCTTAAAAACACTCTAATATTAATTGTTATATGAACAAGTAATATGCTTGATACTTGAGAACAGTAGAACACAAATACATTGTGAAGCGAGAGTAATCAGTGATATATTAGTATGGAAGTTGTCAAGGCCCAATGTGAAGGTACAATGGATATGATTGGTTTAGTGGATTATAGTGTGAGGTTGTTATTGTCTAAAACACGGTTTATTTTCAACTTCTCACAATATTGAGTTGAATTAAATGTGTCCCTTTTGTATGAGTAATTTATTATCCGCTGCTGCCACCACTAGTAATTCAAAGTGATTTTGATGAAAATGAAAATTTTGCAAAAATCAAAGGACAGACAGTGCAATCAAAGTTTCTTCTCAAATATAAAACCATACTCCCTCCATCCCCCTGGATACTATACATTGGGGGACAGGGACGCGGCACGCACTTTAATGCTCCTGTAAAATGTAGTTGTATAATTTATTTTTAAGATTTTCTTTTTCTGAATTAAAGTTTGGATCTTAAATTTTTATTCAGAAAAAAAATTCTTAAAAACAAATTACAGAACTATATTTTACAAGAGCATTGGAATGCGTGTCGAGTAGTTGAAAAGAAACGTATAGAATTAAATGGGACAGAGGGAGTAGGTTGTTTACAAGGATTATAATCTTTGTAATTTCACAATTTCTTTAATTTTGCCATATCTGATCTGTTACATATTTCCATGGACTACTCTTTTGATCATCTTAGCTCATTGTGGAGGAAAAATTAATATCATTTAGAGGGGCCCTAAATGAAGATAAAGTGATAAGATTTAGTAATTTAGACAATCGAACTTTTTTAAAAGTTAATTAAAATAAAATGAGAGTGAATTCTACATAGTTTGGATTTATAATAATCATTGATAAAAATAAGTTCAGAGATCAGCCCCTTGTCTCTGTGTTTTCACATCGAGAATTATTTGCAATGGATAAGAAGTTCAGAACAATACATGGTTCCTTGGTCTTTGCTTCTGTAGCTAATTGCAGCAGCTTCTTTTTTTTTTGTCAAGTTAATTGCAGCTTTTTAGTAGCATTAATTCTTTTTATAGGTATGAAAAGCTTCTAAATGAGATGTTGAGTCATCTAGAAAGACAACCAAGAAATAGGGAGCGCCGTATCTCGTGGCTTAAGCACATTGACCCTCTTTTTAATAGCGTGGGTCTTGTATTGTTGGCTCATTTTAGACGCATATTTCCTCTCTTTTTCAAGTGGATGCATGCAGATGATGATGAAACTGTTCTCCTGGTAATGGTCAATTATGTGCTAAATTTAAACTTCTGTTGCCTGAGCCTAAGGATGATGAAGTGTTAGTAATATGACATTACATGTAGTTGTCACAATTAGGTTTGAGAGTTTAATTGGAATTAAAAATGTTTGATGGACCTTTGATATGTTCTTGTGAAATTGTACAGAAATGGATTTTAACCGTTGCAACTTTTTGTTGCTGGCAGTTAGTTATCTGCCTTAGGTTATTCCTAGCAAACAACCGTTATTTTCAAGCTAGAACTGTTTCAAACTTATTCGTCTCTGTTTTTTGGCCTTTTAAGTTATACCTCCACATGGGATAATCAGTATGTATTTATGCCCGTTTTACTTATATTTATCACTGAAAGAATATATATAAGTGAAACAAGATACTTTAACACTTTCTTAAGATTGAGAGTAGACATTATTGTTAACCTCAGTTCAACAATGATTCTTTTCCCGATGCAAAGACGTGTATCTGAAAATGCTTCATCTATAAATAAAGATGGTGTTTAACTTGTGCTTTGGCCTTCTCACATCCCTGTACATAAAAATGTTACTGCATTATGTTAACTGCGTTGTTCCAAAATTTTAAACTGTTTGATCACATGCGTAACTTAGTATGAATTTGACAGTAGTTTAAATTGCTGTTTTGTACACAAAAAACTACAAATTTTTATTGTATGAATGTAGGTTCTTGATCGGATCACATTAGTGATAAAGTTAACATGGATAAGGAATTCGCCTCATTTTGAAAGGTAAAATCTTTTAGTACTGTTACTTCTGTTTCTGTTATTTTTATTATGTTATACTTCCTCCGTCCCACCCATT
This sequence comes from Daucus carota subsp. sativus, assembly GCF_001625215.2. NCBI lineage: Eukaryota > Viridiplantae > Streptophyta > Magnoliopsida > Apiales > Apiaceae > Daucus > Daucus carota. The sequence continues at coordinate 54,602,731 of NC_030383.2, read as the reverse complement.
TCTTTACAGTTTTTTTTCACTACTTGGCACACATTTTAAGGCGTATATAAAATATAGTTTCATAACTTATTTTTTAAATTTTCTTTTTCTGTATAAAAGTTTAATTTTCATAACATTAAACTTTTATTCAGAAGGAAAAAATAATAATTTATAAAAGTATATATATCTATAGGAGTCTTAAAATGTGCGCCAAACCCTTCCCTTCCAATATAAACAATTGGAGGGGGCTGAGGGAGTATGTTATTCCCTGCTAAGTTTAGGTTTTATATAAAGGCCGCATAGAAAGTTCAAATTTTTTGTTAATATATCTTGGGCAGGGAGAAGGAGAGAATACAATTGTCATATTTTTATCGCATCTCCATCTGCTTATTGGTGTATTTCACTATATTAACTGATTATCGATTATAGACCTTTTCCCTTATCTGCTTGTGAAGTGGTTGAGAAATATACAGTTCTGTTCTCTTCTGCTATAAGCATAATCATAAAGATGATGTTTCTCCCAGATTAGTTGATGAGTTGATCAGTTTATACAAGGAGGCAGCACTGAAAATTGAACGTGAAGCAATTAGGACACGAGTTCTGCAGATACTGATCTTGCTTCATCAGTAAGTGCATACAGTAGTAACTTATGAAGTTCAGTATACTCGGTGTTAAGTTTTCATTTTGTTTTACCTAATTAATATTTTCTGTGATTTTGAATCTCAGATGCAAGGGCCCACAGTTTGAAGGAGTTTGGAACAAACACAAGGATGATCCAAACTTGACAGCACTCAGTTCATCCTTTAATGAAAATTGCTCGACATTGGTACAAGTCTGAAACATAATTCTAATAAAAGAACCTGTAAATTGTATTCGAGAGCAACTACTAATGTTTAGGCCCGTAAAGATTATAATTTTAGGTAGATTAGGAAAAACTGTGTAACGGTGAACATAATTTGTTTCATCATGTATGGAAATCTTCTTACCGAACGGCAGCAAATATGTTCAACATGTTGAAGATCTTTTTGCAACAGTGGTTACTTTAAAGTTTGAGACATACATACCTTGTTGGGTAAGAGATTCAAACATGTTTTTAACCAGCACTTGTCAAAAAGCTTGCACCTTGCTGTAAATAATAGAACCATGCGAGCTTTGAATAGCACATTTGCGACCTGAAATGAACTAATCTATCAAATCTGAGCATGTAAATGATTCAAGTCCGTTAAAGTAGCCTGAAAAGCTTTGGATTTAGCTTTGAATGGTACTACAAGATTAACTAAGAAAAAACTATATAAATCTCTACTTTAATATTTGGGTTGGGTCTGTGTTATTGTTACTTCCAAGTTTCGAGTAAGGGGATTGCTGTTGATCAACTCACATCATAAATTCCTAATTATCAGGTTGCATATGCAATCTTTACAAGATTTTAATTATTTTTCCTGACGAATAAAATTAAATTGTTTTTTAGAAGACATTACCATCATTCCATCTATCATTAAAGAATTCCAGAATGAGTGATTTTTTTGTTGAAAGATACACTAATCTCATGCATTTTCATCAAAAATCTAAGTTAATGTCATCCAACATTTTCATCATAAATCTAAGTTAATGTCATCTAAAGAGAAAAAAAAAACTGTTTTGCATCATACGTATGACAAGGATCCAAAATATGCATAATGGCGAGAAAATATTTGATTAGAAAATAAAAATCACATAAAATGCAATTTACCTCAGAAAGTTGAGTAAATCAAAAGTAACAGACGGTCAAAATCCGCACTCATTCTCGTTTCTCACCTCATTAATATTGGCGGGAACTCCCTGTATCTATCTTGTATCTATTTCCCGCCAAAACCTTCCCTCCATTAATCTACACACATATAACACCACAACACACGCTTTCATCCACACCCCGCCACATAGAACCACAAAAAAAATCATACCCAGGTAGCAGATTTGCAATTCAAACCAACCAAGAATGCTGGAGCTAAGATTAGTACAGGGGGGTTTGCTCAAGAAAGTTCTTGAATCAATCAAAGACCTCGTGAATGACGCTAATTTTGATTGCTCGGCATCTGGGTTTTCTCTACAAGCCATGGATTCGAGTCACGTGGCGCTCGTGGCGCTGCTTCTCCGGTCAGAGGGGTTTGAGCATTATCGATGTGATCGGAACATTTCAATGGGGATGAACTTGGGGAATATGGCTAAGATGTTGAGGTGTGCTGGGAATGATGACATTGTTACGATGAAAGCTGATGATGATGGTGATGTTATCACTTTTATGTTCGAAAGCCCGAGTATGGATTATTTTTCTTTTGCACTGTGTTTTTGATAGTTCTTGAATTTTTAGAGTTTCTTGAATTTTTTTACTTGTTTAGTTTTTTGTTGTTAATTTACTTGCATTTTATGGTTTTGTTTGGTTGGAAATCAGAAAATATTTAACAAGAAGATATTGTAGTTTATCCCCACAATTTGGTTCATTTTTTTTTAATATTGTAGATGATAGAATTAACTTAAATTTTAAAAACTGTTTATGCACTCTGTTTCGGGTGTTATTGCATTTGTTCTTCTAGTATCTCTTGAAGTAGTCGGTCTGTTTTAGTGGTGATTAGAGTCCTTTAGCTTGACTGTGGCCTCTACTAAATTTGTAGTTTATTCTTGTATCATCTGTCATCGTTTTTGTTTATTAGCAAAACCGTAGAAGTTTGATATCGGCATTCTTAGCTTTTGTATCGTGATTTCAATAATGTATTCTCTGCTCACAATTATATGACGTTTCAGAGAATTTAGAATGGTCCTAAATAACTAGTCTTGCAAGTTGTGGGCTAAGTTTTATCTCTTAGTTGATCTGATTTTTAATTATTGTGTTTTGTTGTTTGGTTTGAATTCCTCAAATGAAGCTCAAGACAAGATTTCTGATTTTGAGATGAAGCTGATGGATATTGATAGTGAGCATCTAGGGATTCCAGAATCTGAATATGAAGCTATTGTGAGGATGCCATCCGCTGAATTTGCAAGGATCTGCAAAGATCTGAGTACCATTGGTGATACTGGTACTGTTATTGAATATCATGCTATAAAAACCATTATTTCTTTTTGTGCTTATTATCTGTTCTTGGCTTTTTTAAGTATACAAGATATGGAAAACTAATAATGGGTAATCTGCTCTTGTTAGTTGTGATATCCGTGACGAAGGAAGGTGTGAAGTTCTCCACACGAGGTGATATTGGGACTGCAAATATTGTTTGCAGGCAGAACACTTCTGTGGACAAGGTTTGTTCTTTTCTTCTCCTAAGTCTGTTGAATTCTTTATATGATTAGCCTTGACTAGGGCACTGATCAGTATGTTTGCTGTTGGTTTGCATTTGTTTAGCCAGAAGATGCTACTATTATTGAGATGCAAGAAACAGTCTCACTGACTTTTGCACTGAGGTATATGAATTCTTTTACAAAGGCAACTCCTCTGGCAAATCAAGTGACCATCAGCCTATCATCTGAACTTCCAGTGGTGGTTGAGTACAAAATCGCAGAGATGGGCTACATCAGATATTATTTGGCTCCAAAAATTGAAGAGGAGGACGAGGCTGCAAATTATGCACAGCCTGCACAAAACTCTGCTGCAGCTGCCACATCAAACAATGGAACTAAGAAAAATGAGGGTAATAACAAAGTTGATTCCAAGAAAAGGGTGATAAAGAGTGAATTTATTGATGACAGTGAGGATGCAACAGATGCGCAACCTCAGGCTAAGGCTAAAACAAAAACCGAAGCTGGAGCTGATGATGACGTTGAAGTAATGGACACCAAGCCGAAGACTGAAACTGATGATGGCGATGAAGTAATGGAAATTAAGCCAAAGACTGAAAGCAATGGTGAAGTGGAAGTTATGGATATTGAGTAGTTTTCCAGCTGAACATTATCATTTCTATTACTAGTAATTTTCTTAAGTAGTAACTAAAAAAACCTTTTTAGTGAAGCTAATAGCTAAGTTCTAGGTGATGTCTATTGTCATATTGTGTAGTCTATATGACCCTTTGGGAGCTAGATCTGCTAGGCACGGCATATATGATGCTTATATTCTAACTCAAGTTTGTAGAAAGCTTCTAGTTCAGCCTTTTCCAGTCAGTGCTGTTAACTTATGATTATTTAGCTCTTTTCAGTTGCATAATTCATCTTTCTTATTCAGTCTGATTTTTCAGTTTGCAAGTGAAAACTGCATTCTTTTCCCTTCTAAATGTTGTCTAGACCACTAAAATCTACATGTTAGAGACCAATGTAAATGTTGCAGCATATACCAAGTTAAATAAACCCAGTTAAATGGCAGGTTCTGATGTAGGTGGTTGTGATGGATAGCCTCTACTGAACGTGTTGTTTCATTAATACTTCTTGGCCAATGAAAAATGAAAATACAATTATCAATGAAAAATAATTATTTAACTAAATATTAAAACAATGTGGTCGTTGAGGTCAAAAACTAGAATTTTTCTTTAGTAGTTGAATGACCTGCTTATCATGTTGCCTCGAATCATGCCCGGATAAAGCATTCTGCGGTCCCAAATCTGGGTCCCAAAATTTAGTCTTACTCAAATATATGACTAAAAACTCGAAACAGTCAGCAAATCAGGACAACGGCAAAAGTCTTAAATTAAATAATTGATCAATAAGAATCTTTGATGACATGCTGTATAGGGCCTATTCTACAATCCTTTTCTGAAAGAATAAGGGAAAAAAAAACAAAATTAAAGGGGTAAAGGGCAAGGACAGAAAATCTAGCTGGTAAAAACAGAGAATATGAAAGTTTATTATATTATCTAGCCTAGGTAATGTAGTGGCACTTAAAGGTTACAAGGGGGGAATGGTCTCGAAGGTCGCAGCGATGACTTGTAACTAGAAGGCAAAAGAAGGGATCCAAGCAGCTAATCCATAACCTGCTTCAAGTTGGTTGCCTAATACTCAGAACTCAAAAGACACAAGGTAGTTCAAAGATGGAGCAGAAATTCTTCAAGACTATTTCTTTTCTATTTGCTGCGCTTCTTCGCTTGGCTATAGAGGATAACCCCAATTACTGTAAGTGTATAACCGAGCATTCCTGTAACTGATACAGGATTTTTGAAAATCAATATAGAGACCACTACAGCCACTGCTCCTTTTGCATTTCCAAGGACCTGAAAGAACGACACTGAAGTTAATAACGTGGAAGGTACCCCCGAATACATAATTCTGGGTTTCCAAGGACCTGGAAAGCACTCAGCACACTGCACTCAATAAAATTTAAGCTACATTTCAAAGTTGTCCACCATTCAAATTGATGTTAACAGATTAGAAAGATATCATTTTCATCCCAATTATCAAGCCACCAAGAATTTCAAAAGGTCAAGTAATTCCCATCATCATGAACCATTTAAAATTTCACTGTCATTATCTTTCTCATGTTAAGTTCATCATTTTTTGCAATTTTAATTCCCAAAATTATTTCAATCATCAAATTTCCCTTGTAAAGAAATGTATAGTATGTTCTGCTCGTCTGATCTCTCAGTTAAGAACCAATATTCGAGAAATGAGAGAGCACACTAGTAGAATTTTTATATTGATTAATTTCAACAACTATATATTATAACAAGGGAGACCTACTAATCAAGCTGATCCACTAAATATAGAAACTCATCAACAAATTCCTAACTCATAGTCCTACACATAATGCACTAAATTGTTCCCTATCAAGGGAACCTTTTCCTTAATCATAGATCCTAAGCATAGCTAAAACAAGGGTTTTAAAGCTATCAGAAAGTAAATAGTGTGTTCAGGCTTTCTGTGTGCACTGAACAAAAAACTGAAAAGAGGAGATTTACATGGATAGAAGAGGACATGTATATGCATAGATATCTGTACAACTTCTCTGCCTAGTACTTTAGTTTTTCCACGTTATAATAATAAATCATTGACAACTTGCCAGGAGTTTCTATATGATCAGACAATCTTTACGGATCAATAAACTAGTCCAGATAACAAAACAACAAATTAAACAGTAAACTGAAGTTTGGTGGGTGATACCTGGAGAGTTAGAGCACTGGTGTGTTTTGTGACCAAGAAGTTGGTCAAGTTCACAAAATATGCAAGCGCGGAATTGAATAGAAGGTACCAGACGATCTTGATGTCATCTTTAGCAAGAGCTAGTGTGATACCAACCACATTTTGTTCCATATAAAGTGTCGCAGGAAGTAGTAGTACAACAGCTATAGGAGCCATGTACAAAAGAAGATTCATAGAATTCAGCTTCTCCCTAAAAAAATAACAGACATATCAAGATGCAGTGCCACTGTAGCTACTAGCTAGTAAACACCAAGCATTGAAGAAACAAAAACTGTTATCCTCCATGTATAATCCAAGCATTGAAAAGAAACAAAAACTGTTATCCTCCAAGTATAATCCATGTCACAGACCAAACACCTTACCCTTCAGAAGAAAGCAAAATTCCCTGAAGCACTGATTTGAGAGCTCTGGCAGCTGTAGCACCGACACACATTACAAATCCAAAGAGATGGAAACTTGGTTCCCCCTAAAATTGTGAAATATAATAATGTAAAAAGCATTAGAATCTAAATTATATAATAATAACAACCTCAGTCATTCTAGCTTAGAGCAATATGCCAATCTCAAAATTCACTGCATATGCTACATTCCAGTTAAGATTACATAAAACTTTACAAGTCTTAAAAACCATGTGTTTTAACAGAATGAACTAAGATGATTCCCATTAAATCACACATTAAGCTTGTTTAGTTTTCAATTTTTCAGTATTAATCAAAAGGAAATTTAGCTTAATCATTCCAAAATCTCACTCATTCAGTTGGTACTCTCACTATATTTTTTATGATTATGTTGAACACGCCAATATGAACTCACAATTGTAGCATATTTTATATGATCCATATCTTTGCATAAACTAAATCACCAAAAGCTATCAATATGCAGCACAAACTCGCAATATTCATTTGAGAACTAATTGAATTAAACCTTTCTAACAAATAAATACACACAATCAAAATTACAGAGAAAGAATTAGGATTCATACCCCACTAGCAATAATAACACCAGTAACAACCGGAATCAACGCGCCATAAACAAGCCAAGCCTCTCTTTTAAGCGTAATCATGTACGCAAACACAGCTGTAAAAAACGGTGTAGTAGCACCAATAGCCTGATTAAACGAAACAGGCAAATACCTAAGAGATATATTCCCACTAACAACAGACCCACAAAACACGAAACTAAGAGCAGTGATCTTGACAAATTGTGTTCGAGATCGAATCGTTTGCATCGGGACCATTTTCAACCAAGCAATAGCAATATAACTTAACAAAGAACAAGCAGTCATGTGACACATAGTCAAGAAAATTGGGTATTTAAAGCCATAATTGCTCAACAAATATTTGTTGAGCAACAAAACACCAATGTTTGATGAGTACCAAGATGCTACAAGTCCAATTGTAAACAATCTGCTTGAGCTCTTTGATGCTGACATGATTGTAAAGCTTTGATCTTTACAATATTTTTATCGTAGTTTTGATCTTTACAAGAAAGATTTGTTTTTTTTATGGTTCTAGGGTTTTGAAAATTGGGGGGATTAGGGGAGAATTGATCTGAAATTAGGGTTTGAAGAACGGAGTGACATTGTTGAATGTGGAGAGAGAGAATGAGATCCTGTGATTTGGGTTTTGAGAGAGAGAGAGAGAGAGTTGAGAGAGAAGCAAACTGCAATGGAGTCTGCTTAGTTTATTTAATTGGTGATTTTGTTGGTTTTATTTGGTTGTTTCTTCCTCAATAAATACTTAACTCTTTGACATGGGAAATTTATCGTACCGCGCACATGTAAGGTATAGGCATGTCAGACTATATAAAAATATAATAAAATAAAATAAATTATAGATGAAATGTCTGATTAAAAGTTCAACTTCTAGACTTTTGAATTAAAAGTAATTTATTTGTACCATTTATATAAGTAATTTAAAGTTAATATTTGATTTATAAGTTAATATCTAAATATTAAAATATTAGTATTTATTTTCATTTTTATAATTAAATTTATAAAAATAGAAAAAGTTTTAAAATTAATATTTTCTACTTACAATTTTTTTTACTTATAAATAATAATTTTTAAAATCAGTTAAACTGTCCATGTATATATTGTAATATTTATTTAAAGATTTTTTTAAATTTCAACGTCGGGTGTCCGAAAGTATCTCAAAATCTATTATCATCAAAATAAAATTATAAATTTTTAGTAACACAATCGTGAAATTCAGTAGTGTGCATATAAGAGTTAATCACTTTAATGATAAATAATCGTTTTCCCCTCTCGCATCATCATGATCGTGAACCATTCCCCCTTGCACGTATCGTGTGAGCCACAATGCCTGATCATGCTAGAATTACTAATAATTGTCTTACGAGTCATAATATAATCTTATGTTTATTCTCTGTCTTTAAAAAGTATTATTGTTATTAGAACAATTAGTTGAGATATTGAGCAGTAACAAATTATATATTACTCGTCGTTTTCTTAGGGGCCGTTTGTGTGAGTTTAAAATAAGTGCTTATTACTTAAAGTAAAAAAGTGAAGTGAATTTAGAAACAAGTTAAGACTTATAAGTGATAAAAGTATTTGGGAAATAAGTAGAAATCGTGAGACAAAAGCTAATAATCGTAGCTTATTTTAAGTACTTCTTGACTTCTTAAACAAACGGTACAAATAAGTGCTTCTAACTTATAATTCAGAAGCCGGATTTATAAACCCGTGCCAAACACCCACTTAGTAATCACAGCCTGACTGACAGGGCATGGAAAATCGTATGTTGAAAGCTGTATTTTGTTGACATACTACGACAAGTCAAAGAATAAAATTAGGTGCAAATTTTGGAAAATCTCTTTAAATTATTACACAATATTAAGCCATGTATAACTGTTGCCATCACCATGTGGTCCACGATTTTACATGTGGGTTATTTTCACTTTGCTAGAATCGAATGAATTTTGATTAGAAAAAAATTTATAAATTTTATTTTCAGTCATTACATCCTTACTATTTTAACTTAACTAGAATTCTAACCATTTGGTTCCAATTCTAGATCATACTTGTGATCTTTACCTCAAAAAATTTAAATTCATTCACATTCATTCACTATTATCTCATACTTTTTTTTTCTCTATAAAACTTTTATGTATTTTATATTTCATTCTCATCTTATTCCATTCATTTATACTTAGTCACTATTATTTCAATTTTTTTCTTTCTCCATAAAATTTCTATATAATTTTTGATTCTTTGTCCTCTCATTCTATTCCATCCAAATAAACACAGCCTAAGGTTGTGTTCACTTGGAATGAATGGAATGGAGGGAGAATGGAATGAATTTTGTACTCTAAAATGGTGTTCATCAAACAAAATGTATATAATTTTCATTCCTTCAATCATTCCAACCTTACTATTTTAACTATAACTCTAACCCACATGTTTTAGAAGGAATGCTCATTCCATTTGAACATCATGTTTCTTCACAATCTTTCTCACAAACAAATTAACTACATTCATATTTTGTCATCATTATCTCATATTTTCTTCTTTCTTCTTAAAACTCATATATAATTTTTCATTCCATTCTCCCCTCATTCCATTACATGAAGTGAACACAGCCTAAGTGTATTTAAGTAAACATAAGTGAACTGATAATTGCATTTTAACAATGCTAATTGTGATTAGGTATGTTCTGAAAAGTCAATATCAAGAATTGGCTCACAGCCTAACTCTTAATGCAGCTTCTTTTTTTTTTAAATCACATTAGTCAATCTCTGCCGTTAGTCGACTTTGAAATTAGAAGAATGTCCACTTATCTCAAGATGACATGTTGTTGGAGTTAGATTTATCGGAGGTTTTCGATAATCAGAGATTTTTAATCGTGTAACTGAATAATCGAAAAAACTATCTTATAAAGATTAATTTAGTGATTCTGTTTTTGATCAATCAGAAATTTTAAAACAGAACAAAAGATAGTGATGCTTTTGGATATTGTCTCTCTGTGTTTGCATAAATTTTACTTAATTTCAGTGTAGGATACACTCGATAATCTCGTGGTACCTGCAGAGACAGCTTATCGAAACTAACATGCAAAAAAATCATGTTTAAGGTCGCTTAAACATGTGAAGATCTATAGAGAAAAGCAAATGGATGGACTAATATGCAAGTAAAGCTACTCATTTTGCTCTGCAATTCTCAGTGTTCACTCAACTGATAGGCACTTCACCACATTCATGTGTCTTAGTTGTATGAAACACAACTATACCAAGAAATGTGTCATGTATGAAACACTTTACATGTGCATACTTGTTTTTCATATCTCAAGAAATGTGTAAAGGCAAAAATATACAAAACAAAAACCGTATATTGTTCAAGGTTACTTGTCGCCTTAACTTAAGACTCAGATTTCCCTTTTTCTAACTATACCAATCTAAGAAAAGGACTGAAAATGTGAGAACAAATAGGAAGAGCAAAAGAAACGTTCTGCTACTTGAATTCCGTTGTATGGCTTTGGAGAGTTCTTTGTTGCCAAGCTCTACATTTTTTGTTGCTTCAACTGCCTATAAGTAAACATGTAATGTAAAAATTAGGTCAAACAGGTGCATTAGATACACTAACAAAAAGTATAATTGACATGCTGAAGTACTGACCTGATCATACAAAAGCTCTATCTGTTGTGCCTGCTGCAACACATGTGTGGACATTAGGTGATTCAGTGCAGACATTTCTACCATTTTAGTTTCGGTTTGTTGAGCAGCATCTAAAAGACCGGATAGTTCGACCTATAGGTAATTCTGATTAGTAATTTAACAAGAAGACACAAGTGAGGACCTGGCAAGATGTAAAATATACTTGAGCATATATGTTACCCTTGAAAATTTAAAAAAGTTGCTTACCTGCAGTGCTCGTGTTTCATCATCCAAAAGTTGCTGCTGGATTCTCTTAGGCTCTGCTTGGATTTCACTAGGCTCTGCGACATCTGAATTGATATGCCCCCTCCCCTGATAGTCGTTATGCTTCATACTGTTTGTGGTATCTGTTGGAGCAACCTTTTTAACTTTCCGTCTTGGCATAGCTCGGTTAATAGTATCTTGGAAGCGAAAGGCTCTCAGCTGGTCGAATTGTGAAGTCACAACATGAAGTCGTTCACTTAATATCAACACCTGAATTCATGCAAAAAAACAAAGGACGTGCAGTTACATGCTAATGACTGCTAAAGAGAACAATGCCACTGCACTCAATGATGCTCCAACTCATTTTGCAGATGAGTTCTAGATCTGAATATTCGATCCCACAATATTATTATCTATAGTCGAGTTGATTACATTCAGCCATTGCTTGCCTGCGGGTAGCAGTCAAGACCAACAGTTACATGCCTAGCTCAATAATGCTTTCTTCATTAAACTAACCCCGACTGTCTACTGCATTACTGTAATCTAGAAGTCATCTCCTTGAACAACCATCCACACAAGATATTCTCTTATGACCGTGAAGCTTACACCAATGTTCTCATGTTGAAGTGTGACATGCATTGGGTTTCTAGACAATAATAGTGCACTCAAAAATCGTGGTAACCAGCCCAAAACTAAATTTCAATTTTATTTTGATTCAACTAACCCATAAACATGTTGCATACCCAATTACTCATGTTCCCATGCACAGATAATTTTATATTTGTATATTAAGAATTAAAGATTAGTACTAACAAGTTGTCAAACACCATAAAATCTGTTACCAAACACATTACACACAATTACTCATTTAAAATTATTATCAATGACATGTAGCATAAGCACTGCAAATAAGCAAGTTTTTATACTGATAAGGTTGTGAACATACCACACCATGTTTGTGAGCTACAGTATCAGTATTTGAGCTATCACCCCTAATACCCAGCCACCCCTTTGAATTTGCTTCATCATTACTAATGCCAGCTCTGAGTACGTCTATCTGTTCTTTGCATTCTTTGATAAAAATTGTAACCTGCATGGTTAATCAACTTAAATATGAATCAACATATTTTTGCATCAACTGTTGTTTTGCAGTTACAAGATACAATACCAAACTTATCACTTACGAACCAACAAGATTCATATATCCAGATTTTAGTGAATTTAATAAGCGCTAAATCTCTAAATAAGTCAAAACAACACACTAACAACTTTGCAGATCCAACCAATGCATGTTGGGGACATAATGTCGTTCGAAGACCATGGTCTAAGAATTCCGAATTACAGTGCATCTTAAAGCACTTGTACTTTCACTAACCCATACCTTAGCCCAGTGGTCAAGCAAGAAGACAGTCTTACGTTGGGAACACATTCAATATACGGTGACTAAATGAACCAACTAGGAAGTTATGCCTACACAGCTACACTAATCTGATTTTAGTATAAAATGTAGAAGAGTTCTACACAGTACACCAATCAATCTAATAGGCTCCCGTATAATATAATATTGTGTTTATAAATGTATATAAGTCTTTATACGTGCTTTTGTTAGTGTTCCTGGTACATAGTACTCAAGTAAACATACTAAGACTTAAAAATGCTCACCTTGGACGGATTCAAAACAGACTATGGTACAATTCTACAGACAAACATGAGAGCCAGTAAGTAAAATCACAATAGTATTACTGAGCAACCCAAAGGATCAGATAATTTGACTGACCACTTACCCCTAACACAAATGGTCGCCTGGTTTATTTTTGGTTTTCGTTACATAAAAAACTCATTACTAGGTTAACAAGCAGCCCTACATAAAGAACGGTTAAGGCCTTCTCAATTAAAATAAAGAACAGTCAGAGCTCTAAGACCCATATTAACTGGAGAGATTTCCCTCCACCCCCCTGACATTATAATAAACAAATCAAGTGAAAACATCTCATTTTCCATAAAGACTCAACTTAGGATTCTCTTACAAGTTATATATATATATATCAGATAAGAAGTAGAGAATCATATTAAATACAGACAGGTAGTCCTTAAGGTAGACTTTAAATTCTAATCTTACTTCATGCTCAATAGAATCTCTTTCCTGCTCAGTGGTACGGTGCATATCAACATAGTCCTTCTTATGTTTCATCAAGAACTGCTGTAATTCTCCAATGCTCTCAAGCTGACAAAATTTATAAAATTTTATATACAAGAGAATAGAGAGGGAAAGAATGAGCAGAATCTAAAATCAATTAAACATGCACCACATATTATCTTAAAAATAGCAAAGACAATTTATTCCGGCCAGTGAAAATTACTGTTTAACATCATTCAATTAACAAGAAAAGGGTAAATACGTCATCAATGGAACACACACTGAATGTATCTCTTTATATCAAACAAGGCAAAAAGTTGGGAAACATGGATTCACAATTTCACAAATAAAAAAAATAAAGACAATTTATTTTACATGGACTTCATACAAAATCATCTACCAGAGATGTGCCATGTCAATTCTAAGAGAAATTAAGCGACTAAAAAAGGATAACACTATATGCTATTTTTTAAGTAGGGACATGTGAACCCTTAGGGGAATGAATCGGTTCATGTAATTACCTATACTGTCCTCAAATAAAGGTACATTATTACTGCATGGTGTAAACTATAATTCTACACTCCCTTGTCAATTAAAAATTTGTATTGAGCAACAAGGTTGACATGGTAATATGGCGGGCGGTAGAAATGGTACCGTCTTCAGTGCAGCTTTGATAAAAGGTGATCTTTGCCGAGGCTTGTGCATAATGAAAGTTGCCATTACAGCTGCCATTTTTGGCTGTAGCAAATAAAGGGAAAGCAAAAAGGAATTAGGAATGTTCTAAATGTTAGGTATAAACTCAAGCAAAGTGACAATGTGCGATATGTACCCACATCAGCAAAAAGAAGAGAAAGATAACAAAGAATTACAACAAGAATATAGGTTAGCTCACTTTCAGTTTTTTTATACCTTAAAGTACGGAAGAGGGCGCACTCTCACACACATGAAGAAAATAATTGTTGATGTCTAGTTTAAATGTCATTTACATTAAGCACCGGATAATTAGCAAGTACTACTTATATCTCAAAAATACTTTTAAATCAACTAATATTACATCTAAGTAGCTATTCAAGGTTCTAGTAACTAGTACTACCAAATCATATTATCTGTTATCATACTGAATTTTACTAACATAACACCCATGTGGCTCATAAAACATTTAGTAGAGAGGTCAAAATTTGATGTAGGGGAGTTTTCATCGTGTTTTGAGACAAGATCATAATAAATAATAAATAGCAATAATGGCTTTCGCCTGACTACATGAGCATGCCGATGAGGATCACATGATCATATCAAATCATGAAAGCATTACAGTAGTGAAATATTGAAGAATATATATGGTGTGCTTAAAGCTGCATGATCACGTTTGTATTTATTAATATTTGTTTTTTCAATTAGGACTTCTTTTTATTTTTATTTTAAGGTTTCGTATCCCTGTATAAACAACATTACGATGTAACATATGATAATCTTTTTGATTGAATAAAACCCTGATTTATTTACCTGACATTGATTTTCTTTTTACGAGAATATGGTTGTGATTTTATTTTACCAAATGGCATAAGATCACCAAAAATATGTTGAATGCCTATTTAACAATCAGACAAGAAAAAAGGAAATCTAATTAAGCATATAAATACAAACCTCATCATACTCCAAGGATAAAGCTACCCTGTGGACGGCATCTTTAAAGTCTTCTGTTCTATCTCTGATTTTAGCCATTCCTTTTACATACAATTCCAAATCAGTCTCACACCACTCTTTCTTCGAGATTTGAAGAAACCTAACGTGAACTGTAAAACAAAAAGAGGTTAAGAAAAGTTTGTAGAAGGAAAGGTCTCGCAGAGCCATTGAACCACACATTAAAACTACAAGCCCTGAGATATGGAGGGGGGCAAAAGCTTGGATCCCCATCTTTTGTCAGAACTAATAATATACACTGTGAAAATTACAATTAAAAGATATGTGAAAGTGTTGTGTAGCATAGTTCTAAAGCTTTCAAATATTAATCTCAATCTGTTCTTTTAATGCCCCTAAATCCAATCCGCAAGACCCAAACTCAAGTTCTCACAATCACCCTATCTAGTAATTTACTGTAAATCAGACAGACATAATATTACAGCATCTAATTTGCATACCCAAATTTCTTTAAACAACTATAACACTGTCAGGATCTGGTGAGTTCCTGACCTAGTTTAGGGCTTCTTTTGGTGTTTTCTATTTGTATAAGTGCAGAACTAGGTAATTACAGAGTAATAACAGAGAATGGAGATGAGATCAGACAGAAATGGAGATGAGAAACAGAGTTTAGATGAGAAAAGCAAGAAAACCTAGAGAGAGAAAGTTGTTATAGAGAGAGAAGCAGAGAGAGAGAGTTTGGAGGCAAAAGCCAATTTTCATATTAAGCATAACAGGGAATGAAAGTTACACCAGTACTTATAGACCTACTAACACCACAGACTTGCATACTAATACATCACAGAATGACCAAAGTACCCTTACTACTATACTGTTGACTTGTTATACTAATGCTAGCACAAGTACTATACTGATACCAGTCCTGTCTTAACAAACACATACTTCTACCAACGTGCAAATGTATTGAGTCCTCTCTATCTTACTATACTTAATGTGGACACTATATTCCGGCCTTCAAACTTTATGGCTACTTGTAAAATCAATAATTTGTGAGAACTACTTCAGTAGCTTAATCATTCTAATCCAAATCCCATACCCCGTGACCCGTGTCTTGTCTCATATATTTTTTTTCTTGTACCTAAAGCTAGTAAAACCAATACTATATCAGAAAATCAACAACTTAATATAATTTTAACCATGTAATATAAATTGCAGTAAGAAACAAACATAATTCAAAAAAATTATAAAGCTGTCAAGGTTGAAGTGAGTGAAGCATTAAGGAAGGCGTCCTTTTGTTATTTGAATACCGAGGGAAAATCACCACAAAATTCTCAAGGCTTTATCCTTGAGGAGAAGGATTTTCCGAAAAAGTATGTATCCACTATAATGACCAACCAACCTGGTTATATTATTAATTCCTTGATAGCTAACCAAAGTTACATGAATTCATCTACCTTCAGTTGGGCATGGATATTGTTTGATCAAATACTTGAAGGGAATGCAATTATGTGGGCAGTGAGAACTTCTAATTGGAGAAATGATTGTTCAGAAACCATCGTGAATGCTCAAGAGAATAGAATAATATTGTCTGTTGTTCCGAGTGACATGTTGGTGATGCAGAATGTTCTAGAGCATGCAGCAACTGCAGTTACTTATGATTTGGATTGCATTGTTGGTGAGGAGGATGTATGTATATTTGATCCTGGCAGGTATGAGCAGAATAAGGAGTCGATGTGTATAATTACTAACGTGAACAAAGAAATGGTCGAGGACAAAGACATGAAACTAGATGAAATTATTGTGATGATTGTCATCTCAGCTTATGACCACCTGGGAGAACTGCAAGGACTGGTTAGGTTTGCTTGTAATCTCGAAAAATTAGTATACAGAAATATGCCAACCTGCAATGCTATTATGTTAAATATCAAACTCTCGGTATGTGATCATCAAATAATGGTGGACACTGATGGCCTGTCTAAGGATAAAAGCGTAATAGATCAGATTGCAAAGACCTTGAATGTCAAAGGAAAGCTTGTCAAGAATGCTTGTAACAAGTTAAAGCACTACATCTTTGCTGGGCTCAAGTATAAAGCTGAAAATATTACAAATGAGACAAAAGAGGCAGAACAAGTTCTGATTAAGAGTGATAAAGCGATGATGAAAACAGGGCAGGAAGATTGCAATGCACATTACAAGTTGGGTGAACAGAGTAGAGAAAAGGGCCCAGCATTCAAGTTGAACTGCATTTCCAATGATGTAGCTTGCAGGAAGAAATTCAAGAAGTACAAGCAAACAAAGAAATTGAAGATTTTATATGTCAGAGTTGTAGAGCATTTACATCATTGGGGACAAGGATGTTCTGAAGAGGGGAGCGTATGTCATGAATGGGCCAAATGCTATTGGGTCCGAGTTTGTTATTGAGCATTTGAGCCTGATTACAAAGTGGATTAAGAGTAAAAAGCTAGGCCCAAGAATAGTCACCCTCTTGCCGCAGTCTTGTACTATATATTGCACATTATGTCATTTTTACAATTATGGAATGAATGAATGGTTTCTATCTTTTATTTTCTCTGCATTTTTCCTTTCCAGTACTTCTTTTATGTTCAGTAGCTTAAATTGCTTGTTCTAGTTGTCAAGATCATGACAAAGCATGATTAAGACTTTATCCATAAATTTTCAAGGTATCAGAATAACAGTAATGGCAATCCAAGAAAAAGCAAAACAGAAGCTGAAGAGAAGCTTTAAAATCAAGAACATGCTCGAGATGAGACCATCAACAGTAAAAGGAGATCACCGAAACAAGTTGAGCATTTAAATAACCGAAAATGTGAAATCACCGAACACAACAGGTAAAAAATGTGTAATTTCGCAACATTTTAAACACAAACAAAAAAACAGATCGGGTTTAGAGTTTTACCAATTGTAAAAGCCCCAAATGAGGAGAGATGGTTTGGAGCCCCAATCGACGAACGGCGGCCACCTCTACTCTTCTTCTTTCCGGCGGCTCCTTCTTCTCGTTAGTCCAACTCCCCTGCTTCTCTACTGCTTTGTCTCCTTCTTTGCTGCTTTATTTTCTCTCATTGATTTCCTCCTCTATAGACTGATTTCTTTGATTTTTTGATTTCAGTGATTGTTCTATGGTGTATTGGTGTATCTGCTGGACTGCGATGCGTGTGTATATCTGTGTGTATGGTGAGATGGTGGTGGTATTGGGCCGGGCTTTTCTCACAAATAAATATGATCCGGTTCGCGGTCATAGTTTAATTCGGCAGTAACAGAAACCCCTTACATTTCCCTTTTTTTTTTTTTGTCATCAGAGTTAGTCCCTCCATCTCATACTCCCTCTTGTTTTTTAATACATGACATTTCACTTTTGACACACTCTTTTAAATGTTTTGACTGGATAGTTAAAAATAGGACTTTTTTTATACATATATATGTTTTTTATATATATTACACAAATAATGTCAAAACAAGTTCAATTTTCAAAAATACCTTCATTCTCTCTCCATTTTCAAAAATACGTTATTTCTGTTTTGAGTGTTTGAGCCCAATAAGAAGCCCATTCCCGCTGCATTCTCGCTCCGATCTCAGCTGCGTTTTTTCCTCACCTTCGCACTCTCAGCCGCGTTTCTTCCTCACCTCCGCACTCCGTCATCATCAACTAGCATCTAATCGCTTGAACAAGGTATAATCTCGGTTTTAAAGTTTCAATTCTAGTTGCATTCAGCTAATTCGATTTTGTAGATTTGAGTTAATTCGCTTTTGTATATTTTGAGCTAATTCGCTCGAACTAGCATCTAATAGTTGCGTTTTGTGTTGCTTACGATTCCAGATTTCAGTATGATTTTCAGCTTTGAGATTACAATAGTTTTGTAGATGTTGTTGTTGATTTCGTAAGTTTGTGTTTCACATATGTATATTTGAATGTCACTCTAAGTTGCAATTAAAGTTTATTCTTACTAAATTCATCATTGTTGTATATTGTTGTTATTAAAGTTTATTCTCCATTGTTGTATTTAGTTGCAAGTTGCAAATCGGTTGATTTCAGTTGCAATTGAGGTTTATTTTAGTTGACTAACCATGATTTATGAGATTATGAATTTCGCAACCAAAATAACATGAGAGTCATTTTTTACTTATGTTTTAATTTTGATTAGTGGTTGCTGTTGAGCTTGGTACTTTTGAGTTGCAATTCATGTTGATTCAATAGTGGTCTTTGTGATTAAGTTATATTGCATCCCAACTAACATGTTAATTCAGTTGTTTCTGAAGTTGATTTAGTTGCTGATTTAGGATTTAGTTGGTTTTGTTTAGGTGGCCCCACAAGGGCACTCATTGAAGTTGCATAGAGTGTTGCTACATTGTTTAATCAACATTATAATTCTTTATGCACACAGAGACCATTATGAACTACATTGTTTGCTCTATATTGTTGAATTTGGTTGATTGCAGTTGCAATTGGCTATTGGCCATTATCAACATTATGAACTACATTGCAGTTGCATTGAAGTTACATTATGAACTACATTGTTTGATGGTACCTTTCTAAAATCAGCTCATAGAGGTACATTATTGGGGTAGCAACTCAAACTTAACATCCAACGTTGCTGAATCTTTAAATTCTGTAATCATAGCAATTCCAGAACTCCCAATTTGTACTATTCTATAGAGTTTGCGTGCTTTGATCCAAAAATGGAGTTGGAGCAATAGAAATATAGCAAATGCAACTTTGACAAGACTGACCAATAAGTTCGAAGATATGTTGAAAGATAATTACCTATACTCCATTAATTTGATGGTAAGACTTTAAATTTTAGATTTTCTAAATATAATGATTATTGAGAGGCACTGACTTATCTATTCATATGTTTTACAGGTGCATCCGACAAATGATGTTTTGTTTGAAGTTCACAATGGTGATAGAAAAGCTATAGTTGATATTGGTTCGAGAACCTGCACATGCAATAGATTTCAGCTGGACCAACTTCGTTGTGCTCATGCAATTGTTGTTTTACAAAAGGCTAATCATGATCCATATGATTACTGTTCACCATATTTCACAAAGCTTAAGGAAGCAATGATACATGCATATGAAGAGACAGTGTTCCTTGTTGGTCACGAAGACGCGTGGAAAGTACCCGAAAATATCAAATCAATGGCACTATATCCTCCACAAGGACGAGTAAGAGTGGGCAGGCAAAAAAAAAGAAGATGCAAAGCTTCTTGGGAGATAAATGCAAAACAGCGTGAACAAGTCAAATGCGGGAGTTGAAATTAGTATGGACATAATAGGAGAACTTGTCGAAATCCTCCACTTAGAGTTGCTTGAATTAGTTAGTATACATTGATTGTTTTTTCTCAAACAAAGGCAAAATTGTCGTTTTATAGTACACGGAATAGAACTACTAGTTTTATATATTTGACTCTGAGGTTAAGGTATCAAGTGACTTTCAGTTACATTTGAAGTTGATTTTTGTTGCATATTAACATATATTGTCTGTTAAACATTAGCAACACTGAATGCTACACTGTATGCAACTAAATATGACAAATATTAAATTTGGACTAGTGGTTGTTATTGAACTTGGTAGTTTTGAGTTGCAATATATGTTGATTTAGTTATAGTAGTTGCAATTGAGGTTTCTTTTGGTTGATGACAAATATTTAAAATCTTCATTAAGAGCCCCTGTGGGGCCAATAATCCAAATGAATTCAATATTACAATGCATTGGCATGATATCCTTGTGAGACTGTATAAACCTACAATGCAAAATTATTTGCAACTTAGTGCCCACTTATAGTTGTAATTGTTAAAGTTGCTACTATTCAACTTAATAATCCAATATGCAACATCACATGCAACTTATTAAATAGATATGCAACTTCATCTGCAACTTTAACAAATTATTATTTCAATATGCAACTTGCCAAGCTAATATGCAACATATAATGAAACTCAGCAATATGATATAATTATGCAACTTAGTGCCCTAATATGCAACTAACAACCAAATACAAACAAAATAATTCATAAACGAACCAAATCATAAGTTTTGAAACCATATCATTTACATAGTTCTTAATTCCATCATATCAAATCATGTTAAATCTCTAACCACTATTAACACAGGCAAATCATTTCATAGATTTCGTCTTTCTCTTCTTTGTTGGTTTCTTTATCGCTTTCTCATCTCCTTTTTTATCCTCTTCCTCGCTCTCGTAGCCATAAATCTGTTTGACCATGCCATATGAGTAAAACTAGAAAACCAAGTTTGCTTCTATGAGCGCCAATATCCAAGTCTCCTTGTGGGATTTCCTTCTTATCAGCAAGATACTCGGCAAAAGAGACCATGTAGTTGCCTTATTGCTCTGAAATAAAGAGGGTTTGGAACATCCCAAATAAAAATCCCACTCACACCGAGACAGAGTCAAGTCTTCAAGAGTTCTTTCATCCATTACTTCAAAGTGCCCTGCATATTAGCATTATAATTTTGATTCAACATTAACCACAGTCTATGCAACTCAACTCCTAACATGCAACCTTCTAATCAAATTAATCAATCTTAACAATTATCCTAATATGCAATAAGTGCCCCTGCGGGGCCACCTATCCAAAAGCAAATCAAGCCTAAATTATCATTCGAACCAGTAGAACTTAATCAACTTAACTCCTAACATGTTGATTAAGTCAACTTAATCAACTCAACTCCTAACATGCAATCTTTTAATCAACTCAATCAGTTTTAACAATCAACCTAATATACAATAAGTGCCCCTGCGGGGCCACCTATCCAAAAGCAAATCAAACCTAAATTATCAGGCTCAACAGTAGAAATATTGACCTAAAATGCATGCAACTTCATCTGCAACTATCTATTTCTTATACAAAATCAAACAGTACATGAAAAATCTACAAAGAACAACACTACATGATAAATCAAGAGCTTAGGAGGTTATAACATTCCTTAACTAAAATATACAAAATTAAACATATATACATATTTAAATTCATTCAAATCGAAGCACACAAATTATCATACTAAGAGCAACAATTATCCAAAACAAATGTATTTAAGGTTTTACAAAACAAAATCGAACAAATCGAATGCAAAATTCACAACGGCTCGGGAGTGAGAATTACAAAGCATCACCTGATTAAGCAACAGAACTGAGTAGGAGTGAGAATCACAAAGCTTCGCCGATGAAGAAGCTGATGAAGATGAGAGACGTTGTGAAGAAGACAGGCTTTGTGAAGAAGAAAGAGGTGCTCGAAGACTAACTCCCGACCAGTACTGCTAAGCCCAATACCCAACGTAATTTTAAAAAAATTTCTCAATTGTATTGTATAAATGGTATTAAAAGCTTGTGGTTTTAAAAGAGGTAGTAAAAATAAAAATCTTATTAATTGGGATAGTAAAAACAGAAATAAGATTAAAAAAAACAATATATAAGACAAATTCCCTTAAAAATATTATTTTTTAAATTTTTTTTCTGAATAAAAATATATAATCAAAATTTTAATTCACAACGAAAATCATTTAAAAATAATAACTTTTACTATCCGGTCAACTCACCTAAAGCTACGTGCCCAAGTCAAAAATGACATATTAAAAAAACAAAGAGAGTATTATGTTTTTTGTTTTGACTATTGAGAAGTTAAATTTACTTTATTAAAAATAATATCTAATTCCTTTCGAAATACATTTCTCTGATATTTAAAATAATTAATAAATTTTCTCTAATTAATAGTCAAAATTTAATCAAATTGACCATCTAATAGTCAAAAGAGAACGCATAATATAAGATAATCAACTCTGCATAAAAATTATTTCATATAGAAAATAATGCCTTAACATTATAAGCCGCAATTCCCCCCAGATTTTGTTAACATAATAAAACAATATTTAAATATGAAAAAAAAAAAAATAAAGTACTTGTTACTGCACAAAACAAATTTTTATTACATTTAGCAACATTCTAAATAAATAAGTCGTCGTTTATTTTAGTTTGTGTTTAATGCTTTTTTTGTAATTCTGTTAATGTAATATTGTTATATATGTTTATTAAATGAAACGTAAATATTTAAAACTGAATTTGCAATCTTCATATAATTTTTTAAATATTCCCAGAAAGAGGCAGTAGACTACCCCTGTTTTGTTAAAAAATTAAAATTAACTTATATTAATTTTTCTTTTTGTATAGTAATGGAAATGAATTCACGAGCTCATATTCAAGATTAAGAGCACATTTCATGAGAATAAAAAGATTGGGAGTTCAAATTTGTACCAAAATCACCCCAAATTTTTTAGTTAGATGCAAACAAACAGAGTTGGTGGAGGAGGAAGAGAAGAGGAAATCAATTGATATTCCGCTACCTCATTCATCATAAACTCAATCATATGGTAGTGCTTGGGGAGGAGCTCAACAGATGCAAATGGAAGGATTACAATGTAAGGTAGTACTGGCAACATTTCTATTCAAAAAGCATTCGATATGGACCTGAGAGCAAAATTGGATGACGAGTTTGCAAGAGCATTCTACTTCGAGGGTTTGCCGTTTCATTTTGCTAGAAATCTTCATTACATCAAGTATACAATGCCTTCCGACTTTTCAAGCTATTTTCTCCCACTTATAATGTTTTTCGCACTACATTGTTACAAAAGAAAAGAGATCATGTAAAATGTTACTGGTTCCGATCAAGACCACTTCACCACTTGGAAGGAGAAAAGCACATATATTTTACAGCAAGGTTTGGATATATATTAGTATTTGTTTAAGTAGAAGCATAAATAATGTATTAATATGTATGTATGTATGTATATATGATAAATAATTTCAAAAAAATATATTAAATTTTTCGATTAATATGATGCTGTTTGGCAAATAAGTCATTATCGGAATATAAATTTATTTTTTTAATTAAAAATATATCAAAAGATAGTTTTTTTTTATAATTATCAAAAGATAGTCTATATTCATAATTTAAAGAAAATAAAAATCTATTTCACAAAAAGAAAATATTATAATTTTTTTCAGAAATAAAAACTTATTTTGAAAAAAATAAGGGAATTCAAACTCTTTCCGCACATTTCTTTGCATATTTTTTTCATCGGTTAACCCGCATAATGGGTAGGCCAGGGTAGCTTTGAGATTCGATATTTCGATATATAAATTTAGATGGGTGTATTAGATTGATATTTTAAAGCATTTTTTTTCATTGATGATATATGAGGGTATTCGATTGGGATTGTTTGAAATCCATTAAAATTTTAAGGTATTTAATTGGAATTTTAAATTATGATACAAAATATGATGGTATTCAATTAAGATTTTAAATTATACTTTAAAATCTGATAGTATTTAATTGGAATTGTTTAAAATCCATTAATGATATTCAAATGCTGATGAATTTTTTTAGATTTCATAAAATGATGAATTTTGTAACATTTTTCGATATATTTTAAGTTTTTTCAAATCACACCAAAATCATATACAATATACTAAAAACAATATATTAAAATATCAATCAAATACACCCCGTTAACTTTGATTTCTAATATTCTATCTATCATCTAGACGAGTTGCATAATTTTTGAGTGAGAAGCCATTTGAATTTCTGTGATCCAAGAATCCAAGCCAGCCAAAGGGATTGTCGAGGCCACCCATAGGAAGCTTTCTCCGGTATCAACTCATATTAAAAAAATTACAATCTTCCTTAAGTTTTTAATGATGGGTGGGTTCATAATTGGTTGGTTTATTCATATTAGGGTTTGTCATCAACCAACTGTTACTTGCAATCACAAAGATTCCATCCTTTTGGCTGGTTTTATATTATAATGATTATTTATGTAGTTTGCTGCATTCTTTTCTTGTTAAAATTAGTTTCTTTGAACATGGTTAATTGCAGGAATTGAGATATACACACTAAGGGGAATCACACAGTTTGACTCCAGCAATTACTTGGTAACTTCTTATCATGCTTGTGTAGAGCTGTTTGTGTTGGTATAATAATGATTTTACTCTTGACCATGTTCATCAAAGTTTTGGAATTTTGATTGTTTTGCCTGGCTTAGGATATTACTCCCTACGGTTTCTTATAAGTCGCTTTGATTTTGACACATATCTTGCTTTGATTATTATTTTAACTGATGTTTGACTTTTTAATATATATAATAAGGTGTAAAAGAATAGTAGTTACACTCAACACAAAATTTCAATTTTGATACCAAATCGAAGTTGAAATTCTAAACTTTTATTGAAATAAATTTTAGAAGATATATTATGTTTAGATGCGATTTTTTAACATATTAAAATACGTGTAAAAAGTGAAAAGCAGTTAATATAGGACAAAGGAAGTATATATTCAAGATTTTAATTTGCAAATAAAAATTGGAAATAACAATTTTTGCCATATGGTCAATGCTCCTAAACTTGTGTGCCATAAGTCAAAACGACCTATAACAGAAATGGGGAGAGTAGTATTTTTTTCTTGTGATTCTGTTTAGATGTAAAGCATATGCCACAGATTTTAAATAATTTACTGGAGTGCTACCTTTAGTGTTAACACATAACTACTATTCATGGCGCTTGTAATATGAAAACTGCTAAAAGTTCTGAGATTTAGCGTGTCATTTTGGTTGGTTGTCATAAGTATTAGGTTTGTGTCTTTGAAAAGATTACCTGCAGCATACCTTCTCTTTAATTTTCTTATTAAGATCTTGGCCTCTTGAGAGACGGACACGCATCACTTGAAACGGTCAAGAGGTGAGAAAATGTGATTACCAACTCATTGCTTATGTAGGAAATGGGTTTGTGGACGCTGCTGGAGGGTTGTCTGCTTCTCGCAAATGCACTAGCAATATTAAACGAGGAACGGTTTCTAATACCTAGAGGGTGGAGCTTCCAGGAATTTTCAGGGGTGAGGAGAAACTCATTCAAGGGACAGCTTATTGGTCTAATATATGCAACACAGTACTTGAGAGTGCTTCTGATGATACTCAACTCCCTTTGCATTGTTGTGAAACTAGTTTCTGGCTAATATATTTTGGTGCGAGTCCTTTTGCTAGATTCTTTTTACCTGTGCAAGATATGTTTGTGGCAGTATTATGTATTAGTATTATATTTCATTGCAATTTTAAATGAAAATATACTAACAAAAGATATTCTTGCATATGAACAAATTATCATAGTTTCCCCCCAGTTTAAGCCATTTGTCTGTTGCTTGAACAAAGATAACATTTTTGGTTTCACTGTTCGAGTCTGTTAAATGCATTCTGTACATTTGCGACTTCATAGGTTCCTATGAGCTAACTATGCTTGGCGGTCATTGGGATTTTGATTAAATTACAATACTATCTCTGTATTCTTCTAAAATTTTATGTCTACTTTCTACGTATGCGGACTTATCTGCATGCCTACCAAAGAGCAATATACTATGTTAGCTTGTGAAAGAAAGAGGACACCAACTCAATATGAAAAATTAGTGTTTTCTTTTTTATTTTCAGTGTGATGCAGTGTGATGCTGGCCTAGTAGATTGCTTGAAATTTGTGTAGTTTATTGGTGGATTTTTGGCGGGTGTATGGTCTACAAGAGATTTAAGAGCAAGATTCATGCATTTGTTTTAATGGTAAGCATTTCCCCTCGAGCCCTGGAGTTAAGTATCTGCTGTTGTTAAAACACAGTAATAAAACCCATCAATCAAAAAGTGGTGCACTGTGCTTGTAATTCATTATGGCAAGCTTGTTAGATTATATGACAAGTGTTTCTTATAACCATCATACATGAAGCGTTGCACTTTGCTTTTAATCCTTTGCAGAGATTGTTTGATCCTGATGTCAACGTCTCCAAATTCAATGGTGACTATAGATGAATATGATCGCACCCTTATTGAAGCCTGAACTTTTTTAGTTTGTTGTTTAAGATCATGAAGCTGTATGTAAATTGTAAACTGATGAGAAAATGAGAGGCAAAGAGTTGAGTTTATGTCAAGACCTTGCTGCTATTATATTGAAAAGCTAGCTTTCTCCTCAAAGCTGAAGGTTCAAGTTCAATAATGAATTGGTACTTTTACATGGATGCAATATCATAAAGAAATTCAATCTCCCTATAAATCAGCAAACACATGGTATGCTTTGGAGTCCACAACAATTAGCCTCACGGCAGAAACTGCTGCTGCAACAGCCAAACAGCTAAAGAGAATGACATTAACCCAGTGCCAAACCTTTGATACAGAACTTAGTTTCTTCCTCTTAGCTACTAAATACATGTGATTTGCAAGGATAAATGTCAAAGGGAATGTGCTGATAGCTCCTGTGAGGCTCATAAAGTCTCCGATAAATGGCAGTATAGCTGATATAAGTGTGGTTAAAGCTATGTAACCCCCTCTTACACCAATTCGAAATGACAAATTGCGAGCCGCCAATGCACTTCCTTTAATACCGTATTTTGTATCTAAATACTCGTACATGGGACTGGCAAATATCTGCAAACAGGAGCAAATTTTACCCTCTATGTTTGAAGATTAACGTAAGTAGGAGAAAACCACAAGTGTGATTAACTATAGTGAGAAGGAAGGGAAATCGAGTTTACATGCAATGCGATGACAGTTTGCAAAAATGCTGCGAGATTAGCTACAGTCTTCACCCAAACTGGACCGCCAACATTATTGAGTAAATAGGATGATGCGCTGGATCCATAGGCCCAGTAACCAGTGAATGCAACAGCATACAATGGCAAAACCCCTATAGAGAATTGAAAATAAAGGCCTTTCATCATGTTCTTGACAGCAGGCTGTTTCACAGTGGCCTGTCACAAGAGAAAAAGAAAAAGATAAGTAACTTATAGATTTTCAATAACTATAATAAGGAACCGAATTAGATGGATAAAAAATCAAAAAGCCAACCCAATGTCGTGTAATTACGGATAGGGATACCCTACTATCTTCAGGTTGTTCAACTTAACAATCAGGTCATCCTTTGTATCAATAAAATGATCTGACCATTTAGATTGAAAATACTTTTCAATTTTTGAAGAAAGATTGAAGATTAAATATACTTAATAAAACTAGAAACCGCAACTTCATGGAGACTAATTAGAAAAAACCCCAGGACGTGCACTATATCTTTATCTGATCTGAAAGGTATTCTAGCCCTGCCAAGATATTGTTTGACGTTCTCTAACCAAGGAACAAGACTGAACTATCACAAACTGACTGCCAAGAATTATAACAGCAAAATATTCAAAATAGTACATTCACCATAGAGATGTAGAATCTATGCGGAAAGTGTTCTACAAACTACAGCAAAGAGATGTTTTTTAAGAAAAGCATGTCACTGTATAAATATGTGTAAACAGCAGTGTATCTTTAAATTGGAGTCCATGCCAACAGTTTTATAGGAATTTTAACAAAGACAAACATATTACAATCATGGTTCCTTGGAACACTATGGCACGTGAAAAAATCATGCCGTACGTACTTGATAAGGAATTGAAGCAAAAGAGATTTGAATACATATCTATTAGTTATTGCAAATGGAAATTAATACTCATCATGGTTGTGCTGTACCTGTATTTCAGGGAGCATTCCTGTATTGAAAGCAAATACAAGACTTGCCATTGCACCTATTGTTGTGAATATCTTGCTTGTGTCTGTTCCTGGAATGCTATAGTCCCTTGGTGGAGCCCTGATTCCTGTAAAAGTTGCAGAGAAGGCTATTATTGATGCTCCCCAAACACCAATGGATAATAAAATATTATTACAATAATTAATTATCTGTTGAAATGTTAGCATTCCCTTCCTATTATCCTCACTCAACCCAATCTTGCCTTAGGGTATCAAAATTTCTTATCTTACTTTAATTTTTGGTGCATTGCTATACTTCATGACTAAAAAACTCAAACATGTATTCAGGAAAATTGGTTTCAGGCTGTCTTCCTTTTTAAAAGTGGAAAGAGGCGAGAAGTTAGACTGGCTCATGACTTATATTACCGACAAGACCTTATAGTACAAAACTACAAATATTGAAAGTCAAATAGAGCTAACAACTTTTAGGATTATAATGACCATAGGTACAATTCATATTCCTATTACAAGTTTATAACTAGGTACTGGAAGTAACTGAATGCTAACAGTATTCAGAATATTTTCTGGCAGAACTCCCAAGACATAGAAAAGCAACTCCAAAGATATCTAGTTTCAGAAACATGATGACGCTTAACTTGCCTACCCAGGGAAATAAGCCAAGAATTTTCCGGAAGTGTGACACAGTTCAAATTTGAGCTATGACTTTATCTCAATGCATTCATGAAATATATTAATGTTTTTCATTCTAGCCAATTCTTTTTAACAATTGGCAAATAGAAACTAGTAGATGAATAGGTAGCAATCAAAAAGAAAATTTCATTTTCTTGTGACAAACTGGTACATTGATCATTTCTTGACAGTGTTGAATATGCATTAACTTGGTACCACAAATTCGCAAATAGGCCAGAAACCAAAAAAAAAAAAAGAAGAAGAAAAGATTGGACGTCATACCATCTCGAACAGACAGTACAATTGCTACAACAATGTATATCAGGCTGAAAACTGTAGACAATCCCAGTGAGAACCTCAGAGCTGATAGATTTGGGATTGATATTGCAAACAAGCCACACACAAACCCAGTTATTGCAATGAAGTATGAAAGTTTCATGATGTGGTCATGTGTATAGAGGACGTAAACAGCCTGCATATGAGAAGACAAAATTAAACAATGTGTTAGAAAACATAATAAACACAATAGTTATTTAATTAGTTACAAAATCTGAATGATTAGTTGTGCATCAGTTGGGATTTGAAAGGGAGTGATTGGTGGAATATTATTATTTCAGCTTTAATATAGGGATTATGATTTGATTTTGGAGGTTATAAATAGTAAAGCCATCAGTATATTGAAGCACAGAAAGAAATAAAAGTGAAGTGTGTGAGTGGGAGAGTGGGTGGTCTCTCGAATACCACCTAAGGTTGTGTTGCTAGAGTATCAAACTATCAATAGTCTGATTTAGGTCAGATTGTCTTGTACTCGTTACATCCTTTTAACAGCATATATCATTTCTTATCACAATGTTAAGCCCAGTTTCTGATAATCATGACATTTCCTATTTGTACTATTTTACTAGATTGAAATGTCAATTCAAGTAGCTTATGCTGTACATTATCGTTACTTCCCGAGATTAAAAAGTCAAAAAATGTAAAAAAAATCTAGATCTGGAATTAAACAACACAACATTTTAAAGGCTTGCACAAATTTTCCATTTAAGAGTTCACAAGGAAACTTACTTTTAGAGCCTGACCAGCCAAGATGATATAACCAACATTAATCATGAAAAGATTCACATATTGCAAAGCCCAAGTAAGTGAATAAGCTTTTTTACCTACAAAAATAGAATTCCAATTATAAATGTAGGTCATAAACTGACTGACTATGAAGCGTCAAATAATGAGATGAAATTGATGTAAAGCATACCATATACAAATCCTGCAAGGTCCCTGTACCTAATATGTCTCTTTCCCCCGTATTCATGAAGTTTGGCGATGAGAGCATTGGCATACAATGATATGGCTGTGGCTGCAATTAGACCAACAACCCCACCAATCCAACCAAGAGGAACCATGACCGCACCAGAGTATCCTAACACATAAGCACTGTTGATACCAGTGGTGAGAATAAAACCCACTTGTAACCATGAATCTACAAAATGCCATACAAGCAAGAAACACCAAATTCAGTACAATTCAACACAGATACCATCCTTTAAATTCACTTTTTTAAGGTTATGCAATAACAAATTGTAGTCAGCAAAATATAAATCAACTCACCAACAATACCTTGATAAGATTTGGAACAAATTATATGAAAAAGAAGACATTTAAGTTACACTTGTAAAGAAGTTAGCTTTTATATCATAGGAACGCAATATCTACCCAGAGAAACAAAACTCAACATTTTTTTCTCAATGATAATTCTAAAAACACACATACTAAGAATAAGAACAAAAGAAGAAGAAAAGTAAACAAAACTAGATACAAGATAACGCAAGAGCAAACATATGCATGTAAAAACTACAAAAATACATTTACTTTTAGGAAAACAGCTTATACTTTGTAAGAATATAATAAAACAAATGAATACAGAAAGAAGAAATACCTTGGCTAATCGAATTTGGGACTAAGATTTAAGAAAAGATATGTAAATTCCCTTTGGATGTGCTCACACATATATAAACTAAGTTTACCCCTCTTGTGTTCCAGCATTACATAGGTTAGGAAGTCCGAAATCTTTAACCGTATTAATATTCATTTAGTTGTGCTTTACCAAAAACAATGATTTTAAAACACTTAAAAAAAAGAAATAATAATATATATATTGATTATTGAAAATTCTGCAGTACGGAATATACAAGGGAACGACGACTTTGCCATAGAACAAAACAGATTATCACCCAAACTTACCTTATACCAGGGCCCATCCAATGACAAGAAGCTGATATTCAGTTTGATAAGCTTCCTGACTTAAACCTCTTTTAGGGAGCTCTGATATAAAAATCCACTATAAGTTCAAATCATGCAGATAATCCACAGATTGACAAACAGAACAATTTTATGGAATCTGCAGATGAATATAGTACCTCCCAATTTTTGAACCCTGATTTCTCCACATAACGGAGGTGTTAACTTCTACAAACTCTACTTTAATGGACTCTATCAACCTATTAGGTGTCGCCTAACGCTCACCAAGACGCTTAGTGGTGAACACGGTAACTTACTTACAAGTTGTTTATCACCTTATGAGTGCAACATTCACCTATATGTGTGCCTGGACTTGACCCATACCTTAATTTGCATAGACACTACAAACACCACATAAGTATGACTACATTACATATTTTCACAATTGTACATATCCCTTTTACAATATCTTTCATAACCCTTTTAGGTTCCAAGACATCTTCTCCAGCGATGCAGAAAACCCCCATTTCTTTGGAAGCATGAACTTAACTTGTTACAATCCATATGGACTGATGCTGGAATTAGCTGGTAGGGGGTGGTGGAGGGGTTTAGTAGAAAATTATGCAGTAGTGACAATATACAGAGATTATTATATACTCAGGATTTGTTTAGCTCAATCTATCAATAAGCAATTTCATCTCATATTTCTCGGTGTTCTCTTCAAGCTCTTATTCCAGTTCTTCATTTCAATATCACAACTAATTAATGACACATCACAAAACTACATATATTTGTTCTAAATACCGGGAACTAACGGTACACACAAACAAGAAAAAATATATACCACTAAGTACGAGTAGTACATTCCACTTAGAAACGTGCCTTAAAAGGGTAAGATGTTAGCATACACAGCAAAAAGAAAAAAAACACTTAAGACCTTAAATCATGTAAAACTACTTGGAAAGTCACGAAACCAAGCAAACACACTCATACGACTACAAGCATCAATTTCCACAATACAATTAGGCCAACAAAAATACACTGATAAAAACAATAGCATTTGCAAATATCCGAAGAACCAATCATCAAACATAGCGTAAATATCTTGAATTCACAAGAAAGAACGAAGAGGACCTTGACTAATCTGATGGGCCGTGTCCGGAATCTCAATGCTCACATAATTAGTACTGGAATCATTATCATTCCGATCCCCGGTGCCGGAATCTTGAGGCCCTTGTTCCATTGGGACCTCCTGTTGCTGTAGCAAAGAGACAGCCTCTTCCCCCCCATCCTCCTCCTCTATATACTGAGTTAAAGCCAGCCCCTCGATTTTCTCAACCTTAATTTCTAATTCAAATAACCAATACGATCGCAATAAATCACAACAAAGCAATCAATGAAAACGAAGTCAACTTTTGGTAGTTACACGAAGGCACGCTTCTCTATGCATGAACATAACAACATTCAATACGAATCAAGGAATTCAGGACTGAAATGGCAGAATCCGACAGAGACGGCTGTTAAGTGTGGACCCCACCTAGAGACACAAGTACACCTGCTGTAGGCTACAACTAGTTGAAGTCACTACGATGATTCACGGTTAAACGTTGAGAAGCAAGTGTGGTTATGTAATTGTGCTTATATATGAGGATTTGGTCGTAATGAATCTTCTTGCCTCTAAATTTGCTTCGTTTTATGAGGCAGTTGAAATATCTTTTTTATTGATAAAATATACACCACATAAGATTTTTTAAGGACGCCAATAATTAGTGCGCGCTCGTCATCATTTTAAAAATAATTGCCTCATTTTTTCAATTGATGTTCCCCTTTTCAGATCATTCTTATTATATTTATATTTTCGCACTATCTCATTAATTTTTTATATTTCAAAATTTATTAAAAATTATTAGATTTTATTTATTATATAAAATTTACTTTTTCCAATAAGTAGCTATAATCTTTAAATTATATATATAAATTTAATTTTATCAATTATGAGAGATAAATAAGTTAATAAATTATTCCACTGATATTATTCTAACATACTCCCTCTGTTTCAAATTAGATGTCCACTTTAAAAAAATCACATAATTTAAGAAAAGTGGTTGTTCACAAATTAACTGCATTAAATGATCAAAATATGTAGAGTAATATTAATGTAGGAAATATAAATAAGAGATATTTGAGTAGAATTGACTTTGGAAATATGATTTTGCATTGAAAGTTGAAGTGGAATTAATTTGAAACAAAAAACTTTCATGACTCATCCAAATGAACTTCAAACTGGAGTATGTATTACTCCCTCCGTTTCATAATACATGCCCACTTTTGAACAAATTACGCATATTAAGAAAAACTAACTTTTGTAGAAATCTTTCATTTATTGCATTGACCAAGTATAATATGTGGCATATATTTGATCTAGAAAATATAATTTAGTAAGGTGTGGTATAAAACTCATCTTGAAAATATAAATATTGACTACACTCCATTGAAAGTTGAAATTGACAAGTAATTTGAAACAATTTTTTGTTCTCAATAGTGTACATGTAATATGAAACGGAGGGAGTACTTATTGCATCATTTATGATTTTGAGGATGTGTCCCTTGAAAAAAAATTATATTCATGAGTTGCTTTTATAGATCTATTTATTGCAATTTATTTGGCAAAACACACCTATTCAAGAACATGTTCGGTTATTCAAAAGTGAATTTATGGAGCAATGATAGTTTTTTTGCTAAATTCTAAAACAGTGATCGATCGTAATTGGTTAACTATAAATGGCCTGATGGAAATGCATAAAGGATCAACTTGGAAACTTCAGGAAGATAAAACGAGGTGGGAAATTATAAATTTCTTTAACAAAATATTTTGTAAATTTGGTGAACATATATTAAATAGTTTTTGTACAAAAATCTAACATACATATTTAACACAGTATTAAATAGTTATTATACGAATTTCCATAAATTCTGAAATTAGCAGCGGTTAAGCTATACTTTAATAGTTGGTCATATGATAAGAAAAGCATGTGTATGAAGTTAAGCTTCTGATGTAAGAATTGCTAGATTTATTGATTAAGTTCTGATCTTCCCCTGTTTCTAAAAAAGTACTGTAATAAACATTATATTAATGATATTAGGTCTTACTCCCTCTGTCCCAGTCAATTGTATACGTTTCTTTTTCACTGCTCGACACGCTTTTTAAGGCTCTTATAAAACATAGTTCTACAACTTATTTTTGAGATTTTCTTTTTTTGTATAAAAGTATAAATGTTATACTTTTATACAAAAAAAGAAAATCTTAAAAATAATTTACAGAACTATATTATATTGAAGCATTAAAGTCCGTGCCGCGCCCCCGTCCCCCAATGTATACTATTGACCGGGACGGAGGGAGTAATAGTTAATGGGTTTGTCTGGTGCCCATGTGGTGATTGCATGAGAGGTCCATCACTTGGCATGTGTCCGTGGCACACCCCAGAAAAAGCGATAGTTAATATTATTTTAAACTTCACTTTTGTTCTGGTTTTCTATTCTCCATCATCATATATGATGACGAATGAATCAATCTCCTTGCGGCCTCCCAAATTTTGAGAAGGCTTGGCTTTCTCATGAAAATGTTCCTTTCTCATGAAAATATTAAGTTATATCAGATTGAAACCTTATTTTATTAAATGAAGAGTTCCTCCATGTGGAAGTTAATGGTTTGGCGCTTAAAAATGCAACATTGAAAATAAAAGAAAAGTGGTCACCATAGAGGATATGTATGATAGAAGGAAAGTTTATATGAAATTTTATAACAAAATAACAGATACATGTCTTTTCTTTTTTTTTTTTTTTTTGAGAATAGATACATGTCTTAATCTGAGTCCTAAAAACATAGAGATCCCAGCCTAGTAGCAAAATTGAAGTTAAAGAAAGTCAAGATCGCTAACAAAGCATTCTGTGAGAGAAATTCTCCATCAACTTTAAGTTGTAAATGCTGCCACCAATCTGATGACTGATATCAACATTAGGCTATGAACATATCGGGAAAAGTGAAGCTTTAAGACGGTTTTAGAGCAAATTGAAAAGATAACGGGTATTGACTAATGAATGCATGTAAACATGTAAACTCTACAAAGTGGAACTTGCCTATTTAAAATGAAAGACAATGACATACAGCTCAACAAAGATCAGATACTCAACAGATATTGATATTGAAAAATTATATAGTAGACCTGCAGGTATTTTCTTAACTAAATCTTCAACAGAGGTAGAAGCAATTTAACATTATAGGACAGGCGGTATGGAATGGCAGCACTTGCAGAATCAGAAATAGGACACCAGACAACCAATTTGCACACAAATTTACGTTCGTTAATAATTAAGTTCAATTACGATGGCTTTCAAGCTTCAGTAACTAACTTGGCAATACAACTGCAAATATAACCACCCTGGTTGCTAAAAAATGAAAATATTACAAACTACAATTACATGATTTTTTAGGATAACTGACATTCTTACACAGTGGAGCAAGGTTGATATTTTACAGCAGTACACACCTGGATTAACAACAAAATGACAAAGATAACTTTAATTAAAACTTCAAGATCGTTGACAAAAGTGGTAAACTTCATTGCAACATACCGGTGTCGCTATTGCACGTCCAATGCCACAGCTCAGACTACGACTTTTTCCTTCTTAACATCATCAAAGACTTTCTCTACATCTACACCAATCTTTTGATACTTAAAATCCACTGGATCGACATTATTTTCTGCAGGGGTCACGAAATCATATCTTCCAACAAACATTTCCCAAAAAGATATCAAAACCACTGCCACTAACACTGCACATCCAAACGTAACAACACCCAAATGACACGACCTTTTCTTCTCTTCTTTTTTCTCTACAAAGTCTCCTTCAATTACACTTCCCGGATTCATCGGTCTAGAATGCAACCACTTGGGAACACCTCTAACCTTAAACCCCCACGAATGCACAATAACACTCTCCCCCACATTTCCACCTCCCGACGCACTCAACCCCACAACCACATCCTCCTCATCCCACATTTTCGCTAAATCAACCGAATACATCAGCACTGGAACATCACTCCTTCCACTACCATCCTTCCCAACCCTAACCTCAATTTGCTTCGAACTCGCTTCATAATCAACCCAACACCTAAACTTCTCCCCACCATCAAAAAACTCCCCGAAAGTCGCAAACTTTCCAACCCCAACACCATTCTCTACACCAACAACATTACCCATAAACCTAATTCTAACAGCATTACCAGTTCTTGATATTTTCTTGATTTCGAAACACAAACTACTACCATTACCACTAATTGAAAACGTAAAATCAGTAGATACAGATAGAGGGCCAGATCGTACAAACTTAATATGCTTCTTACTCTCTATAGCTCCGTGTTTTGATGAGTTGGTTGGACGGATAAGATTGATCGAGCCATTGATGAGCTCTGCGTCACCGGAGAGTAGAGTGTTTGAATCAAAATTAGGGGCCTGGAGAGCGAATGTGAGGTGGGAAAGTAGGGTTATGAAAGTGAAAATGAAGAAATTAAAATTGATTATAGAGAATGTGGACATGGTGTAATTTGGGGATTTTGAAATTAGGGTTTCGATGTGAGGCGTAATAGTGTGAACAGTGGCGTTTCGGGTCGAACCTTTGAGATCTCATTGGGACTTGGGAGGTCTAGATGTAATTTCAGAGAGAAATTATTTTTTTTATATTTTCTTATAACTTCTATAAACTTTAAATCTGCAGTTAAATCAAATTTAATATTTTTTTTGCTGATTAATATTTAATTATACTTATTATATGGTTAGATATAATTTAAAAAAATTTATAAAAGTTTCATGTGTTTTATATAATTTTGAACACTAATGTCATAAATTTTTATTTAAAAATTATAGTAAATGTAACAATATCAAAATTTCTATTCGGATTATACAGTTTTAGTATTTTCCATATATAATTATTAAAATAAAATAATTTAAAAATCATCTATTAACAAAAACTGATTCTATATTATGTTCAATATTTCAAATTATGACTTATTACAAAGAAAATTTTGTATAGCGTATATTTAAATAATAATATAAGAAACTATCATTACAAGAAAAATAATATAATAATATAAATATATCATATGTTAATATTATATATGTTAAATTCTCTCGAATTCAAAACATGCTCAATTTAATTAAATCAAATTCAAATTCATATTCAAATTAGAACGAGAAATTAATTAATTCTGAATCAGGATTCGGTTAAGGAGGGATCTTGTATACTCTTAATCACATGTTCGAATCTTAAAAAAAAAGGAGAATTTATGATTATACTTCCTGGAACATAACTTGTCGCTTAAATGCAGTTTAGCTTGGTTTATGTGGTTTGTAGGCTCATGAGTTTACCACCCAATACGCATCCGAATATAGCGCCTGCGGGTTCCGACGTTCAAAATGAAAAGAAGAAAGAGAGAGAACAAGTTACAAGCATAGAGAAAAAGGACTACTGACACGGGAAAAGAAAAATGAATGAATTATGAATGGGTTAAAAATTATCAAAATTCTAACTCAGCCCATTTAATTCGAATTTTTTAATATTTAACCCATTCAAAATTCGGTTTAATAATATTGGGTTGGTCGGCTAAAAATAGGGGCGGGTTGGGTCGGTTCAATCGATTTTGTCAGATTATGAGCACCCCTAATAGTGATGTATACGTACGATGTTCATCGTTATTAAGATATGAATCAAAATGAGTTTGAACTTATAAATTTCAGTATTTAGCATATGTCATGTGCACATCATAGAAAAATCGTTATTTAAATATTATCGGCGACTTATGTATATTAACTTATATTTTTACGCGCACATTTAGCGTATAAATTCCAAAATAGCACAACTTATGAAAATGACGTATGAGATTAGAAATTCGCTATTTATATAAATGTTGATTACCCCATAAAAAAAGAAAGAAAAGAAATACAAGCAAAACTTGCATTATGTACACGAGAAAAACTGAAACACATTAAGCTCAAATAACCCAATCACATCCAAAGCCCAAGTTGAAGATGGACTTCTGCATAGAAATGAAACGCAAAGACCTTTCTTTTGCAAGGGATGAAATGCCAAAGGTTATGGCTAGCTTTATAAAACTCAAAACATTTTCGCACAATAGATGGGTCGTTGATATTTTTATAAATAGTTTTCAGAAATTTATTTTTGTAAGAAAAATTAATTTTTAGAAAAAGAAAACAATACCAAAAACAAGAGTTCTTCTGAGCACTTATTTTTAAGGTATACTTCCTCTGTTTATTTTAAATTTAGTTTATATTAACTCTTAGCACGTATATACTGTTCATCACTTTATTATGCATTTTAGGCCTCGTTTGTTTTGACGATTTTGTAGTTGCGTGGGAACTTGAAGTTACCTGGAACCAAGTTACAGTGTTGCACTTCCCGTGAAAATAAAAAACCTGTGTTTGGTATATATATGATGTGTGGTGTGTGATTAGAATTTTGTGCAGAAAGTTAACTATTTATAAAAATATAAAATTAAATACATTTATATAATATCTAAATAAAATAAAATAAAGTTAGATGCATTACTGAAATAAATTTTAATTATTTACAAAAAGCATTTTAAAAAATATTAAGATTTATAAAATATATTTAAAATAATTATTAAGATGAGTCAATATGTTTATATAATATTAAAAATAATGAATAGTTGATGCCTGCTTTGGTATTAATAAGTATATAATTAATTATTATATAAGAAATTATGTTATGTATATAATAAAATAAGTTTAACAAATTTTAAATAAAGAAAATAAATGTAGAATTCAAATAACGACAATAAGGCTTTCTTGTTAAATAGATATTATAATGAGTTAATAAGTTTAATTTTAAAAGATAAATAACAAACAAATTAAGAAAAATATATAAAATTAAAATATATTATTATTAAAAATGAATAAATAGATAATAAAAATTAATATATATGTATAATATTATTATACATAATAGAAAATAAAAAATATATATAACATTACTTAAACTGAATATAAATTTTAAATCTAAATTGATTTGTATATATATAGTGATAATATAAGTAAATTTGAAAGATTACTATATTACAACATTTAATATGGATTATTTTTTTCAGAATTAATTTTCAGTATTAAATTTTGATATTGAATTATAATATTGATGTTGTGTTTAATTTAGTATATAATATTTTAATTGTGCTCAGCTATATAACTCATAATACCCGCGCCTGAGCTGTGTAACTAGGTTCCAGCGTTTTACCGCAACTACAAATTCCTTGGAAATTTGAGTTCCTGTGTATAAATATAATGTGATGCAACCAAACGGTGTAACTAGTAGAAGTTACATGGAACCATGAGTTACTGCGCTGGGTTACATGCTACTAAACGAGGCCTAAGTTATCAAATTTATGATAAATTAAAATTTTGATCACGTATTTTTATTGTAAGATAGTAGAAAAGAATATTAGAAATCGTTTAATTCGAGAGTCAGTACAGGAAATCGGTTATGAGATTGAGAACCCTACCATTCCAGTATTCGGATATTTTTATTTAAAGTAGTTCGATTGAATTAAGAGTACTCGAATATACATATTCAATAAAAACACTCGAATCAAATTCGTAAATCATGTATATTGTTATGTATAGAGAAAATATTTATATGATATATATTACTCTACAAATGATTTCGTTTTAGTTATAATAGATAATTATTTGAGTATTCATAATTTTTTAATTATCTTCTACGAATTCGAATACGAATATATATAAAATGAGAAATTTGGTATCCGTTCGGTTCGAGCCGAGCCGGATCATATACGAATATTGGTATTCGAACTCGAATCGAATATGAACAAACTTATATAATTTTAGTCCGAATTCGGACCGAATTCGAACGAGTAATTATAAATTCGAGCTGAATCCGACCATACTGTTGTTCGTATATGTTCGACACGTTTTCACCCCTAAATGAGTTGTCATTTCTGATATCACGTGTTTGGTTGAATGGCAGAACAAATATTTTTCATTTAATATATTTTTGAATATCTAATTTTAATTAAGTTAAAATATTATTTTAATTAATATTTTTATATATTTTTGAGTTGTTGATTTAATATTGTATAATATATATATATATATATATATATATATATATATATATATATATATATATATATATAGTAAAGTTCTATGGAGACCACTTTTTTTGGAGACCGTGGAGACCGTTTATGTTCTGCAAGTAAAATATGCATAAAAATATTGAAAAACTCATAATTTTGCAAACCATGTTGTACAAAGATCATTATATCATTTAAAATCTTGAATATCATGTATGTTTTGCATGCAGAATATTATATAATATTTTATCCTACGGAATATGTTTAGTTTGCAGAACATTTGTTCAATTTGCAGAATATACACAATCTACTTATTAAACATAGATGTTCATCAATAATTTTAATGAATTGGTGATATTTCTTCACAAAATAATGTATTCTGCAGTATTTTGATTTGCAAAATTATGAGTTTTGTAATGTTTTTATGCAATATTTTACTTGCAGAATAAAGTGGTCTCCACGGTCTCCAAATAAAGTGGTCTCCATAGAACTTTACTATATATATATATATATATATAGGCAAGTGCTCAAATGAGAACCCCAACTAATGTGAGATGTGAGATCTAATCTCAGCCACACATGTTTATCCTTAAATTAAATCACAACCACACAATTTCTATTTTAAAATTTTCTTTTATCCATCCATCTTCCTCACTACTCATGCACCCACCGTCTTTTCTCACCTCTTCAAAACCCCACCCCCACCCCTGTTGCTGTCATCGCCGTCAATGGCTCAGCCCCCTCTCTCCGCCGCTACTGCGGTGGGCTCGGCCATACACAAACAGCAAGCAATCCCCTCTCCCCTTCCCGTCAATCTCTTCTTCCTCCTCCCTCTTTCTTTGCTGCTGCCACCGATGTCGCGGTGGCGTGTCACCGCCGGCGACATCGCAACCCCACTCCACATCCTTGACTATACAAAAACTCATCCTCCTTTCATCTCCACCCTATCTGCTCGTCACTCTCTGCCTCCACTCTGCTTTTCCTCGTTCTCGCAAACGAGAGTCCATCGGTGGAGCATTCCAGCGACTCTCCGACCTCCATCTGGTGATTACAATCTCCCTAATTAATTCCTGACACCTCAAGCATTATCAAGTAGCAGGTTATTCATTTTTGTTCACTTTTAGTGATTTTATTTTGTAATCGGTGATTTTTCTGATTTGGAGGTTTTGTAAATGGTGGTGGTGGTCTGTAGATGCTTATGGCGGTGATGAATGATGGCGTTTTTTGCGATTATTGTTATTATGTTGGACCGGAGTTCCTTTTTAGTGATTTTGTTTTGTAATCAGTGATTTTTCAGATTTGGGGGATTTGTAGAAGGTGGTGGTGGTTTGTAGATGGTGATAGTGGTGATGTGGTGGTACTTACTGATTATTGTTATGATTTCCAATAAAATCTGGTGATTATTTTTATGATGTTGGTGACCGGAGTTTATAAACGATGTTGGTGGCCGGATTTGGTGGGCATGAATAATGGTTGGGTGTAGTAGTTTTCATATTCTGGTGGTGATTTTCATTTTTCCAAAAGTGATTTTTAGTTTTCCGGTGGTGATTTTTGGTTTGATGGTGGTGATTTTATATTTGTCGGTGGTGATTTTCTGGTGGTCGCCGGTGGTGGTGGCCGGAAATGGTGGTCGGCAGTGGTTGCAGGTGGCAGGTGGTGGAATTAGAATAAAGACAGTGATAAAATATTTAAATATTAAAAATTAATGTATGATGAGAGCTTGATATAAGATATAAAATGAGTGGTTAGGATTGGATCTCATATCTCACACTAATATTGGTTCTCACTGGAGTATGACTCTATATATAGTAAAGTTCTATGGAGACCACTTATGTTCTGCAAGTGAAATATTGCATAAAAACATTGCAAAATGTATAGTTTTGCACATTATGTTGTACAAAATCATTATTTAATTTTAAAATCTTAAATATCATATAAGTTTCGCATGTAGAACATTACAAAATGTTATATTCTACGAAATATATTTAATTTGCAGGACATTGTTCAACTCGCAGAACATACATTATATACTTATGAAATATAGATGATCTTCAACAATTTTAATGAATACATGATATTTATTGAACATACTTCACAAAATATTGTATTTTATAGTGTTTTGATTGCAGAACATAAGTGGTCTCCACGGTCTCCAATGAAAGTGGTCTCCATAGAACTTTACTCTCTCTCTATATATATATATATATATATATATATATATATATATATATATATATATATATATATAACTGTATAAATATAGATGAAATATAAAAAAAAACTTTAATTCTCATATCTATGGATGAAACCCACCTCTTTTGACTATGAAAAACTCATACTTATGCATTTCAAAATATTTTTTGCTCAGCCAAACGTCAAAATCTGTATTACATAATCTCCAGATGCATGAACAGACATGCGAGCCTAGAGC
This sequence comes from Daucus carota subsp. sativus, assembly GCF_001625215.2. NCBI lineage: Eukaryota > Viridiplantae > Streptophyta > Magnoliopsida > Apiales > Apiaceae > Daucus > Daucus carota. Next base: position 54,559,913 of record NC_030383.2, on the reverse strand, counting down.
GGTACACTGTTGCTGATCATCAATTTCTATATACTATGAACACAGAACACGCACAAATGTCTCCATCTCTTTGAGAGAATACCAATATAAATACAACTGAGGTTCTATGCGAGTTCTTATTATTAATTCATTTCCTCCGAATATGCAATACTGTTTTTGTTTTGTTAATCTTCTTAAATACTGATTTGACCGGAGCTACTTCAGGTGAGGCAGATGGTCAAACAATATTAATAATCTTATCTCCTGCCCTAGCTGCGACGTTGGCTTGTTTCGAATACTAATTTATATTCTAAACTAAAAGACATGAGTATTTTTGTGCCATGGTTTTCGCAGACAAGGAGAATCATTTCTACGGCCCTATTGCTGTTGTAACTTTATCTATCGACGACAGTTGGTCAAACGCCGGACTCTCCACATTAATTATTTCAGGATTATCTGATTCTGATTTTCTCTTTTACACTAATAAACGTGTGTACTCCATGAAACTGGGGATTTGAATATCTTCAAGACTTTAACAGTGTCACACTCTAGTCAATAATATTATTTACTTTTCGATGTTTAGGTAACGGGCGTTTAGGGCGCTTATGCCTCCACCGAGTCTTGAACTCTCGACCTGTTGTTACAGGGAACCCAAAAATATCAGGGTTTAGTAGTGCTGGGAACGTACTGCAATCATAAAAGCGACATTGATGATCCAGCAAGGCATCACGCCTTTCGTATGTACTACATTTAATTGAATCCTTGTCAAGGTGTAGACATTCTAAAAATGCAATAACGCGATATGTCAGTGCCGGGTCGACCATGTCATCCGGTGCAAAGTATTCATGAATGGCATCTATACAATCCTGAGTGATTTCTTATCAATACAATCACTTAAGGATATTTCATATCAACAAGTCACTTGTGGATTGATTTGTCTGATGGTACACAAAAGGACTATAATAATGATATAATTTGTGTTGCGGAGAGGGAAAAAAGTTTCAAATCTCTTTTAAAATCCATGATTCACACTTTGAATCTACTCATTTACAAGTATACTAGGTTCCGTAAATAATTATAAATGAATTCAATTTCTAATAAGTCAGCATTATATTAAATTGGCAATTTTAAGAACTATTTATATTTATGTTTTTATTATTATAATATTAAATTTAGAATCTGATGAAATAACATGAAAAATATGAGAAATAAATATTTTATTATTAAAAATGAAATAAAGAATGATTAGTCATTACATTTTTATAAATGATTAGTGAGAGGACTATCTTAACTTTCTCGAGGATCGCTAGCCTCTATTGGAGTTGTGTGTTTTACTGTATTTCTTAAAATAATAATTTAAGATATCAAATAATTAATCTCTTAGAGATATTATTAATCACCGATACTCTTAATCACTGGCTTTCTGTCTCGTGACCAAGGAGAAAAGAGAGGTATCTATGTATATATCCCCGCCAAATATGCTAATTTCCACGGGGTATTTTATTTCAATGTTTAAGTTGTTTAAATTAATTAGCCGGCGATCAACACTAAACTCACAAGTCACAGATTAATTTGATTGTACTCTATATTCTTTGATTTTTGCATGGCTGTATTTTGTGTTGTAGTGATCATCTTGAATTAGGTGGGATCAGAAAGTTTGAAATTTGAAGGCAGTTCTTATTTTGGGTCCCTAAGAAAAGCATCCTATTCGTTAGGGGTGTTAACGAAACGAATTCGAAACGAATATTATAGTTTTTGTATTTGTATTCGGTTTAAATATACATATTCGGATTTGTATTCGTTTATTATCCGAATAGTTATTTGTATTCGTATTCGTATTCGGTTAAGTTCACGAACTATTCATATTCGTTTAAGACACTCATTTAAAAGAAAATAAAAAAAATAACTAAACTGCTGACACGTGACAAAAGTTATAAACTCCCATACTTCACCAATTCAAGCAAACTATAAAAAAGTCATCCAACTCAAATAATATAAAATTCAAATTACTGATTGAACAAACCTGGATAAACCAGAAGGTGTGACATTTTGTTTCTGATTTGTCGGTCTGTGCCTATAACTAGAAGAGCTCCCCTTACCAGTACATAATCTTATTAAATAAAAATATAATATTTTTCTATATAATATAAAATATATATATATATATATATATAATTTAATTTCCGAATAATTAAGCGAATAGCGAATACGAATATTTATCTATTCGAATTTGTATTCGTTAACAAACCGAATATTTTTTAAGATTTGAATTCGTATTTGTATTTGTTAACAAACGAATACGAATAATGTTAAACGAATTCGAATACCGAATATTTCATTAAATATTCGTTTCGTTAACAGCCCTACTATTCGTTGGATATTCTGAGTGTATGTAGTTTTGACAGTTTTACCTATATATACGGGCTTTTGTGCAAAGCTTATGTACTCCCGTTGGGGAACACCTGGAATACAATTTTTTTTATGTTTTAGCACCAACTTGTACCATATTCACAATTAGGGGTGTTAACGAAACGAATTCGAAACGAATATTATAGTTTTTGTATTTGTATTCGGTTTAAATATACATATTCGGATTTGTATTCGTTTATTATCCGAATAGTTATTTGTATTCGTATTCGTATTCGGTTAAGTTCACGAACTATTCATATTCGTTTAAGACACTCATTTAAAAGAAAATAAAAAAAATAACTAAACTGCTGACACGTGACAAAAGTTATAAACTCCCATACTTCACCAATTCAAGCAAACTATAAAAAAGTCATCCAACTCAAATAATATAAAATTCAAATTACTGATTGAACAAACCTGGATAAACCAGAAGGTGTGACATTTTGTTTCTGATTTGTCGGTCTGTGCCTATAACTAGAAGAGCTCCCCTTACCAGTACATAATCTTATTAAATAAAAATATAATATTTTTCTATATAATATAAAATATATATATATATATATATATATAATTTAATTTCCGAATAATTAAGCGAATAGCGAATACGAATATTTATCTATTCGAATTTGTATTCGTTAACAAACCGAATATTTTTTAAGATTTGAATTCGTATTTGTATTTGTTAACAAACGAATACGAATAATGTTAAACGAATTCGAATACCGAATATTTCATTAAATATTCGTTTCGTTAACAGCCCTATTCACAATGTCCAAAAATCTTCATTTATAACCCTTTGACCCCCATATTTTGTGATCTTCGTAGATGTTAGATTATACTTCCTCGTCTCAAAATATATGTATCCATGTCTTTTTTAACTTTTAACTAATCAAACTGAATATAGTTTGACTGTAATTTATATGTATTATATAAATGAAAAAAATAAAAATAATTATATCATTAGAAAATACATTAAATTTATTTTAAGATGTAACTTTTTATTTTTTTAAATAATAAATAAATATTCTTTTATATACCGTCAAAGATGGGTCAACTTCTTAAAAAAAGCGAAATGGATATGTAATTTGAGACATATAATTTAAGACGGGGGAGTATTTCTCAAAGTTAACTACATAAAAAAACCCAACAATATCTATCATAAAATGAAGAAAAAAAATATTATGCACAATTATTTAAATGCTACCATCATATATTACTGCGAATAAGTCTGGTTTTTCATAGATTATTAGAATATAGAAGTTGACAAATTTACTTGGAACTTATGAGGTGTTTGTCTTTTCTAGATTTTTGGACTTATAAGAGAATCATTTTATTCATATAATTTGAGTAAATAATTTATAAGTCGGCTCCTCATTTATATATTGAAATATGAGAATTTGAAATTTTCAATTTTATTTAACATTTGATTTTATAAAAATATATAGAACTATTTCAAAAAATAATTTATTATTAATATTTATATTTGGGTTGTGTACTTAGATTAAGAAAATATGTAAAATAAGAGTGATAGGAGAATTGAGGACAGTGATATGACTTATTGATAAAGTCCTAAAGTAAATATATCCAAGAAAAATAGTAGGATTAATTAGAAAAATAGTGGAGTAAGGATTTACTTTTCTTCTCTTTTTTAAAGTGTTCTAAGAAATCTTTAACAACTTATAGTCGTGACCAGAGATAAACTAAATGCTCCGTATGTTTCTAACTTTTGAAGTTTCAAAGTTAAGTTCCATCTATAATAATCTGAATTTTAACAAAATTAATTATAAGTTTAAATAATTAAACATTCTATTGACTTATAAAAGAAGTATCTCATATATTTGAATATCTTATAAGTCATATTATTAAAATATTTTAAGAATTTATAGGTTGTAAGTTGTAACACACTGATCACATATACCCCTCCCACTCATTTACATAAAATTTTTAACGCAATGCTCTTACAAAATATAATTTTATGATTTATGTTTAAATTTTTTCTTTTTAAATAAAAAATTATATGTTAAAATTTTATTTATAAAATGAGAATTTTAAAATTAAGTTATATAACTATACTTTACGGTAATAGTAATATTATAATGCGTGTTGTGTTTCCATTCCCCGATATATAATTAAGAGGGACTGAGGAAGTAGTTCATTTTCTTAACTCAAACAATAAATAATTTTTAAAGGATTAGTCACCCCTCAATAATTATATAGACGGGTCATGTTTAAAAGAGAATTAGAACCATTAGACAGAACCCATGAAACCCTTACCTTATTTCTATTAGTATTAGTTAGTATATATTTTGCAGTAGAATACCACATGCAAAAAATGTCAATATCTATGTATTATGTTTTAAAATTATTTTTGAACACACCCAACGATGAAAATACAGAATAAAACATGTATTTAAATTTAGATCACAATTTTTAGAGTTAAGATTTTATTTATTGAAATATAATATACGCATTAAAGATGTGTATTGATAAATAAAAATAAATGAATATACACATATATACACATACACACATATATTGTTTTAAATAGAAATAATTTTAAAATAAAATTTAGAATTTATATTACTTTTTCTCTATTTTAAAATTTCAAATTATATTTCCTTTGTATCAAATTCATATATTATGAAATTAAATCGATCAAATTCACATATTATATTGTGTAATAACACAGGATTAAGTTGTTTAATAATATATTTTCAAAAAAAAAGTTGTTTAATAATAATTTAGTATGTTTTATTAAGAAAGATTAAGTTTTAATGTTAATAATAATATTATAATATATTGATTTCAGTAGATAGGAAGTGAAAAATATAAGTGTTAGTTCATAATTGATTAAATTTATTCATACTATTGTTTTTTAACCATCGGTACCTTTGGTTTATCTAATATTAATATCTGTTTCACTTCACATACACTACGAAAAACAGGCCAAAACCGATCACAATTATCGGTCGGTTATCACGGATATCAGTCGGGTATAAAGATAAAACCGACCGATAATCGTGGTCGGTTAAAACCTGGTCGGTCATGCATATTAGTTGTGTTTAACAATTATAGCCGACCGTATAGGTGGTCGGTTATGCGACTTTGGATTCTTGATCTCACATTTTGACATCTAACATCACGTGGCAACAGGTGTCACCCCACGCCAGAACAGAACCTGATAACCGACCGTTATGTTCCTTTAGTTTCTGTTGACCAGAGCTAAAACCGACCATGGTCAAGCCTTCACACACAGTCGGTTATGTGCGGTCGGGTTTAGCCCAGTACGATTTTTTGTTATTGTTTCACAGAAAACATAACCGATCATAGCAAACGATCGGTTATGCTTGTGACATGTCATACACATAATCACGGTCGGTTTTATATGTTGCTAAATCACACAGAACGTTGTCGTTTAGTTGCTTTGACGAGGTAACCGACCGCGCGACTGTCGGTCAGTTTTAGGGTTGCGATTATTGGACGGTCGATTTTAATCGGTCGGTTATGACCTGTTTTCTTGTAGTGGTAGCAGACTGAAAAGATTATATTAAAAATATTTATTTCTTAATTACTTCACTTTAATTATTTTAACGTGCTGCAATCAAAAATTTAGCTGACAAAAACAATCGATACACATTTTTGCTAGCCCAATACTAGTAATCAATTAATTATTTGGTGAATAGCTGGTTTTCTCCATTATTCTTGCTAATGTTATCATTAATTATAATTTAATTAGATTAATCAAGACACGTTATTCTTGCCAATAAGTTGGAATTAAGCCAGGATCTCATTATCATTATAAAAAAAAACATGTATTTTATCACTTTCCGTTCATATTCATCTATTATTTAGCCACCTTTCAATATAAACAGTCAATTACTTTTAAATTTTCTTTAAATTTTCACGATTGATTGTAATTTCTGTGCCTGTAAATTCTATATTAATAAAGTTTTAATGTAAATTGAACTCATAATTAACTATAAATGTTTTTGTTCGATCAAAAAAAATTATAAATGTTTTTGTTCTCATAAATAAACAAAATCAATTTCAGCTCATGAGGTGATTAACCAAAAATACTGTTAAACTCGTTTTTATTTATAGTTCCCAGCAGGATTCATAGCGAGGTAAAAAAAACAAACAAAAAAAAAGTGGGTAAAATAAAGAGAACGAACAGTTTTTATGTGCATATTTTCTTGTAGAACTATTGTCAATGAATGTAGATTCTAGGGATGCTAGTATGCTACAAGTGCTCTTCATTCTCTCTCAGTCTGTCATATACCCGTGCTAGCTACCAAGAAATTCCCACCTGCTGATCGAACAGTGTAAAACTTCTGCTCTAAATTACGTTACAGAAAAATTCATTAATTCATTCTGGACAAGTACATTACAGTGTGCTTTTTCATAGTAGCAAATTACAATGCATTACATTATTGTCTGCGTCCAGCATATTATACATTATGCGGACATTGTACAGACACACACCTATCTGGGGAAGCATTTCATTATTAGAAAAACAATGAGTTGATGCCTTGTTTTGGTCACCCTATAAACTGATGCTCAACTCTTTCAATGCCCAGAGAACATATTTAGGGGCTTTTTGGATAATTTTAAAAAAAGTGTTTTCTACTTGAAATAAAAATAAAGAAGTGGACACGAAGTGAGAAGTAAACTAAGACCTATAAGTGATTAAACTGTTTGGGAAAGAAGTAAAATTCATGAAACAAAAGTTAACATTCCCAGCTTTTTATAAGTGCTTGTGATGTTTTACACAAACAGGTCAGGAAAATACAAGCTGACTTTTTATAAAATAAAGCCAAAAGTGGCCTTTGCCAAACACGCACTTAATGAAATGAGGGGGAGGGAGGTTGGCCATGTGATGAGAGTCTTGACATTGTGAATTCACGAGTGAGGTCGTTGAAAGTTGCGGTCATGTGAAACAAGAGATCGATCATAAAGACACCCAGAGAGAGTTGCCCCTTTATTCAAAAACTATAGCCCATGTTTAAAGCTCTTTTTTAGTTCTCTCCACATGTTTTATGATTCCTTTGCCTTTGCGACACTCAATGTGCAGCTCAAAAGAAGTTGTTAACTATCATCTTTAATTCCTTGCTTTGGATTCTTATTAAAGGTCTTTAAACATGTGATTTGGAGTCTCCATTATATTAAGACCCCCTCTAATATATCATGGTAGGGTTGGATCAACCAACCATTTCTTGCAATTTTTAGGATGCATAAGATCGGTAGTTAACAGTACTCATGACAATAGTTGACATGCAAAAGTGGATTGTTCTTTCTTTACTTTCCGAAGGTAAAACGGAATTGTTGGAAGTATGTACTGATATGTAAAATATGTAACGCTGTGATGTTAAAAACAGAAAGAAGAGAAGGGTAAATGCAAATTACCTAGCTAATGGTGAGTGAATAAACAACTTTCCACGTAACGCCACTGCTCTACTGTTTCATTCGCACCGGTTTGGCTAAAGTCGCTTCAAGTTGCCTGTTGATCATGACTTTGCCGTGGGAGATCAAGTGCTATCCCACACACAAACACACACACTCAAGTGATGATCATCTTTATGTATGCACCATAGAAGAACATAGACCGCGATCATCACCATAATCATTCATTCAAAACAACCGATTGATCGCGCCACTGACAGAAAGAGGAGTTCATTTTCTAAGGATTGTAAAGAAATTTTGCGAAATCAAAAACTAAAATTGATTTATGTGGAAACACACACACACACCAAAACTTTACTCGAGGAAAACAATGATATGATTATGATATTATGACGATGAGTGACCACTTGGAACTCTTTTCGAGCTGATCTCCTTCTTGGAAATAGATCTAACGTGCGGCACATCAACTCCAAGTTCAAGATTTTGCTTTAATATGCTATTTCACATGCATATGCAGACACACAGGCAGAGACGGATCCTGATATATAATAAATTATTGCAATTCATTTATATAGGAAAACGTTTAATATCGGACTTGGAGTCTCTTATATGTTCTCCAAGCCGCGCATGTTTGCAGAACAATATGTTTTGCAATATTCCGTAATTTAGCAGAATGTAATTAAATGAGAAGAGAAATTTGTATGTGTTGATGAGGGTGGTTGTCACTTACTTGGTGGTTGCATTTTATCTCTTCTTCCAATAATTCACTTTTGGACGCCGCAGGAATGGAATTTTGAGTTGATTCAGAACTGAAGATGATTGCATATATAGCAGCTTAGGTTTGATAATCATGTTGGAAGAGTTATATAAGCTACAAAAGGAGGAATCCAAAGGGATAGCATGATCCAAATTCAACACACACATATATGAACTCTGATCAACATGGTTCACATATATCTTGTAGACACACATAGATATTCATGATGTAGGAAAGGATCAATGCGATCCCTTTGGATGCTTCCTTGAGTTGCAGCAACATCAACGCCTTCATCAGCCTTTCCAACCTCCGCACTGTGTGTTATTGAGAGAGAGAGAGAGGGAGGGAGAGGGAGAGAGAGAGAGAGAGATGGATGGAGAGAGGACAGAAGAAAGTGGAATAAGGTTGCTGAATATAAAAGAAAATATGTAAGTGGTGTAACGACTGAAATTTCACTTTAAAATTTGCTGGAAATTAATTTGACTAACATGAATTATAATCTATGAAGCTGACCCTTAACAACACTGTTGAGATAATATTCAAAAAATATATAAACAGTAATTTGAGCAGGAATATTTGATAATTTTGTAGACCCCAGAAATTCAATAAACAAACCAGGCACATGGGAAATGAATTTTTGATTAAAATTTCGAAATAAAAATGATCAGTACTAGTGGGGCAGGGTCTTCTCCTTAGAAAAATTCCCAACAAGTTGGGTGGTGGTAGTATTATTGTTTTTTGATTATTATTGTTTTGTTTTTCTAATTCAATGCTCGTGGTCCCTTCCATGTTCCCTCCATACACTAAACTTTCTTTTCTCAACTTCTTTTATACGCAATGTTCGATCTCAGCTCTTTCTAGATATATATACGCATTCAATTAATCTGGTTGATTAATTATATTCATGTGTCAATGATATGATCTTATAATTAATCCACAAAAATATGTAGCATTGGATCTAACAGCTAAACTCTACGCCTTAATCAATCTCATTTGACCAGATTATCTTCTTCGTCAAAGATACGCTCTAGCCACATAATATCCTATACATATACTGTTCTCTCCCTCTTTTAAGCTTTTCAGAATTTCAAATCTTGTCAAAAAACCACGATAAATTATAAATAAAATAATATAAGGCAACGTACCCAAACACTGGGGAAATCTGGTTTGGTTTGGTTTGGTTTGACAGGGCACTCGATTATGGAGATGGGATAGTGCTATGTACCTCAACATGTGTTTTCAAATGACGCATATGTCTAATTTTAATTGGATGGTTGGTGCGCATACTGAGATAATTTCATATCATTAGTGTGAGTTGAACAATAATATATCGTAAATTTGATAAAAAAAACTGAGAACACTTTTTGGTAACATTTTCTTGGAGATGAATAGGGAATAGATGTCAACTACTGCTGTAACTATCATTGCCATAATTCATTTGTCTAGCTATATCATGAACTCTGTACATAGACGAATTACAAGAAGAAAATAGTGGTAATCAAGAAGAAACTATGATAAATGATGGTATATAGGCAATCACAATCTGGCATCTCCCCCATATCTTTCTATGCTATCAAATATTCAAGATTGGACCAATAGCCCTAGTTGATAAGAGGAGAATTTAAGTCCTGAAATTCAAATTTTGATTGTCATAATGGTGTAGGGGACCTTACCCTATTATTCATCATCAAATGTCATATATAAGCATGTTTGTAATCAATATACATTCATAATCCTGCATTTTTAATTCCGATTCCGCTGTACATAATGCTGATCCATGATTCACGTTGCATCGCGAATTTCCTGACATATATAGTAATACTAACATCTGTGCATCTCTCTGCAGTGTGCTTTGTTTGGCCATGTTCTTGCTTAATTTGCCAAATTGAGATGAATATGATCATGTGTTACGATCAGAGAGTCCTTATTCGACAATGACTGAGTTGAATTATTTCATATGCCTTTCGCCTATCGATTTCCAGTTGGATATCAGTTGATTTCAAGATGATTCAACAACAGTGTGCCATTACCATGACCAAACCTGTTTATCTCCTTTTTCATATGGTTAATCAGTATTGAAATATAAAGGTAATAAAACCGCGGTAAGTACACCTAATCTGAAATAATTGCAGGAGCTGATGAAGCTGGCAAGGGTCTTAATCATGATTATGTTGGATTTATTATTAATTTGTTCATCTGGGGTGGAACTAATGAACAATTTAAAAATGGTTAAACACAAGGATTGAGAGGTATTGGAAATAGACTTTGCTACATCCAAACATAGAGATGATACTAAAGTTGAGCATGTAATTGCTTGACCCCCCTCATAATCATAGTGCATAATGCTAGATTTTGTCCACACTAGTGAAACATCAGAGGAACATTAACAGTGCAGGCATTCCATGGTGCCGAGTGGGGTCCGGAATATAATTTTTTTTGAAAAAAATTGTATTTACAAAAATGTAAAATATTCGTTGATAAAAAAGTTCAAAAAATGCAGAACAATGAGTGGGGTAAATAAGAGACAGTGTCTGAACTGAATATGAAAGAGTAGGGTTGGTTGATAAATTTGGTATTTTGTCCATCACCAAGGTGCACATCAAAGAGTACAGTACAAATGTCTCATCTTTATTGTACATAAATATAAATTTCCCCAGCTCTTGTTACCCATCTGGTAGAGCATCACTAATTTGACAGAACCTGGCATTTGTTTGCCCATTTGGCTATTCTATTCATGTCATCTTCCACACCCTCTCAGTCTGCTAACTTCCACTCACACTTGCAATTTCTCTTGTCCTCTTACTACTCTTATAATGGATGTGCTGGAATGGACTCTTCACGGGGTACCTACCTCATCTCCATCCAACTACCTTAGTGCTGCCAATTTCCCGTAATTATACCCGTCGTAATTATTAATTATCTTGTTAGGAATTTTCCGTAGCTCAAAGTAAATACGTTTATATACAATACTTATAAATATTGTAACTTATAGGCTGTGTTCACTTGGATCAAATGTAATGAGGAGAGAATTAATTGAATGAAATTTGTACCCTAACTAGGGTCGATCAGAGAAAATGTAAATGGTTTTCATTTCAAATTAGTTGAACTAAAAATCTAATCTTGTTTTGGAAGGAATACTCGTTTCATTTCTTCATCATATTTTCTTACGATCTTCATCATAAAAAATTTAAACTCAGTCATATTTAGTCATTATTGTCTCAGACATTCTTCCTTCTTCATAAAACTTTATTATAATTTTTCATTCTATTCTCTCCTCACTCACTCCATTCTATCCAAGTGAACGCAACTTTAGTGTATACAGTTATCTCCTCAGAAACAACTACTAGTTTCCGAGAAAAAGGTATTTCGTATTAGTAATGAACGCACTGGTGCTTGAATATTTAAATTTTCACAATTTTCGCAATTTATGAATTTAGGGCTTGAGGCTTAATTAACTAATGAGTACGTGTGAAAGAACCGAGTTAAGAAAAGTTGCGGTGACTGTCAATTCGAGAAGGCCCTGAAATTCATAATTCGATTAACCACATTCGATGTGACAGATGAATATAAGAACTGTATGGACCAAGCAATTCAAATTTGCACTGAGAAAGACAAGTATATGAACAAAGAGAGTACTAATCTTGCCTGTATTTATACTCATATTACTACATGACTACATGAATGAATATTGTGAAATGTTATTTCAAGGTGGACCCGATACATCTACCTCTCTTGCACTTCTGTTGCTTTATTTGATTTTTCCTCGTGGATTGGACCACAATTCCTCTTTTCAGGCAACATTTTATTTCAAGGTGAAACAATTTAGTAACTTGTCCTTCTATTTTTGTTGTAACATTGCTTAAAGTCCGAGTAAATACTGTTATGTCATTTTTTTTCACCAGGAAACTTGACAACAATTACGGGGCTTTCCGAAAATAATCTAGCAAGGAAGTTTAGCTGAAAGCTACTTGCTGGATATCTTTTCATATTTCAAGATTAATGCACATTGATTAAAATTTTTGGATTTATATTTAATTCCACTGTGATTGTATACTAGCTCTAGCACGTCTAGAAATGCTAGAGGTTCTACATAATTTATCATATTGCACTAACAAAAACGGGGCAAAATCAAAATGGTTGGTTTCGACCTTTAAACTGACCGGGAAACATGGTCGGTTTTAGATGTTTTGATCAGTATGTATACTTAACCGATCCTGTATTCGGGATCGCTTATTAATATTTCCGAAGTTGCATGAACTAGTAATTAAGCAAGCATTGAGGGGCAAGTGAATGGATAGTTTTAGTGGGAGTTTGGATCGTGAGTGTGAGTGAGAATGAGAATCGAGAATGATGAGTATGGAATGGATGTGAAAAATGATTACTATATATCTTTTAAGTGAAACTGGAATTTCTATCTCATGTCACAAAATTAGTAATCCAAACAACAATATACGAATTCGAGCTTCCAATTACTATTAATCGGGTTAATTAATCATGAACCATAGTAGGTGAGATCCAGATTATAGATAAAGAGAGTCCAAGGTTCTTGCAATCCAGCAAGAAGCAGCAGGTAGCGAAAGAGAAAATAATGAAATAAAGGGGACTGGCTCACCTGTTGTTTTCTTTTCCAGCTAGCAAATGGATTTAAAAGGGTCACATGCATGGATGCAATTAGGAGAGATTTCACAATACGACACCTCAATCAGCACCAAACGACACTCAAAACTCAGCCCCACCCCTCACTTTGCCATCTTGTTCCGTATAGCTTTTCACTCTAGCTAGGGTGAGCGTATGTATGGGCCATCTTATGTTTTCTTGTATTCCAGACCCTGGAAAAACAAATTACTTCACTAGTATTTATACTTGTTTTGGCTCTCAGTCTGCATACATCTCTTTCAATCTCTGCATGGAATCGAGCGGAAAACGAATTCAAGCAATTATAACGAGATTGTGAAATCAAATTTGGCAAAGCATGTTTACAAAATAAAAGAACATATTTGATCCCGTCGATTTGATCACTTATGTCAAGTGAATGAATTAGTGTCTTGCTTAAACCCTATCTTTTATGATTGCAATTTTTTTAATTTAAATTTGGACAAAACAAAACAACGTGCACTTAGGGCGTGGGCATTCTCGTAAAGATATAAACTACAAAGTTTTCCATATCATGGACCATAACACGTAGCAAACCCATGTCGATCGAGAATCAATTTCTGTTGCCCACTAAGCTTGATATTTGTGGTCCGTTCTGGTGCATTGTAAATTTGGAAAGACAACTTTGTTCCATAGCATCTTTGGTTGGTGAAAAAATGGTGAACATTATTTCGGAGAATGTCAGTAGCTAGTCATCTTCAACTTAATTGATTTATTATCACCTTCCCTTCTGAGATCGTCTTTCTAAATTCCTTGTAAATTTGTAATAATTATTAAATTTAGCAAAATAAATTGTATCTATGCTATATTATTATATACTTATATATAATAAGTTGGTTCAAATACAAAATAAATAAGTATCGTTAGATTCGAAAAAAATATATAAGTTAACTGATATCCACCCACTTGCATTTTTATGATTTTTTTCCTAATCCAAAACAAATTATGTTTTTCACATGTTTATGATTTCCTTTTTATATCCAAATCAAATATTACCCAACAATTTTAATTCTAGAAGCATATAAATCATACTATTACAAAATTAATTCATTTAATATATATGCTTAAAAAACATATATTATTTTTCAAAATATTAAAGATAATAAGACAAATTTAATCCCCACGTAATAAATAAATAAAAGATATGTTTGAAAGAAATTATTAATTCACTGGACATACGGAGAAATGTTTAACTTGGCAAAATGGGAAAAAAATAGGAAGATATTGGCAATAAAACTCTATAAAAGAGGAATATGATTATAAGTGTGATTATAGATGAAATTACAAGTGTAGTACCGGATGTTTCTGTTTTTTTACTTGCATGTTTATGATTATTTTTCTAAATCCAAAACAAATTAACAAATTATATTTTAATTCTAGAACCATATAAATTTTTAGAAAAACAAATAAATTACATAGATATCATAGTTATAATATAGAACACATTTGTAAATATAATCTAATAAATTTTTTTGTCAAATATATAAAACCATGTCATACGAATATATATCAAAAAATTAAATTAAGAGAAAGACGTGAAGAATAAAAATTGATATTCCATATAAAATTCTCTCATACAAATACAACTCAACGAAAAATATTATACAAAGCAGGATTAATTTTAAACTTTCGCTACAACACCAAAATCTTCCAAACATAAATATGAATAAGATCTTGAACATAAACCACAAGCTCATCAACTTTTCCTCTCATTTTTATAAAAATTATTATATATAATTTTGTTAATATCAAAATACGAATGTGTTAGATAGGTGAAAACAAGTGTACAATTCGATGAACAATATATCAAAGATGCACAACAATAACAATATCAATAATGAACCGTAATAAAATGAACCGTAATAAAAGCTATCGCTAACAATACAACAATGCCACTAAACAAGTCAAAAATAAGACGTGAATAAAGGATCAGACAAAAGTTCAATACATCACAAGAGCTCTGACTTAAAACAAAATAATTTTATATTTTTTATTTAACTAAAAATTATAATTTATTATTGATAAATAAATTTTTTTGATATTTTAAATATATTAAAGTTAAAAATTATTAAAATTATTAAAAGGCTCTCGTGCATTGCACGTGTTATAAACTAGTTATAATTAAAAGATGGATATATATATATATATATATATATATATATATATATATATATATATATAATATTTTGACCGACCATTTATTTTATAATTTTTTATAATAATGGATTTTGTATTCTTAAAAATAAAACGATGAAAATGATTAGATTCAACATTCATACTAGTAGAGCATCCTCAAGACCAGTATTAATATCATTTTATTAAATAAAATTACATTATTAATGTTATATGATATATTAGCTCACTAAATTATCTTCCGTTTTTATTATCCAACTAATTTTAGTATTGCTATTGAGAATAACCTTATACAAATACAACTAATTTGACTATTACTCTTGCGGTTTTCAAAATTAATTTTGTGAATATTTATGATAAAATTAGTGCATATATTAAAACATTAAATAAGAATGACGAGTGTAATAAGATCTTTGACATAATATATTTGAGAGCGGCACACCAAAACTTATAATACCTGCCTTGATTATTTTTATTATATATACTAGCCTTTAACCCGTGCGAAGCACGGGCGGGTATAGAATTCGTAATTTATTAATTATAATTTAAATTTTAACATCATCTTATTAATATTTTAGTATTAATCAATTAGATTTAACCAGATTATATTTACCAACTGATTACATTTTTTTGGACGACTACGAATTATGCTAATATCGGTTTATTATAATATAGTATATAAATAATATATAAATTATATTTAAAAGAATAATGATGGAGTTTTTTTATCTTGTATTGTATCACACGTGTTTGTAATTTGAACAGTATAAAACTCTTTAATATTGTAAGAGTAAGAGAAGTCTACATGTGACCGACTTGCAGTTATAAAGGAAATGACCAAACCAAAATTTTGTACGACTACAAATTAAACCTATGTTGGCTTATTATATTATAGTATAGAAAGCCAAGTCCGCTGTTCGAGCTGCCAAGACTGCTAGAGGCTGATAAGGAAGCTGATCAGACTGTAGCTAAGGAACTGTCTACTCCACCTCCGGAGATTTCTGCTGCTGTTGCCTCCGGCTCCTCAGATGCTACTCAGAATCAGACTGCTGTGGATAACCTTTTTGCTGATTAAGGGGGAGAAATCAAGCAGGATATTTAACGTTTACCTACCAATAACTTAGCTACCAATATATATTGGTAGTTAAAATAGGATTTTTACCTACTAAAACTTATTTGTAGGTAGATGATAATACATTTATTAACGGAAGTCAGTTACGTAAAAGAGTTTTACGTGCGCATACTTTTAAAAGAATTTTGTTTAGGTGGATGCTCAACTCCAACCCATTTTAACTATGCTATCCAAATTTTATCCAAATTTTTTTTTTTTACGTGTGAAGCACGGGAAGGTATAGAATTCGTAATTTATTAATTATAATTTAAATTTTAACATCATCTTATTAATATTTTAGTATTAATGAATTAGATTTAACCAGATTATATTTACCAACTGGTTACATTTTTTTGGACGACTACGAATTATACTAATATCGGTTTATTATAATATAGTATATAAATAATATATAAATTATATTTAAAAGAATAATGATGGAGTTTTTTTATCTTGTATTACATCACACGTGTTTGTAATTTGAACGGTATAAAACTCTTTAATATTGTAAGAGTAAGAGAAGTCTACATGTGACCGACTTGTAGTTATAAAGGAGATGACCAAACCAAAATTTTGTACGACTACAAATTAAACCTATGTTGGCTTATTATATTGTAGTTATAAAGGAGATGACCAAACCAAAATTTTGTACGACTACAAATTAAACCTATGTTGGCTTATTATAGTATAGTATAGATGATTATTTATAAGTTTTTATAGTTCTTACAAATAATAATATAATATATTTTTTATAAATTCTAAGGTTGTATTAACCCAGTTAAATGTTTATTTCGCTTAACGCTAACATTTATTAAAAGAAAGAAGGAAAGGTCATTAATCATATATTTAAATTACTTAATTTTTTCTTACCATTAACATTATTGATACTATAGTTATGTAAATGTAATATTAATAATATAACTTTTATTTTCATAAAATATAATAAAATTAAAGATACGTACAAAGTGAGTTTTATATAGCCCTAAAACACCCCAACTTGGATACTAAGAAAATAAATCGAGCCCTCCAAATATATCAGGAATTCACTTATATAGTTATGGTATATTAAATTAAAATCATTATTTATTGTCAAATAAATCATTTTCTGCAATTTAGATCGAAATTTGAACGTTTTATATAATATCTTGTATTTTCTTTAATATTAACCAACTTTATGATTTCATAATGCGACTCGAAAAAGAACTACTTCTAAATTCCCACATAAATTATGATAAACCCAAATAAATAAGTCATCGGGCTGATCGTGTAAAAAGAAAGTCCAGCTCGAAACAGGAAAAAAACAAATAAATTAAATCACACAAATAAACTGAACTCAGTGCGATTAATGAATAAGGTCAAATTCATGTTCGAGTGGACAAAATAATTGGATTTAATCATATATATCTTCCGATCATAATTTGAATTTAAATTGATGTAAATCAATTAAAATCCATATATATATATATTACTATCTTAAATCAAATATGCTATAGAATCAATATAAAAAATTTAGAATTTATCTGGTTAAATTAAAAAAGTACTCTACTTCTCATTGTACAAAATCTACATACGAAGTTTATGTGGATAATAAAAAGTGAATCTTCTATTTCCTTGCGTCCACTATTTTATATAAATTAAAAAATAAATTTATTATTTAGTAGGTTTTGAACAATTATTGTGTCTTTTTATTTATTATAAAAATATTTTTGATCATATTTTTTATTATTTATTAAAACAACTGCGAAGGAGGTTGGATACAGTGTTTCACTTTTTGAAATATTTTATTGTGATAGATAAAGATAATTTAAAATGAACGAAAAATAATTGAAACAAGAGCTTTCGAAATTTCACGAGTTTGTTTTTCCATCTTAGGAATTTCTAGTTAAAGAATTCTTCTATGTTTGGATAACATCACTAATATAAGAAATAAAGAGCAAGATTTTACAATATATTTCTCTAATAGTTTCAAATTTGCACTTTCTTGTATGTATACCTTGTCCTCCTTGGATTGAACTCGTATAACTAGATATTGTTCTTCATTGACACGATCATATATACTTCTCACAATTATTTCTTCAAGTCTCGAACCCCAACCAACTCACCATCTTCATTTGAATGAGTAGTAATCTTATTCATTTATGATGTGTCTTCGTGCGAGCATGAAAAAAATTTACTGTTACAATCCCTTCTCGTAATCAAAATTTTTTGCACAGTTGTTAAAACACTTCTTGTTCAATGTCTTTTTATTTTCAATATTTTTAAAAGAAAATTTGGTGATTTTTCTTTTCTATTAAAGCTTGTTTTGCTAGGACTACCTCTTTTTTGGCGTTACTGTTTTTTTTTCTTTCACAAAACCCTTTGCTTTTCGTTCTTATCGTGTTTGTTATATCAATCGAAATTTTAATTTCTTTTATCTCAGTGAATAATTTTCATTATCTGGAGATTTATTTTTTATAAACGAGTCATGAATTAGCTGATTCCTAATTATGTAATCTTTTTTTTTTTGTTAGTTTCGCCAGATTCATACACCTTTTTCAATATAAATAATCGAGTTGGATGTATTTTGAAGAGCCTGGTAAATTGTTATTGAGTGAGTATCATTCCATCCCTTTGCAAGCTGCATAATCCTCTTACAATATTGCACATGAGTTTTGAAACTCTTTGTAATTTGTTCTCCCATTTTTCCATCATTTCCGAGATGAAGCTGATTTTTTCTATAAGCAATCAATCTTGGTTTAGCTGTCATGATTCTTCGATAATCTTACCACACACAGGATCTATCGATCAAGCATTTTTAGAACTAAACCATTTAAGTTTTACTGAATATGAGCGCATGAACGACTCAAGGGGGATTGGACTTTGAACAAAGGTTGAAATTTTTATATCGACCAGTTTAGCATCTACGAACTAGTTCATAAAGTTATTTGAAATGAATGATCTATCAAGCCTGATTTCGATCAACCCCTCTGCACCATAACTCCCTTCCCAAGTATAAGGAAAACCTTCAATCTCTAAGTCATGCAAGTCACAATCGTCAATGCATTTTTGAAAATCTTGAATAAGTCATGTCAGATACGGGCGACCCCCACACTTATCTTCTAGTCTAATAACGTTGTTCATGTCACTTATTAACACTGTTATTTTACACTAACTATCAGAGAGATTGTAAAGGGGGGAGGGTTAAGTACAATCTTTTACAAATATAAAAGATTCAAGAACAATAACACTCAAAACAACAATATAGAAAAACACCAAGTATTTAAAAATACGGGTGGATTGAATGATCCACCCGTGAGATTTTATATAGAAGAATCTGTGGATTGATTACAATTCTCACAGCTGTAGGTTCAACACTCGAACTGTTTCTAACACTCAGGTTTTCTTACAAAAATATTTGAACAAGTTCAACTGATGCTACTAACTTGGTTATATACTCCAAATTTACAAAGTTTAACTAGAATACAAAATTTGCACTTTAAACTAAACTATGCTGCACAACTTTGTCTTATGCATGTCTTCTATGATGTCTTCAACTTTGATCATCTTCTTGATTTGATCCAGATTGCATTGCATAAGATAAGTATGTTTCTAGTTCTTCTTTATTGTCTTAATCAGGCTTCCATGTCCATTTTAGTGTAATTCGATCCATGTGACTTGTCAGAATTGAGCTCTTGTCACTTTCAATGGCTATTTGCTTCATCCGTTGAAAGTTCCCTCATCCATCGAATGAATTACAGACTTTATCGATTGAACACTGTTCCAGTCTCATCAGTTGAAAGCTTAGTCTTCATCAGTTGAAACATAGTGCACTCTTCATTAGTTCAATTGCTACAACTCATCAGTTGAATATCCTTCACTTAGAGAAAATTACATGTCATTGGATATTTACAATTGGCCATCCTATTCTATTCATCGTTGATAATTCCCAAGACAAGTAACATAACAATTACAACTGATAAAATGATAAAGATTCTAATTTACACATGTTACAAAGTGTTTATGTTATCATCAATATTATTGATTCTTAACAAACACCCACGGTAGAGACATTTGGCTATGTAATCTACAAATTAACTCTCACGTTCCTTTTCTTTTTGCATGATCAGGTTTCCTATATATACCCGTTAATTTGTATTTCGTCCATCCTTGTGTCTCAATTACCATGTCAATATAATTTTTACTATACGACATCAGCTAAATTTGCTTATTTCGTCAAGTAAAAGTTATCCCCCCACCGTGACCTTAAGTATCTACTGTGAAGGCACCTTCAAAGTCTAGAAGGTTTTTTACTTTTTCAACTCCATCCGTTTTATACAAAATCTCACTGAGAAAAATAAAGTCTAGACTTTTTTGGAATATAGACTCCTTAAGAAATTGTAAAGCCCACGGGGATCCTAACCTATGGCAATTCTAGCCCAAAGTACTCATAATGCTTGACGGACCGCTTGTACAAGGCTAGTCACTTTCACGTTTTTTGGATCATTTGTAATAATTGGGTTAATTTGTTTTTTTTTACTCTATGATTACTACATCTCCTTCATCTGAGCCCATGTTCAATTCCGTATATTTATTTGTTTCGTCTAGTTGGTCTAGCCCATTATGAATCCTCTTCTTATTTTCTATCACTGTAACTCCCATTAAAATTTAACGGGATTTGATTATATATATATATATATATATATATATATATATATATATATATATATATATATATATATATATAGAATCATAATTGAATAAACAAGTTTGAAATATATGCAGCGAATATTCTGTCTTTCTTTCAGGTGCCTGAACGATTTAAAAGCAAAATTTATACGAAAGTTCAATTAAATTTTATAAAATTTGAAGAATCGAAACCTCGGTTCGTTTCTACTTTAGATACATGCTAAAAAAGAGTTTGCAAATCAAATTATGACTTAAGAAATTTGTGTAAATCTCGCATACTTAAGTAAAATCTCGTTAAAGAATATATACACATATGACATAATCTACGAATCGAAAATCTCTAAATTTCAAGTTATATTAAATTAAAAAGTATTTTTCGATTTATAAATTACAATGTACGCAAAATTTAATGATAAATGTTTTTTTTTCTGGATTGATGTTTTTCGAATAAATATGAGAATTATGATTACAATAATCCGAGATCATGCTTAATTTAGATTGTACGTTATTTACTCTTAAAATAATTAAGTCTGCCTGGTCCAGAACCACAAATGACGAGGTATGGTTCCTAAAATCTAAAAAAATTGTTTATTGTATTTTTTTAATTTTTATCACGGGTTATAATTATTTTTCTTCGATATTCAAATAATTCATATATATTTTGTGTCATGAATTTTATGATTTATTTTAATATTTTTTTAAGTAAATTTATAGTTATGATTATGATAAAAGATTTTTGTGCATGTAACAGTACATGAATCTTTTTGATTTATTAGAGATAGTGAATATCAACTTTTTATATTATGGAGAGACAGTAGAACCTTCTTTCGCATATGTTTCGATACAAGAAATAAAATTAAATAAACACTTAACTATTTTATGTTGATGGAGAGTAACGTAAGAGAAGTTTGGAAAGTAGAACTCTTGTATTACTTTTCAGTTTATTGTTCTATAACGCCCAAGAGCCAGATATATAGAATAAGTATTGTACAGAGAATATACTACATAAATAAACAGTGTGCTAGTTACTCGTACTATTCAACTACCAAACTCCCAACTAGAATTGTCACAAAAATCTAGTATAATTGATACTATAAAATAAGGACATGAATATAATCTATATTTCAACAATGAATATTTTATTCAAAATAATATCTCCGAACAACAAAATGAATTCCCGTGTACCAACTTAGTAATTCCAAATCATTTAAATTTCCCAACTAACATTACGTGAGCTATATATTATATACTATAGACATCGTCAACTCCATACATCCTCTTCCGCAACATCAAAAAATTATTCCTCACCAGTCTAATTACTATGGGCACCTCTACAGCTGCTTGCGACGATGCTCATGGACATTACAAGGCCTTCAGCCCCACAAAACCCAAGAAAAATAGCTGGAGGTCTGCCATTTTCATCATTTGTAAGTTCTCTATATATACATAATCAATAAACTATTCACCATATATTTTTGTAGTAACTATGAAGGTGTTCTCTCGAAAGAAAGTGTTTGTTTCTAAAATATATGTATAGTATTTGCATAATCGATCTCCGAATGAAATGAATGGAATTGCATACATTTCTCCTCGTTCATTATTTTTTGTTTGTTCGATTCGGTCAGTAATATTGCGTACATTTGATTCGATTAATAACTTTATTTGGATTGCGGCGATGATAATGCGATAGGTAAAATTCAGAGATTTTAACAGTTTTAAGTTTTGTGCATCACTCGTGTTTATCATTGATAGATATACATGCTGCGAAACAAGAGAGCTGAGCACCGTAAAAGAGAATCTAGCTGAAAAATAAGAAAGA
Organism: Daucus carota subsp. sativus; assembly: GCF_001625215.2. Taxonomy (NCBI): domain Eukaryota; kingdom Viridiplantae; phylum Streptophyta; class Magnoliopsida; order Apiales; family Apiaceae; genus Daucus; species Daucus carota. The sequence continues at coordinate 54,536,987 of NC_030383.2, read as the reverse complement.
GATAACAGTATACAACAATATTTCCTGTAAATTCAATTTTTCCTAAAAAGAAAACACAGCTGTCTATTCTTTTTAGTATATGCCAGAATAGAATGTAGACGAAATAGTATTATAATTAAAAGGTGTTTTACATATGGAATAATGGAAATATCTTAAAAATAAAATTTATTCTAAAAAGAAGTATATATCATTCAGACAGGACCCACTAAATACCGAAATATTCACGAAATATTCATCATTGTGCGTGCACTCATGCAACATTTCTTTCGAGAAAAAGAACGCGCCTTTCTCACATTTGTGGTACATATTTTAGATACCGTTTCAAGAAAACTATCAAAAAGAAGTTTAGAATCTGCATTTTTTTAATATTTCTCGAGCAGTGTTCTAAAAATCCCGAATCGACCTTTACTTTCGAAACTAGTAATTCTGAATTCAATGTAGAAGTATTCCTATCAGTTGTTGGTTGCTGCACTTGCTCAGTTTCGGTGTTTAAGCGACTTTTCTCTGTTTTGTACTTTTCTCTATTTTGTACTTAATTTATTTGAAACGTCTTGCAGTTGTGGAAGTAGCGCAGCGATTTGCATACTATGGAGTATCAGGGAATCTGATAAGTTACCTTAACAATGTGCTAGGCATGCCAATATCTGCTGCTGCTAAGAGTGTGAATGTTTGGCATGGAGTTTCTGCATTATTTCCGCTGCTGGGTGCTTTCATTGCTGATTCCTATCTTGGCCGTTTCAAAACTATTATTTTCTCCTCTATTATATATCTCATGGTATGCTTCTTCATACATACATTATAATATTATATAACTCACTAATTTCTTTGGCAACATTGAACCTGTTTGTCTAGACCTGAAATGAAGGACTAAAACTGTTTCTAACTTTAAACTGAAACGTGTAATAAGCCTAAAACTGACTTAAAGTCAAAAGATAAGATAAAAAAAACAAAAATTAGTTTGAGTTACTTTTTTCAGTAGCTTAATTCTTTTAAATTTTTTTTTAATAAAAGTTATTCATAAGTCATACGTTATCTATAAATCCTTTTATTTTCATTATTATATTTATAATAATTTATAAATAATTGATAAGTCAAAATTAGTCAAACAAACATTTTCAGCTCTCATCTTATTACGTTAAGGCATCAATCATAACTTAAACCAGCCAAACGAGCTCTGCTGAGCATTTGCCTTACAACTTAATTTGAGCTTCAGTTGTAATGATTAAATTATTTTTGAAGCGATCCGAGAACAAAGCAGTTGATTGATTAGCTCTCTGAGCTAGTTCTAGTCCAACTTAGCTACATACGAAGAAGCTGATATGAGTTAATCGAATGACTATGTCCTTAAAAAAGTTGTAAGGTGACTCCTTTTAATTCAAAATTTTGGAATTTGACCAACTAGCTGTTGTTATTACCCAACTTTCAGGGACTTGTTCTGTTAACAGTATCAGTATCAGCAATTTCACTAGTCCATCGCAAACCTATATTCTTTTTAGCACTTTACATACTAAGTGTGGGAGAAGGCGGCCACAAACCATGTGTTCAAACATTTGCTGCTGATCAATTCGATGAAAATGTCCCCGAGGAGAAGTTGGCAAAGAGTTCATTCTTCAATTGGTGGTACTTGGGAATCGTCATCGGATCCACTGCAGCTGTTTTGGTTGTGATCTATGTACAAGATAATATTGGTTGGGCCATCGGGTTTGGAATGCCAACTGTAGCTGTTGCTGGTGCACTTTTGGTGTTTTTAATAGGACAAAGAACATATCGACGATCTGTGCCTGTAGGCAGCCCATTCACTCGAATGATGCAAGTTGTGGTTGCTGCTGTTAGAAAACGTAATGTTCCTGAAATGCATGATGCTCAAGGTTTATGTTACGAGGATGAGGATTGTTGTTCTCCAGCATTGGCTCGTACCAATCAATTCAAGTGAGTTGGGATATTATCTTTCTGATCTTTTTGATTAGTTATCAACCTTTCAATCCCATATTTCAATATGTTGTATGAGACTATAAGGTACTAATGATTTGATTCAGCATCTTTCTTAGTAGACGACTAGACGTGAACCAATTTATGTCTGTATGAATTGACTGTGCAGATTCTTGGACAAGGCCATGATAATTGATCAGGAAGATGCTTTGAACCAGAAAAGAAACAAATGGAGGCTATGTTCTGTCAATCAAGTTGAAGAAGTGAAGCTGGTTTTTCGGCTATTCCCTATCTGGATAGGTACTTTCATGTTTAATGTTGCTATTGCACAACAAGGCACATATTTTACCAAACAAGGCAGCACAATGACTAGGGACTTCAATGTTCCTCCCGCGACATTACAAGTCATCACCGGCCTCACAATCCTCACTGCTGTTGCGATCTATGATCGTTTACTCGTTCCATTTGCGCGGAAATGGACCAAGCATCCCTCAGGAATCACAATGCTGCAAAGATTGGGGGTCGGGATTTTTCTGTCTATGATCACAATGGCAGTAGCAGCTCTAGTAGAGGCTAAAAGGGTCGGCATAGCAAAAAAACATGGTTTACACGATGCACCAGAAGCAGTAGTCCCAATGTCGATTTGGTGGTTGGTTCCACAATACATGCTTAATGGACTTACGGACGTGTTTGGGGTGGTGGGAATGCAAGAACTTTTTTATGATCAGGTGGCAGAGGAGATGAGAAGTATGGGAGCAGCATTCTATATCAGCACAACGGGGGTTGGGAGCTTTATGAGCAGTGGTGTTATATCAGCTGTGCAGGCTATTAGCTCAAGATACGGTAAAGGGGAAAGATGGCTATCTGGGAATAATCTTAACAGAGCTCATCTTGATTATTTCTATTGGGTTTTGGCTGGATTGTGTGGCTTAAGTCTGTGCTTCTACATTTGGGTTGCTAGGAGATTTGTTTACAAGAAGATTGAATGTGAAAATGACGCAGAGGCTTAAGTTAAATTACTTTAGAGTTATAGTTAATTTCATAAGCAACTAGTCTATAAACTTCTAGTTAGTCATGTTTTCATTTTGCTGCATGTACCCAGGTAAATTGATCACTCTGCAATGAGGATTTTATGATTGGAGTGTTGGCAAAATGCCGAATTTATGAACCTTTTGTGTACTAATAACTGTTGTTGTTGGATCACTAGATCAACAAATTGCATGCATTCAGCTAAGCCTAAAAGGTTAATTAACAGTGTCCATTGTTGCAGTTCTGTCAGTACATTGCTAAGAGCATCTCCAAGAGGCTCTTCATTTAAGCTCCTAACTTGAGATTTGAGGAGGGAGAGGCAAAATGTTGCTCCAAGAGACTCTTAAGTGGCTCTTAAATCACTAAGAGCCTCTTGTTTCTCTCTCTTCTCTCCTCAAAGTTAAGAGCCACCACATGGCTCCTAACTTATTTTTTCACAATAAAAAAATCCTTCCCTCCAATTCACCTCCATCTTTCTCTCTCTTTTTGTTTTGTTTCCCATACAGTGGAGCCCAATATGAATAAAATATGAAATAGAGAAGAGATATAGAGAGCATTGTTGGAGTGTACACTCTTAACTTTGTACTAAATTGCTAAGAGTCACATTGTTTATATTATATTTAGGAGCCAATAAGGAGTCTCTTGGAGATGCTCTAAGGAAGTTATTTTCGTTGGCAGGCCTTCTTTTTGCTATGTGCCCAAGGACTGAAGCTCTTATATATTGACAGAATATTCAGTGAGATATCAGAGGAAACTATGGAGAGCTCCAAAATCTCACATAGTATAAGCCAAAGAAATCTACATATTGAAGTACCTATCTGGAAGTACCTTCGTGAGCTTCCCTTTGAGCAAGTAATCACAACTGTATTTGAGTGAAGAGACAGAAACACTGGTACAACAATAGCAGCCCACCAATGTTACACAGTGATGGAAAAATTTTACGCTAAAATTTTATAAAATTTCTATTGTGCTTTAGAATTTAAACATACTAATCATAATAATATGATGGACACACAAGACACTATCAGAATAAATCAATAACAAATTAGTTTTGAATTTAAATTATATAACTTGAAAACTCCGTTGGATTTTTAAATTAATTTATCGATATGTTACACGGAACAATTATCTATTAGACATATGAAATGTTAAGAGTTACAATTTTTTAAACTTTTTGAAGGTTAAAAGAATCTATAAGCGCAACTTATATTTATTGATGTCGAATATTTTTCCAACAATTTAGAAGTCATAAAATAATATAATGATTTTATTAAAATAAAACATATCATTTTGAAATAAATTCAAATCATAACACGTATTCAAAAATAAATTTTAATAAAAATCAAAATTTAAAATATTCATACATAATTTTTTTATCTAAATAATAATAATTTAAATAATTATATTAAAAAGATGATAATGTAATAAATAAAAAGATATTATATTTTAATAAATTTAAAATATTTATTTAAACCCATGGTTAACACGAATCATAATCTAGTATACATTAGATATCAAAATTCAGACGAATTGAAATAATTATGTCCATAAATTTGACTCAAAATATTAAATGGAAAAATACACGTGATAAGTTTTGATTGAAATAACTCTTGTATTCGTCTAAATGGCTGGATTTTTATATAATATGCTCGCAGACTAAGCATTAAAATATTTCATGTGTTTAACTCATGATTGGCTATTACTTCTTGATGGACCCCTACATATTCAAAAGCTCCACCGATTAAAATAAATTAAATACATCCAGAATGGTGCTAGCTAGGTGTATAAAAGTGTGTACCGAAAATTTGTACATAATGACATGTCAATATGGGGTGGGTTTGTATATAATTATGTATACCAAGCATTTTTCATATGAAATGTCCATGAACACAAATTAACCAAATCATTCACATAAATAAAACCAGTTAAAACATCACACCTCATTTCAATGTCATTTTGTGCAAAATTTCATGCTTGCACGTGTTATTCTTACCAATGTGCAAAATTTCAATGTCATTTTGTTATTCATTTCAAGTGACTGTTTTTTCTTGTAACCCCCGTATAGATAATACTTCTACAGGTTGAACTTCTCTCTACTTCAACTTTATTCTTTTGCACTCGTAATTATGGCTCCCTCCGCAGCAGCTTTTCCGGTTGCTCAACAAGATATCAATGCATCTATCCCAACAAAACCCAGGAAGAACAGCTGGAGATCTGCCATCTTCATCATATGTAAGTTGTCTCTACATGCATGAATAAGACAAAAAGATTCTTAAAATAGAGATCCAGTCTGTTAAAGTTTCTTGTCTAAGTATATATTCATTATTCACTCACCTCATAATGTTGGATCATATAAGCATATGCATATTCCAATGTGTTCATAAAGCTTGGGTCTTTTCCACAAGTAACACTTACCACCAGGCTATCCCATGGCCTCAAGCTGCTTATATCTGGCTATTGTATACAAAATAACTTGTTGATTACAGCTAAACCTCGATTTTGGACAGACAAGTGCAAAGTGAAAGGAGTTGTATTTTTTTTTTGTCTTAACTTATTTATCATAGAACAAGTCGTTTCTTTCTGAATTCCTCGAAAATATTACATAAAAAATACTATACTTTTTTCCCGAAATAAGTCCTTGGTTTTTTGAAAATGAATTCACACAAACACCCCAGATATCTGAATTTCAGGGGTACAGAGTTCAATAATCTCACATATAAGTTCATGAAATCTTCAAATTTAACGTTCCTTGGCAAAAAGATTATTCATAAGTTTTATATCTATGTTATTTAGCAAATAAAATTAGCTTCACATCTATGTATGTGCGCGAAACTGTATATTAATCCTTTCTGAGTGTTGCACAATAACTTGCTCAATTTTTGTTTCTGCAATTATTTTGTTATAAATGCTATGCAGTTGTGGAAATGGCGGAGCGATTTGCATTCTTTGGAGTTACAGGGAATCTGGTAAATTACCTTAACAATGTGCTGGGAATGACAATATCTAGTGCGGCTAAGAGCTTTAATGTTTGGCTTGGAGTTTCTACTGCAGTATTTCCGGTGTTAGGTGCCTTCATTGCTGATTCCTACCTTGGCCGTTTCAAAACTATACTTTACTCCTCCATTATATATCTCGTGGTATGGTTCTCCAACAAATAACTATTAGTTTTGCCTGAAGAGCTAATTTTATCAAGCATCTTATTTTAGATCATAAGATGGAGTGTGTGTACGTGAAAAAACTAGCTGGTGTTTCTGATTGTCTTTCTTGTCCCCCTTTAACCCTTTACAGAGACTGTGACTGAGATCGTATATATATCATATCATCAAATTATTTGTTTATTTATTGAGAACTAGAATCGGTCCCTGACAAGCGATTGTTGTCAACCATCTTTACGCTGCTATTTATAGAGTAAAGGTGGAAACCTTTAAAAGATTGTTTTAAGCGCATATAGAGAGATTGATGTGGCCTCGTGCATTCACATAAAAATTTATTGTTAAGCCTGTACGCTGTAAAAAATCGTGTATCAATGGTTACATCAATATTACTCACTATTACATAACTTTCAGGGACTTGTTCTGTTAACAGTCTCAGTATCAGCAATCTCACTAGTCCATCGAAAACCGGTATTCTTCTTAGCACTTTACATACTAAGTGTGGGACAAGGCGGCCACAAACCATGTGTTCAAACATTTGCTGCTGATCAATTCGACGAAAGTGTCCCTGAGGAGAAGTTAGCAAAGAGTTCATTCTTCAATTGGTACTACTTGGGGGTTTCGCTTGGAGCAACTTTAGCAATTGTGTTTGTAATATATGCACAAGAGAATATCGGATGGGCCATTGGGTTTGGAATGCCGTTGATAGCCATTGCAGGTTCACTTTTCATATTCTTAATTGGACAAAAAACATATAAGAGAGCTGTACCTGTAGGCAGTCCATTCACTAAATTTATGCAAGTTCTGGTTGCTGCCGTTAGAAAACGTCATGTTTCTGAAGTGCATGATGGTAGAGGTGTGTGCTATCAGGATGTTGATCGTACTGCTCCAGCGTTGGCTCGTACTAATCAATTTAAGTAAGTCTTGGAACTCTAACACTATTTTAGGACCAATGCTTAATTAAAACGAGTTTTTCAATTCATATCTTTCCATATTTTTGTTGAAAGCTTATGTCTAACAAAATTTGCTTTGCAGATTCTTAGATAAGGCCATGATAATTGATGAGATAGATGCTTCAAGGCAGACAAGAAATGAATGGAGACTATGTTCTGTCAATCAAGTAGAAGAAGTGAAGCTTATTTTTCGGCTGTTCCCAGTATGGATTAGTTGTTTCATGATTGGTGTTGTTATTGGTCAACAAAGCACATACTTCACCAAACAAGGCAGCACAATGGTTAGGCACTTCAAGATACCTCCTGCTACATTACAAGTCGTCTCCGGCTTTACCATCCTCACTGCTGGTGCAATCTATGATTGTTTCTTCGTTCCAGTGGCTCGAAAATGGACCAAGCATCCCTCTGGAATTACAATGCTGCAAAGAATGGGAATCGGGATTTTTATTTGTGTGATCTCAATGGTAGTGGCAGCTCTAGTAGAGTCCAAAAGGGTTGGCATTGCCAGAAAACATGGCTTAATGGATACACCAAAGTCGGTAGTCCCTATGGCGATTTGGTGGCTGGTTCCACAGTACATGCTTTGTGGACTTGCTGATGTGTTTGCAGTTATTGGAATGCAAGAATTTTTCTATAATCAGGTGCCAGAGGTGATGAGAAGTATGGGGGCAGCATTTTATCTCAGCGCAGTTGGGGTTGGGAGCTTTTTGAGCAGCGCGTTGATAACAGTTGTGCAGATTATTAGCTCAAAAAATGGTAAAGTGGAAGGTTGGCTGTCTGGTAATAATCTTAACAGAGCTCATCTTGATTATTTCTATTGGATTTTGGCTGGATTGAGTGGCTTAACTTTGTGCTTTTATATTTGGGTTGCTAGAGGATTCGAGTACAAGAAGATTGAATGTAAAAATGACATGGCTACTGAGGCCTAAACCATAGACCTAAAAGATCAGCAAGGTGGTTCTCGAACTTGTACCAAGAATAATCAACCACTTTGTAATGTTGCTAGATGCTGAAATTATGAACTTTCTCTTCTATCGTATAATTTCATATCGTTATTATTATTCATACCCAAAATCAGATACATTGCGAATGAAAACAATTTCGTGTGCATTATTATACAACATGATTAGTTACCTATCGTGTATACACAAATCTGATTCGAAACCACATAAAATTAAACGAAAATGATTTTTATTTATACTTTTACATATTTTTATAAAGGCTTAATGACCTTTTAACCCTCGAAGTTTGGATGGAGGTTCCGATGCAACCTAGATGTTTAAAGTTGTTCGATTCAACTATTAAACTTTCACCTTTTTTCAAATAACGGTATATAACGGAAGGTAAACTTGACAATTCATATTCAGGGTAAATTTTGGGTGTACCTTTTAACCCATGAAGTATACATCTCGTTCCTTTTAATCCCTTAAGATTACATTAAAATACATTAGATGTTCATTTTAACCCTCGATGTTTAATGCCCCTTTTAACCCTCACGTGTAAAATGTCAACTTTGTCCACCCCGTTGTATACGCCATAAGAGCTAAAAGGTACATTCAGAAAACTTGGTTGGTTGAATCGAACGACTTTAAACATCGAGACCGCATCGGAACATTTATCCAAACCTCAAGAGCTAAAAGGTCATTAGGCCTTTTATAAAATGAAAAGCTTACCCACAACCTAACCCGATTATGTTAGAACTCCCAGCGACATTTATGCAACATGACAAGTACGTGACAATGTGGATTCAGTTATTTTCTCTGTCATTTCTTTGTTATTTACATTACATATTACATATGTGAACATATCTACACGCTTGTGGAACAAAGGACTAGAAGAGCATAACAGACTCTAATAAATTGCAAATTGTATATACGATTACAATGGCAGGGGAGACTGTCCAAAACACACTCACACTAATTAAAGCTGCCAATGATCGCGGCGAAGCGACAAAAGTTGATGGAAGAAGAGTGAGAGAAGCTTGGTCCAAGAAAGAAGATGCTGTTTTATGTGATCTTGTGAGCAAGTTTGGGCCAAGAAACTGGAATTTGATAGCTAAAGGCATTCCTCCCAGGTCTGGGAAGTCATGCCGGCTTCGATGGTGCAATCAGTTGGATCCTTGCCTTAAACGCAAGCCTTTTACTGGTAATATGTCTTTTGTTTGTCTATGATTTAAGTTTTTTGACTGTGATATTTGTTGAATGCTTGTGTGTGTGTTTTATTGGTTAGATTGTTTATTTGGTTGCAGTTTTTCGAGTCGAAGTCTTTAGTTGGTCTGGTTTGGTTTCCTACATTGTGAACAAGGCAGGACCTAATACTAAGCTTGTCAGGGAAACAGACGGATGAAACACCTAATACTAAGCAGGACCTAATAACATCTGCTGGACTGCAAGTGCCACATACAGTATTCTATAACCAAGAAAGACGCATCTAGTGGTCAAAACCACCTGCAAATACAAAACTAACACTCCTAGTAAGGTAAGAGAGGTGTGCAGATTTCTAAATCAAATTATCTGGATTGGTTTCCTTTTAATTTATTGTCACTTTTTTCACATTCTTTTTCAATAAAAGCAAATCCCACGTAGAAGAAATTTGGCAATCATAAGGAATTCCATTCTTAAATACCATGTGCTGAACCTAACCCTTTTTGGGAACAATCACACAAAAATTGACTATCCTTTTCAGCTCAATATACATGTTCCTGGATAATTAAGATATTTAGAATAGTTATATGACAAATGTTCAAACCAAAATAGCAAATTAGCAATTATATACCACCACAAATTCACAATAACTAGTTGATAACCCGTGCCAAGCACGGGTTTAAATAAAATTTTAAAATTTGTTATTTATTGAAAGAATGATGCCTTTTTTTAATTACATTATCATATTTTTATTATATATATTTAAATTAGTGTTTTTAATTGATATTTACATTATTGTTATTTAATATAAGACTTTATATATATTAAAATTTGATCATACTTTAAATTTATTTCATAACGACATGGGTCTCCGTTCGATGGAGTCCACAAAATAAGAGTATATTGGAGTCCAAAATTATTTAAAAATAATCTACTCATTTCAATTTTAATTTTTTTAGTCTACAATATTTGTAAACATCTGACAATTTGCAGGTTATGTTCCACAATATAATCGTTGCAATCAAAAGATAAAACAATTATTTTACAAAATCACTAAACACTATATATGTTTTAAAATATAACTCATAAGTAGAATAATGATCTGAATGATTGTTAATGTTGAAAAATGTTAATGATTAATTGATAATTATATGTTTAAAACTACTTAAAGATGGTAAATTATATATAAATTTGAATAATTAAAAATATTATTTATGATTAGACTAAAAGATTATGAATGGTACTTACTGCCGCTTAAATGCGGACTTTATAGAACTTAACTCTAACGGTATGTTTTATTTTAGTAAAATCACTATGTTGTTTCATAATTTTTAAATTATGAAAATAATATTCAAGATCAACACATATAAGTTCGTTTATAGCGTCTTTAATCATGAACAAAAATTCAAAATTTTAAGTCGCAATTATTTTATTCATTTAATAGGCAAACATTATATATAATTCTACTTGGAGTTTTTGTAGATCTAACAGCTGTTGTAGTTGTTTGATAAACTAATATTGTAGTTAGACAAAGTTAATTAACTTTCCAAAAGTAATTTGATATCTAATATTTTGACGTATGTCTAGAGTTTCGGTTCTTTTATTATATGTTGCAATATGGACAATGATTTCATTTTCTTTGAGTTTCTATTTGTCAAGTCAGTGTTACCACAGCCTTATTCGTCTTTATCACAATCTTCTGAAAAACATTGAATGATAATAATTATTATTATTAAAAAATATATGACCAAGTTTTTTGGTACTTTGGTATCAATATTGAATCTTATTTATTATAATTCTGAAATATGATAAAAAATTTATTGATTTGTTTCGTAAATTAAATTGTATGAGTTTTAGAAATTAAAACGAATATTTAACGTATGTCTAGAGTTTCAGTTTTTTTATTATACGTTGCAATATGGACAATGACTTCATTTTCCTTCAGCTTCAATTTGTCAAGTCAGTGTTACCACCACCTTATGCGTCTTTATCGCAATCTTCTGAAAAACACTGAATGATAATAATTATGATTATTAAAAAAATGTATGACCTTTTTTTTGGTACTTTGGTATTAATATTGAATCTTGTTTATTTTAATTCTGAAATATGATAAAAAATTTATAAATTTATTTTGTAAATTAAATTGTATGATTTTTAAAAATTAAAATGAATAATTTCATTGACATTATTATTATATTGATAGGATATTATATTAATATCAATATGAACTCCTTATTTGTTTGAACTCTGAAGCATGCTAAAAGATTTATAGAGTTGTTCTGTATATTAAATTATTTGAGTTTTAAAAAATTAAAACTAATAATTTTGTTGGTAATATATTTTTATTAGTGAGATATTGTTATAATACAAAATCCTGTCAAATATAGAAGTTTTTTTAATAATAGTAATAATTGTTAAATAAAAAATAATATGATGATAGCCAAATTTTGATATGAATTTTATAAAACTGTTTCATAAGTTAAATTGTTAGCGATTTAATAAGATAAATGTTATATTACAAAATCCTAAACACCATAAAAGACTTTTTATAGTAGTATAATAATCTTAATCAATATTGAAATTTTTAATAATAAAATCCGAATCAATATAAAAGTCTGTTCATAAAATTATAATCAATATAGAAGTCTTTCACTGTCCTGATGAATATTGAGGTGTTTAATAATAAAATTCTATTTAATATAGAAGTCTTTTGATAATAGTATAATAATGACTATAAAATCCTAATCAATATGAAAATGACCAAATTTTGGTACTTTTGGTACCGATGTTCCACTGAAACGTGGTTTCGCTTATTAATAAAGGGTATTGATTAGTACTTGACATTTCAACAAATAAATCTACTAAGAACAAGGAAAATTAGTACTTATCACATTAAGAAAATGAGAAAAATGGACCAGCTAATACTTACTCCCTCCGTCCCAAAAAGAATGAGCTGGTTTGATTTTCACGAAGATCAAGAAAAATATAGTAAGTTTAGTTGAAAAGTGGGTAAAGTGGTGGGACCTACCAATATTTAATAATAAATTTGAGATAGTGGAGGAAGATAGTGTGTGTAATAGTGTTTATATTATTATAAAATGGAGATAGTGGAAGAAAGTAGTGGGTGTAATAATGAGAAGTAGTGTTCAAAAATAATAAGTATGGTAGGTTTTTTTTTTTGGAACGTACCAAAAAGAAATAAAGATAACATAAAATGGGACGGAGGGAGTACAAAAATGTCTCCACTAAAACTCCAACTCTTACCCAACATCTTCTTACTTAGAAAAAAGCAATTCAGATGAAATTCTAGGGAATTAGTTTAAGAATTGTTTACCAAAAACAAGAAAAGGCAACATAGTTGTACCTAGAAATTAACAAATTAGCAACCATACACAAAAAAAAAAAAAAGAGTAAAGATGAAAACTTTAAAGATTTCATATTCTTACTTATTGCCTTTAATCTTGAACCAGGCCTCAGCACAATGTTTATGTGCAGCAGCCAAATCATCTTTACAAGCACAACCCAATTCAATAGAACCCCCGGATTCTTGATTAGATGAGTCCAAACTCATATGACAAATTCTACAATCTCTCTTAGACACATCACTTTTCAAATGCACCTCTTTGTTGTTTCCAAAAACGCCCCTTTCTAGATCCACCGCATTAGCTAAACACAGTGAAGCAGGGGATTCTCTGTTGTTCTCTCAAACCCCAACAATCTCAGAGCTGGAAGCATTGCTTTTGTGATGTTCTTGGTCATTAATGTTAAGGTTGTGGGAGATGTTTGAGGTTTTCATGTAGGAAGAGAGACCAAGAGGGCTGCTATTATATGTGTGTCATGTTGTGTGCATGGGGCAGGAGCAGGGAAAGCTTGTGGGAGATTTAGGGGAGAGAGACGAGGGGGAAAGAGATCATAGAGTAACTGAGTAGTTCACGGCTTCCAGGACACTTGTTGTCTGCAAAAATGATACTTCCTCTGTTTGAGATATAACTCAGTTAACTTTTTTGCATGCAATTGTAAGTCTTTTGATCGCATGATAAAAGTTATTATTTTTGAAATTATATTTTTTTGAATAAAAATATATGATTGATATTATTATTCGAAAGAAGAAAATATCAAAAATAATAATTTTAAGCATATAGTCAAAAAAAACTTAAAAATATATACGTGCAAAAAAATCAAACAACTTATAATTCAAACCGGAGGAAGTATAAATATAATAAATACAAAAATTATGAAAGTCTATACTCGTGACCAGCTCCTGCTGCTATCCACCAGTCCAGTGGACCTTTCGTTTCTCTTTTATTTACGGTTTTTTTTATTATTAGACACATATTTTAAAAATATATGTCCAGTAATAAAAGAAACTAGTACTACTTGATACAAGCTGTTCTTTTTTTTTTTTTTTTACAGAATACTTGATACAAGGTTGATGATTTTCTTACATAACATTATTAATAACTTAGTTTAGAATTTGGAAAGTTACAAGTTAATCATTTGTCCTAAAAAAATTTTAGTCATATGACAAAATATAATAAAGATAGGGATCTTATGCAAAATTAAATCTTTTTTTAACTTTGAGGCTCTAAAGTTTGCTTAAAACGGTCTTAACTTCTTCTAATTAAGATGTTATCTTAAAAAAACATCTTAGCTCTAATTATAAAACCGCCTTATATAATTTCTAAACTCATGTGATATTTAAAACGTCTTCATTCTAGCTATCTTTTTGCTGAGAATTATTCTTTTCGCCTTGTTCATGGTTTTGACACGTATTTTAAACTTTTTATAAAATGTGATTAGAGCATCTCCAACGACGTTGGCTATAGTCGTTGGTTAGATTGGACCTGTAAATTTGCTGAATTTGCTGAACTCGTAAGACATTGTGCTTCGATGATATTGACTATATTGGTTGGTTATAATTTAAAAATAGTATGTTATTAATATTGATGTTGTTCTAAATAGAATATATCAGTTTAATATGGTAATAAATGATGTGTAGTCTTCCTACAGATTTCTTACAGGCTTGTAGTGATTCGACAAATTTAGTCATCCATAAGAGGTTGCCTAAAATTATTGATAATGGTTGGAGCGCGGCCTTTTTGAAGAGATTACCTATATTTTTTATTTTTGGTATGCAAACTTAATTTTCAGCTAAGGAGACTTCATTGTTGGAGATGCTTTTACATAAATTAATTTGAATAACTTTCTGAATAATAATTTAATAGTTAAATTATATATGAAAAATTATAAATAAATTCCAAAATTATATTATTTTATATATTTTTTGAAATATGTATAGAAAAACCGTAAACAAAAGTGAAAAACGGAAGGACCACTAGACTGGTGGATGGTAGCAGCCTAGCAGGAGCCGGTTACGAGTCTAAACTTTCATAATTTTTGTATCTATTGTGTGTATATCCTTTTTGCCGACAATAAGTGTTCCGGAAGCCGTGAACTGCTGAAACACTCTGTAATCTCTCTCCCCTCATCTCTCTCTCCCCTAACTCTCCACAAGTTTCTCCTACTCCTCCCCCATGTACACCACATGACACACATATCTTAGCAGCCCTCTTGTTCTCTTCCTACATGAAAACCTCAAACATCTCCCACCACCTTAACATTAATGACCAAGAACATCACAAAAGCAATGCTTCCAGCTCTGAAATTGTTGGGGTTTCAGACAACAACAGAGAATCTTCAGCTTCACAGTGTTCAGCTGATGCTGTGGATCTAGAAAGGGGTGTTCTTGGAAACAACAAAGAGGTGCATTTGAAGAGTGATGTGGCTGAGAGAGATTGTAGGATTTGTCATATGAGTTTGGACTCATCTAATCAAGAATCTGGGGGTTCTATTGAATTGGGTTGTGCTTGTAAAGATGATTTGGCCGCTGCACATAAACATTGTGCTGAGGCCTGGTTCAAGATTAAAGGCAATAAGTAAGAATCTGAATATCTTTCTTAAAGTTTTCATCTTTACTTTTGTTTTGTTTGTGTGGTTGTTAATTTGTTCATTTCTAGGCACAGCTATTTTGCCTTTTCTTGTTTTTGGTATACAATTGTTGAACTAATTCCTTAGAATTTCATCCGAATTGCTTTTTTCTAAGTAAGAAAATGTTGGGTAAGAGTTGGAGTTATAGTAGAGACATTTTTGTAAGTATTAACTGGTCCATTTCAAAACAATAATATTTGCTTTTAACAACATAATGATCTTAAATTCTCATTTTCTTACTGTGATAAGTATTAATTTTCCTTCTCTTTAGTAGATTTATATGTGGAGATGTCAAGTACTCATTATTGTGGATTTGTGGTGGTATATAATTGCTATTTTAGTTTGAACAGTTGTCATATAAGTATTCTAAATATATAAATTATCGAGGAACATTTATATTGAGCTGAAAAGAATAGTCAATTTCTGAGTGATTTCTGCCAAAAAGGGTTAGGTTCAGCACATGGTATTTAAGAATGGAATTCCTTATGATTGCCAAATTGCTTCTATGTGGAATTCACTTTTATTGAAAAAGAATGTGAAAAAAGTGACAATAAATAAAAAGGAAACCAATCCAGATAATTTGATTTAGGAATCTGCTCACGTCTCTTACCTTACTGGGAGTGTTAGTTTTGTATTTGCAAGTGGTTTTGACCACTAGATGCGTCTTTCTTGGTTATAGATACTGTATGTGGCACTTGCAGTCCAGCAGATATTTATACATGATGACATTGACCTGGTCACACTGATTCCTGTATGTTTAGCTTTCAAATCTGTCTGAGTAATCATGAGTGCTTTGTATAAAATTCGAAAGTTTCTTCCATCTATTGTCACTAGATTTTTTTCATTCCTTTATTGGAGGAGGGTTTATTGACCTTGTTAGAATATAATGATCATTTCTGGGTCCTATATCATGATCCTGGTAAAACGCCTTTCCCTAAAAGATCTGTCAAGGTAGCAAATATTACAGGATCATACAGGACGAACAGTGCTACAAACTGGACAAGATTTCCTGTGAAGATCATATTAGGCCCATGTCAAATCATCTAATGCAGGAAAAGATTATGTATTGTGTCTTAGTCAAGTGCTGTATAAGTAGTCCTCTATTGACATTTATGTATGCTGAGATGAAACGTTTTCTCATTATTTACCTCAATAAAAAAATGACCAACTATTAATACAGTTTTTAAGTCTTAGAAAACCTATTCATATGTTATGCTTTTGTTACTTCTTTTGATTTTCCCTTGTTTTGCTTTATCGTTACTGTCACTAGTTGCACATAAAGTTTATCTATGTTTATTCAAGCAGATCTGTCATTTAGTAACTAAATGGTTTCCTACTAATGTTCATGGAGTGGACTATTCTATATAAATAGTTTTATCTTTCACAAGTAACATTGTAATTATCAAGGAGTATTTATAAAGTAAGATTGTATTGCCTTCACTGCCGAAAAATATATTGTACTAAATGTTACTATGTATCATTTTAAAAGTTGACACTTCCCCTGATTTTAAAGGGTGAGTAGTAGTTTTACTTAAATACCTTTTACACAGTAATTTATCTTAATTATGAATACTAACTGCTCCCCAGGCCCCAGCACATGGTAAAGTGTCATGGTTTGCTGGATTGCTGTATTACACCTACTATGTTCACAAGCTTGAGTAAAATTGCAGGACAACTGTAATCTTTACATGTGAAACTGTTTGCCTTTTCCTCTATGAATTATGATACACTAATACCTTACCTGTTCACATTTAAGTTATTACTATGCAAACATATACCCCTAGTTCTCTGGAAACATGTTGATCATTTTTTGAACCTGGTTATTTGCTTGTTCTCCTTGGAGGAGTGGGTGAAGCCGTGAGGGGAATTAGAGATTTTCCAGCCTTCCGATTTATAAAATCTTCTCCTAGACCCTGATAGTCCATAGAATAATGTACTGCCTTATATCAAGTGGGAACTAAGCCTGTCAATGCGAAAACAGTCCTCTACCTTATTCCTTTTTTGAAAGAGTTCCAAACAATGTATAAATGATGCTTTTTATGTGTACCTCAGCTTTTGGTAATTTTTCAATGTATCATAGTGTTTTTACATTTACTAGATCCTTAGTCTAATTTATATGATATTTACTGATATACAAATAGTGAGATGGATAAAGCAATTAGAGATATTGAAGTCTGATGATCAATTTGACACATCAAAATTTGAGGATTATAGTTTGAACTTTTGTAATCACTTTATTGCACTATATTATTAAACGGTATATTAATGCTAGTAGAAACTCTGCAACGTATTCATAATATATCCTTAATATCTATTAGTTATGTCAAGGTTCTCAATTCTTCACTTTAGAAACTGCTGAAAGAGTATCATTACTAGCGCCTTTGGTTTTCCACTTAGTCAAACTGCAGTATATTTCACCTGACCTATGGATTAAAATTATACAGCAAACACCTCTAAAATTAGAATCTGCACTCTTCATTAAAATGGATTCTGCTGAGACATTAATTTAATTATTATGTGTATTCTTCATCAGAAGGGTCTTTCTTTGTCTTATAAATATGTACTAATCTTGCTTGAATACCTTTAAACTGCAGAACTTGTGAAATTTGTGGATCAGTTGCACGTAATGTAGCTGGTCCAAATGAGGTAGAATTACTTGAGCAGTGGAATGAAGCAAATGATGCTGCTACAGCTTCCACATCAGCGCCTTTGTCAGAAACCCGAAGCTTTTGGCAGGGGCATCGATTTCTTAACTTCTTGCTGGGTTGTATGGTCTTTGCCTTTGTCATATCTTGGTTGTTCCATTTCAATGTGCCGTCGCGAGATTGACTGCAAAAGGTTATTAAGAAGAAGCAAGAACTGTATTGTAAAAATAGCAATTTTCGGGTACTTCTGTTTTGTTGATTAGTCTTGAATTGTAGGGATAATATGTATCCCGCTGTTGGTTGTTTATAGTAGTCGCCGTTTCAACTCCCATGTAAAAATATGAGTTATTAGTGATTTGTTAATCCAGCGACCTAGTTATTTGCTCTGTCGTCGATTTATTGTTTTGTTTATCTTCTATGTTTGCGTGGTTAAGATATTGCTTGTTCCCATGGATGGCAAACAGGTTGATCAATGGCAAAGGGATCGATCGAAAAGGGTTTTAAGTAAAAAATGAGATAGTGAGGAAGATTTCAGCTTTAATTATTGCATTTTATTTTCAGGATTGATTTTTATCTTGATGCTAAATCTTAATATACATAGGGCCAGAAGTTACACTAAAGGGTCCAGACATCTGACATGCGTATATTAGAAAGATATCTGACATGTGTATATTAGACACGTATGTTAGTAGATTTTAGTAATATATGTTTAGCAGCGAAAGAAGGATGTATATACTGAGGTGTTATGATTCAGTGAAAAATTTCTTTGTCCTAGGATTTTTGACATCAAGCACCTTTTTTCCGTCAAATGTGAAATGTATACTAGTATTATTCGTATATTTCGGATCGCTTTTTCTGCTAAATTGTGGGCATTAATTAAAGGACACCACAAAGTTCTATTTGAACAGTCCACACAATCTTTCATCCCAACATTGTTGACTTGGCAAGGATGATAAATGTAGCAAGAATTATTTTCCTAGCTCCATTATTTTTCAATGTCCTAGAAGGACCTCAGCATTGGCTGTGAAACTGTTGGAATTTGGTGTTTTTAGTGCATCAAATTCAAACTTTTTTAAAAATCTTGCGAACATATAATCATCCACGCGTAGCACTTGGAAACTTTATTCTACTCTTCCCAACTTTATTCTACTCTTCCCACATACAAGGGTGGAAAAAACTAATGTTGTGTCTGATACGTTTGATGCGCTAATTGTGCCCTTGTTTAACAGCACATACTTATGTTCTTGGTTTATAAATTTCTGCAGAGAAGAATAGTCCGTAGAAGGGTTCAACAACACGTACCCTTAGATTAGAAATATTTGCAAAGAATTTGTGAGAAAGAGTTAACACCGCACGTATTTCGTCTCTTTTTGAAGCAAGACCCAGACCTAGCTCCAAGTCAATTAACCATTATGCAGAACTTCTTTAAATCGCGTCAAGGGTTCTTATAATGTTGTCAAGTGACAGCATGAGCTATGTCTCGAGCAACCCCAATGGTGTTACCTATTTTGAACCCCTAAAATATAATAAAATAATGATTACCAAGCAAAAACGTGTTTTCCTCCAACAGTATTCCCTGTAATCATCTCTATATTTGAAAAAAATAATATTTTTATTAGAACTTTTACTATGATGGGGTAGATAAAAAAGAGAGGAAAATGAAAAATTAAAGAAAATGAGGGAGGGAGATAAGGTGGAAAAGATAGGGGCTTACTTTTCTATCCCCTAAAGAAGGGGTTTTGTTTTCTCTCACCTAAAAATTTTAGGTAGAAGAGAAGGGTTGGAGTGAAGAATTTTTACTCAAACTCCTATTTTTGTCCACGTAAGCTCATTATAGGTAAGGGAGATGTTCTCTTGGAGTTGCTCTAAACCAGTCTCGTTTCTCATTTTTGTGATAAATCAATTATTAACAAACGTCGAGCCATTTTTTGTTAACATAACGATATCAAGTCCTCATTGCAATCGATGCTATTAGAACCTGTTTGTCCCGGCTTAAAAAAGCAGACCTGATTATAATTTATAAAAGATTCCGTTACTGACATCGAGATTCGTCCCGTTAAAAACATTCGTGCATTCTGATAACGTCAAATCCCGTTTTGGTGCTTCCTCCGCTGTGTACTGGTGTCTTGCGGTGTAGCTGCTGGACGGGTGTCTGCAAAACAACACCGGAGGGGGGTTTGAGCCCCGCGGCGCCTCCGGCGTGAGAATGAGTACAGGCGTCGGAAAATAGATAGACGGGAAATGAGCTATCTATGTGTGGTGGGTGAAGGTGTATGGCTGCTGTGTATGGTGGCTTAGAGTGTGTGAGAAATATGAGAGTGTGGAGAAGAAGATCCTTAAGCCTCTCATCCTTGGTCTATTTATAGGCCAAGGATTAGGGTTTAAGGATGTGTACCTTGGATCCTGCTGTCCATCTGTAGGGCTTGGATGCTTAACACCTGTCCAGGCGTCAGCTAAGGAATAGTATTTTGGAGTGTTATGAGGTTTGTCTTCATAGTGTCAGTAGCTGGCATTGGGTATTGTCCTTGTCATGTCAGACTGCAACTTGTTCAGGTGTCGGTTTGGACTCTTGTGTCCCGGTCCGGGGGAAGGATGGATAGGTTGCGTCTGGGTCCGGGATCATCTCCGGGGTCCGAGATCATCTCCAAGGTCCGGGATCGTCTCCTGGTTCTGAGATCATCTCCTGGGTCCGGGACCATATCCGGGTCATATCGTGCTCGGGTCCGGATTAAGCCAATCCAGAGTCCGGGTTAAGCCAATCCTTTTCATGTTAGAATGTGGCTTGTTCAGGTGTCGGCTTGGACTCTTGTGTCCCGGTCCGGGAGAAGAGTGGATAGGTTGTGTTTGGGTCCGGGACCATCTCCTGGGTCCGGGATCGTCTCCTGGGTCCGGGATCATCTCCGGGTCATATCGTGTTCGGGTCCGGATTAAGCCAATCCAGGGTCCAGATTAAGCCAATCCGGGTTATACCCTATCATTTGCCCCCCACTCCCTTATACAGATTTTCTGTGTGAGGGAGTTGAGTGTATTGTCCGGTGCGGGCTGATTGCGGAGAAGGTGGAGTTTTTCATTTGCCCCCCTGTCCGGGCTAACCTGGACAAGGTGGAATTTTTGCTTTTGCGCCTCTATCCCGGTTAATCCGGTATTAGGCGAAGAATCCTGCTTTTGCTCCTCTGCCCGGGTTGACCCGGACTAGGTGTGAAATCTTGCTCACCTATCCAGGTGGATCCAGACATGGTGTGAAATTTTGCTTTTGCCCCCCCTGTCCGGACCGATCTGGACGAAGTGGTGGGATTCTGCTTTTTGCCCCCGTCTGGGTTGATCAGGGTAGGATGTGAGATTTTGCTTTTTGTCCCTCGGCCTGGGTTGATCCGGACAAGAGGTGAGTCTGGTTAGATTGCTCGGCATGAGTCCGGACGGGATTGCTCCACATGTGTCCGGACGGGATTGCTTGACATGAGTCCGGGTGATTGCTTTTTTTTTTTTTTTTTTTTTTGCCTTAGAAAAATTTTTCCAAGTAAGATAGCTCATGATTGAACCGGGGTACTCGGGTTCTCAAAATTGAACCGGGGTAGCTTTTGCTTTTTGCCTTGGAAAATTTTTTTAAGTAAGAGATAGATCATGATTGAACCCGGGTAGCTTTTTGTTTGTTTGCCTTGGAAAATAATTTTTCCAAGTAAGAGATATGTCATAACTGGACCGGGGTAGCTTTTTGTTTGTTTGCCTTATAAAATAATTTTTCCAAGTAAGATAGCTCATGATTGAACCGGGGTACTCGGGTTCTCAAAATTGAACCGGGGTAGTTTTTGATTTTTGCCTTGGAAAATTTTTCCAAGTAAGAGATAGATCATGATTGAACCCGGGTAGCTTTTTGTTTGTTTGCCTTGGAAAATAATTTTTCCAAGTAAGAGATAGATCGTGATTGAACCCGGGTAGCTTTTTGTTTGTTTGCCTTGGAAAATAATTTTTCCAAGTAAGAGATATGTTATAACTGGACCGGGGTAGCTTTTTGTTTGTTTGCCTTGGAAAATAATTTTTCCAAGTAAGAGATAGATCATGATTGAACCCGGGTAGCTTTTTGTTTATTTGCCTTGGAAAATAATTTTTCCAAGTAAGAGATATGTCATAACTGGACCGGGGTAGCTTTTTGTTTGTTTGCCTTAGAAAATTTTTTCCAAGTAAGATAGCTCATGATTGAACCGGAGTACTCGGGTTCTCAAAATTGAACCGGGTTAGCTTTTGCTTTTTGCCTTGGAAAATTTTTCCAAGTAAGAGATAGATCGTGATTGAACCCGGGTAGCTTTTTGTTTGTTTGCCTTGGAAAATAATTTTTCCAAGTAAGAGATAAGTCATAACTGGACCGGGGTAGCTTTTTGTTTGTTTGCCTTGGAAAATAATTTTTCCAAGTAAGAGATAGATCATGATTGAACCCGGGTACTCGGGATCTCAAAATTGAACCGGGGTAACTTTTGCTTTTTGCCTTGGAAAATTTTTCCAAGTAAGAGATAGATCATGATTGAACCCGGGTAGCTTTTTGTTTGTTTGCCTTGGAAAATAATTTTTCCAAGTAAGATAGCTCATGATTGAACCGGGGTACTCGGGTTCTCAAAATTGAACCGGGGTAGTTTTTGATTTTTGCCTTGGAAAATTTTTCCAAGTAAGAGATAGATCATGATTGAACCCGGGTAGCTTTTTGTTTGTTTGCCTTGGAAAATAATTTTTCCAAGTAAGATAGCTCATGATTGAACCGGGGTACTCGGGTTCTCAAAATTGAACCGGGGTAGTTTTTGATTTTTGCCTTGGAAAATTTTTCCAAGTAAGAGATAGATCATGATTGAACCCGGGTAGCTTTTTGTTTGTTTGCCTTGGAAAATAATTTTTCCAAGTAAGAGATAGATCATGATTGAACCCGGGTAGCTTTTTGTTTGTTTGCCTTGGAAAATAATTTTTCCAAGTAAGAGATAGATCATGATTGAACCCGGGTAACTTTTGTTTTTTGCCTTGGAAAATTTTTCCAAGTAAGAGATAGATCATGATTGAACCCGGGTAGCTTTTTGTTTGTTTGCCTTGGAAAATAATTTTTCCAAGTAAGAGATAGATCATGATTGAACCCGGGTAGCTTTTGCTTTTTGCCTTGGAAAATTTTTCCAAGTAAGAGATAGATCATGATTGAACCCGGGTAGCTTTTTGTTTGTTTGCCTTGGAAAATAATTTTTCCAAGTAAGAGATAGATCATGATTGAACCCGGGTAGCTTTTTGTTTGTTTGCCTTGGAAAATAATTTTTCCAAGTAAGAGATAGATCATGATTGAACCCGGGTAGCTTTTTGTTTGTTTGCCTTGGAAAAAATTTTTCCAAGTAAGATAGCTCATGATTGAACCCGGGTAGCTTTTTGTTTGTTTGCCTTGGAAAATAATTTTTCCAAGTAAGAGATAGATCATGATTGAACCCGGGTAGCTTTTGCTTTTTGCCTTGGAAAATTTTTCCAAGTAAGAGATAGATCATGATTGAACCCGGGTAGCTTTTTGTTTGTTTGCCTTGGAAAATAATTTTTCCAAGTAAGAGATAGATCATGATTGAACCCGGGTAGCTTTTTGTTTGTTTGCCTTGGAAAATAATTTTTCCAAGTAAGAGATAGATCATGATTGAACCCGGGTAGCTTTTTGTTTGTTTGCCTTGGAAAAAATTTTTCCAAGTAAGATAGCTCATGATTGAACCCGGGTAGCTTTTTGTTTGTTTGTCTTAGAAAAATTTTTCCAAGTAAGATAGCTCACGATTGAACCGGGGTACTCGGGTTCTCAAAATTGAACCGGGGTAGCTTTTGCTTTTTGCCTTAGAAAATTTTTCCAAGTAAGAGATAGATCGTGATTGAACCCGGGTAGCTTTTTGTTTGTTTGCTTTGGAAAATAATTTTTCCAAGTAAGAGATATGTCATAACTGGACCGGGGTAGCTTTTTGTTTGTTTGCCTTGGAAAATAATTTTTCCAAGTAAGAGATAGATCATGATTGAAGCGGGACTTGCTCATAAGCCTTTATTCTTCTAGCTGGATCCTTCTTTGAATTTTCTGCTCTAGCTTTTCTCCTTCTTCCCTCCGGATGTGTTCTGTTTTTTCTTCTTTTTTTTTTTGGCCAGGATCTTTCGCCTTGTGGCATCACTTTTTCTCTACTTCTTTTTCCTTACTTTGTCACCAATCCGGTCAAAAACGGAACCCCGGGATTGGCGGGAATTTTCAAAGTCTTCAAAATCAGCAATCAACCCGGGTCCTTTGAGGTTCTCGGCTCGTTGTTCCTGGTATAACCGGATTGCTTCGGCCAACTCTATGTTGGTTAGATATGTAACATGGTCTGCGGTCATCGGGACATCGATGCACTTAACTGGTTCATTTCAATTGTGACTCGGGCATCGTCTAGGTTGATCCGGGTCTCTTCTGGATTGATCCCGGTCAAGAGTGGTTTAGAGATGAGATCCTGATGTGGATTGTCCTGGTCCACCGGGTTGAACTGCTAGGATCGGGTTGATTGGGTTTGGGTTTTTCCACCTCTTGTCATGATTATAGTGAATGATTTAAACAAGAACTACCCAGGGAGTATGCTTGCTTTTTGGTGAAAGTGTATGTGTGCATTATAGACAATAGTGGAATGATAGAAATAGTGTAGGCAGATAGTCAACTTACTACTTCAAGAAATGCTAGAAATAGTTAAATGACAAAGGTGTAAGGGACTACAGGACAAGGTGTCTTGATGTACTACAGACAAAGTTAGGGTGCTTCTAGACAGGGTTTGCTAACATGCACACAACAAAGAGAATCATGGCTGAGAGGGTTTTGAGAGATTTGAGTGCATTTTGAAGCTTACAGGGTTGAATCGGGACTCCCTTTTCGGGAGTTTGCTGATGAAGATGAGTCCAGTGGCACCGTGACCACAGGACGGAGAATACAACCTCCCCCTCCTTCTAGCGCCAAATGATAACGTCAAATCCCGTTTTGGTGCTTCCTCCGCTGTGTACTGGTGTCTTGCGGTGTAGCTGCTGGACGGGTGTCTGCAAAACAACACCGGAGGGGGGTTTGAGCCCCGCGGCGCCTCCGGCGTGAGAATGAGTACAGGCGTCGGAAAATAGATAGACGGGAAATGAGCTATCTATGTGTGGTGGGTGAAGGTGTATGGCTGCTGTGTATGGTGGCTTAGAGTGTGTGAGAAATATGAGAGTGTGGAGAAGAAGATCCTTAAGCCTCTCATCCTTGGTCTATTTATAGGCCAAGGATTAGGGTTTAAGGATGTGTACCTTGGATCCTGCTGTCCATCTGTAGGGCTTGGATGCTTAACACCTGTCCAGGCGTCAGCTAAGGAATAGTATTTTGGAGTGTTATGAGGTTTGTCTTCATAGTGTCAGTAGCTGGCATTGGGTATTGTCCTTGTCATGTCAGACTGCAACTTGTTCAGGTGTCGGTTTGGACTCTTGTGTCCCGGTCCGGGGGAAGGATGGATAGGTTGCGTCTGGGTCCGGGATCATCTCCGGGGTCCGAGATCATCTCCAAGGTCCGGGATCGTCTCCTGGTTCTGAGATCATCTCCTGGGTCCGGGACCATATCCGGGTCATATCGTGCTCGGGTCCGGATTAAGCCAATCCAGAGTCCGGGTTAAGCCAATCCTTTTCATGTTAGAATGTGGCTTGTTCAGGTGTCGGCTTGGACTCTTGTGTCCCGGTCCGGGAGAAGAGTGGATAGGTTGTGTTTGGGTCCGGGACCATCTCCTGGGTCCGGGATCGTCTCCTGGGTCCGGGATCATCTCCGGGTCATATCGTGTTCGGGTCCGGATTAAGCCAATCCAGGGTCCAGATTAAGCCAATCCGGGTTATACCCTATCACATTCCGTGATAAATCTACCAAATGTTTTGGACTCCTCTCCCAATTTCCTAACACATTCCCTCTGGTTAACACACTCCAAAGAACTAAACCATAAATCACTAAAAAAGAGAGATTGCAGCTGTACAATCGGATGTTAAAGACACATAAAAACCAACCTAACATATGTCCTAGAATAAGCTTTCAACAATAAGATGCTAACAGATGGCGGAGCAGAAGAAGATAAAATTCACACGACTGGAAGAGATAGTTAATAAGAAAAAAGCAGATTTGACAGAAGATTAAGATTTAAGCTAAATCATGAGAGGCTAATAAAAAGTGATCAGTCCCACGTTGGGGTGTCTTAACTCATTTGATTGTGCGTTGAATAGAAAAAGTATGTACATGTGGATAATTTGTTGAGATGCAAAAAGACAGGGATCAGGTGAGTGTCGTATGTGCATTATAAGCTGTACCCAGTGTCGGAATTGTGTGGATAATTATGGGGGGTTTGTATGCATTGATTTTGAGAGAGAGCATCAGATGTGTTGGTGGGGCCGCTTGATTGTGCTCTCAACATGCCGTGATCTGCGCTGGGTTGACAGCCTGCGTGCTGTGGCAGAATACTCCCGGAGATCAAAACAAAGATTATTTAATTTTTTTCCTCAAACCGTGATTTTTACGGTGTTTACTCGAATTCCGATTGAATTAAATTTTTTATCACCTTAGTGCAGAGTTATTCTTCTATAAGACCTTCCATCGTCACTAGAATTATAAATACTAAAAAAAATATCTAAACACGAAAATTAAGAACTATTTTATGCTCATAAATAACTTCTCATCTATAAATAATAAATATTTTTTTAAAATTAAGTTAAACGGTTCCGTTATAAATTAATTGAAGAATTTTCTCCAACTCATTCATGGAGAGGACTAAAATTCACCTTTTGATGGAAAGATATGCTTAAGTTTGCATGTTTATCAGCTTCTGAATCAAGTCACGAAATCATCCCCTTTGCTCCAGCGAGACATTCACTCTTTCTTTTCCCTTTGTACTAGTAGACCACACATAAATAGAATCGATAATGTATAATGCGGTACAGATAAGGAACTACATATGCATGCATGCTCTATGTATTCGGACGTGTTCATCTTCACTAGTAAATTTTGGTACGTTAACTCAAGTTACGAAATAGTTCTTGTCATAGACTGATAACACATACCAGAATCCGATGCGTACATGTCGTTGCTTCGGACAACATTAAAAATACTAGGTACCACAACAAATCGGCATCAAGAATCTCAAATCTGTGTATGCGTATATGTATATGTTGTATTTATGTATTTACATATCGTGACAAATTAAAAAGATATGTATTGAATTTCACAGAACGTGCAGGGCATGATTGTAGACTTTTTTAAGCACACATTTCGTCTCTACTAATCTACGTAAAATATTGTGAACCTCCAAATCTAATTTCTTAGTCATAGTTTAAAACAGGTTGATTAGAATATAAGGGATGAGCCATATATCCACCTCAGACGCCTATAAGCGAACAAAAACTGAAGAGATTGAGTGTCTTTAATTAGTTATAACTATGAGTACCTTATATTTTAATCAAACTAATAATAAATGTGATGTCGGTCGGCTGCTCCGGCGAGAATTACTGGCAATATAATAAAGTCTAGAATTTAGGTGTGTGTTTTTTACACTACTATCAAAACCAGCAAAGTGTTGTTCATTAGAACTATCTGGGGACATTCATCCGATATGCATGCATCTCTACTGGGTTGCCCACGTCCTTTCTCATTTTCACTTTTATTTAATTAAAAAAAACCGATTCTAGGTTGATCTCTAATATAATTCAATTATAATTTCCCTTTCGCCCTCATTTCTTGTTGCGACTACATGTGTGTTAAAGTACGGTTACGTATCCAAATTCTGTTTCCAATTTTTTTTCCGCAAATGAGACAAACAATAATATTATTAGATGATTTATGTGCATACATGAGATCATATTATTATTAGTATGGGCAGGATCAATTATATATTATCAACTAAATTTGGAGAAAAAATTGAAAACATTTTTCGGGATACCTTGTTTTTTCTCTCATCTTAAATTTACGAGTTCAATATCTAAAAGAATCTCCAACGAGATTGATTACAATGATCGGCTAAATTGGATCCGGAAAACATTACATAATATTATAATATCCATTAAAAATGCTCTAAGTATTTAAAATTATATGTCAAAATGATATCTTCAGATATTACCATCAAAATTGTGTTCTAAAGTGATAAACCTATCCGGGTCTACCTTTGTGCCCAGCACGTGTGATCATGAGATAACATTCAAGGTATAGTTGCATATCAAGGAAATAATCTCATGGCATGCATGGGGCCGTTCTAGATTTCCCCATGTTAGAATATTTTTATTACGAACCCATCACATATAAATTAGATTCCTCAAATCATTACTCTCGATAATAAATTAAAAATCAACACAACAAACAAAAGTTGCCTAAATATTGAAGTCGCAACATAGATATACAAGATGCGTGCAGTCACGACATAAACAAAAAGTTGCACGTTATAGAACGGCCCTCGGTCGGTAGGTCAATCTCTTCATGTAAAATAGCTCACTTTTAATCCAAGCCACTCTCAACTCTTTCACAATATATTCTCCTTTCCTTGAGTCTCAACTCATAATTTCTCTCATCTTTTCTCTCTTCTCTCTTCTCTCTTTCTATCTCAATATTATCTATTAATCTTGATTCGAATGAGGACATTGTGCCCGAATTTAGATGGATATGAAGGTCTCGAAACGGTTCTTGAAGTGCCTATCCCTGAAGAGACTTTCGACTCTAGTAACAAAAATGTGTCATGGAAAAACATGAAGTCGTGGATCAAGCAAAACGGCGAGAAATCTCCCCCGTCGAGTCCTTTTGGATGTCGCAACATTTCTGACATCCAGCTTCTGCTCAGTGTCGTCGGAGCTCCTTTGATCCCTCTTCCGGTCCATTCGAATCACTCTATGAGCAGGAACATCAAAGACCATCCTATTGTAAGACATTTTTTACGAGGATCATTATATGCTAACGACATTTAAATTATATTGTGCACATTTTTTATAATTCCGGGTCAAAAATTTGGAAAGTGCATTTTGTAATGGGATGAATTATGTATTAATGCAGGAAGGTGCGATGGCGAAATACATAGTGCAGCAGTATATAGCAGCCTGTGGAGGCGAAAACGCATTGAATCGAATTGATAGCATGTACGCGATGGGGAAGGTGAAGATGGCAACATCAGAGTTTATTAGTGGAGATGGTAAAATTATGAAGAGTAGGAGTATTAAAAACGGAGGTGGAGAAATGGGAGGATTCGTGTTGTGGCAGAAAAGGCCTGATCTTTGGTGCTTGGAGTTGCTGGTGTCCGGCTACAAGATCAGTGCTGGTAGTGATGGGAAGGTGGCCTGGAGGCAGACACCGTGGCACAGCTCCCACGCCTCTCGAGGCCCCCCTCGACCTCTCCGTCGTTCTCTGCAGGTACTAAAAAATTTATTTTCACGTTTGAAGTTCTGAAAACGTTCAAATTCAAAATTAGATATCATGTTAAGTGATCAGCTCTTTTACTAGATTCACCCTGTGAAATAATTGTGGGACAGGGGTTTCGGTTTACTTTATTGAACCTACCTTGGAAAGTTTGTTAAAGCAGATGCACCAAATAGTTTTTGAGGATCTTTTAGACTTTAAGAAAAGAGATAGCGCGTCCTTTGAATATTTAAGTTAGTTACAACTCACAGATTCTTTCAGTTCCTTTGCAAGTCATTTTGTGTAGGACCTGACTCACCATCAAGCCACCAATCCAGCTATTTATCTACTTTGCTTTTAAGCATTTTCATCTTTCTAATTAATCTTAATAGACTACTTAAAAAGTCTACATGTTTGTTGGTCTGAATTTGAAATTTTGTTCTTGTTACTAAAAGTCTACCTGAAATGGTCACGTTAAGTCATAAATCACAATTTTAAAGTCATCCAAACAGGTTCCAGGTGTGACACTAGCTAAGTTGAAATCAGTGACAATCTGTTATAATTACAGCCTATTTACAACATGGAACTAGCGCTGATTATCATATGATTCTGATTTACAGGGTCTTGATCCAAAGAATACGGCAAATTTATTCTCTAATTCGATATGTGTTGGCGAGAAGACGGTGAACAATGAAGACTGCTTTGTGCTGAAGCTGCAAGCAAACAAGTCAGCTCTGAGGGAAAGAAGCAGTGGCAGTGTAGATATCATCCAGCACACAATCTGGGGATATTTTAGCCAGAAAACAGGGCTCCTTGTGAAACTAGAGGACTCTCATCTCCTCCGAATCAAGTCCAAAATCCCTGATGAAGACAGTGTTCTTTGGGAGACAACGATGGAGTCATTGATCCAAGATTATAGGACGATTGATGGTGTTAATATTGCACATGCAGGCAAGACATCCGTATCGTTATTCAGGTTCGGTGAAAACTCTGAAGTCAGTCATTCGAAGACGAGGATGGAAGAGGTGTGGACTATTGAAGAAGTTGATTTTAACATCAAGGGACTGTCGATGGATTGTTTCTTGCCTCCAGGCGACTTAAAAAAGGAAGATGACGGATCATACGGTGTTGTTGCTACAACATTGCCGCAATTCAAAGTCAGATCAGATTCAACAAAATTTGGTTTCGCAAAGGTTATGGCGGTTGATGTAGAAGTTGAATGCAATAACTAGGAGGCGCGAAAGAAGACGAAGATTTGTAAAATAAATCTTAATTTTGAGTTTGTAAATATATATG
Source organism: Daucus carota subsp. sativus (assembly GCF_001625215.2). Classification (NCBI taxonomy): domain Eukaryota; kingdom Viridiplantae; phylum Streptophyta; class Magnoliopsida; order Apiales; family Apiaceae; genus Daucus; species Daucus carota. The sequence goes on along the minus strand of NC_030383.2, from coordinate 54,506,477 downwards.
TAGCAGTGAAGGGTACGACAAAAATATGTGTAATTAGTAGATAAGGGAAGTGATTATGCACTCCAAATATGTATTGTTTCATTTGTTTAGCGATGAGCAGTGTATTTGCACGCCAAATCTGTGTACCATAAGTCCAGTATGATATGAGAATCGGTACTTGGTCTGTCACAAAGCAAATCAGATTCATCTTTTTGATAACTATGAACTATGATTGCCTGTAAATTCGATCCCTTCTCCGAAAATTCAACAATGCGTAAGCTTGTTAGGTATAGACTTCATGGTGGAAAAAATGTCAGATTTCCCCCCAGAAACCTATACAGAGTGTGAGAAACGTATACAATCAGACTGATCATTCCAAATTAACTGTTACAACCCCAATTTAGTGGCACATCTAAACAAGAAGTTCGAATATAGGAGTACAATTTAATTTTGCTTGCATTGAACGATTTAAGAAACTAAACGCAGGACAATAGAACTTCACAAAAGCCTAATCCTCAAGACAGATTCGCCTGATCACAAGTTCTATTGCAATGGATATTTTAACTATTCTTTCAAGACTCAAGCAGATCCACAATCGACTCTAAACTTTTTCTATTGTGATTTCAAAGATGATAGTCCTCCGTCCCAAATGAGTAGTCACTCCAACTTTTTAGTCTAACTACTGATTTGGGACAAATGGAGTCTTTAGTTTACATCTCTAAATAAGCAGAATTTTCAGGAGTTGATTAAGAAAATTCATATAAGAAACAAAATTTTAGGGTGATCGTAGGCAGCTTCAGTTATAAACACAATTGTCGATGATATCACAAAAACAACAATTCTGTTAGCTATAGGTGGAATTAACAGATAGTTGTGATTAGTTTAACATTCATCAGAAACAAATGATTTTAAGAAGCCTTAATCTTCAATTGATTCATAATACTAGTACATTTTATTCACCATAGCAACATTTCTGCACAATCAAGACTCAACACTCAAGACCACTACAAAGGAAAGTGATAACTGATAACAAAACACAGACTCTCTAATTTTCAGACATTTTGGAACAAAATTAACCAGAAATCTGGATGGACTTGACATCAGGCTTCTTAACAACCTCCTTTGGCACAGTCACAGTCAAAACCCCATTCTCCATCCCAGCCTTGACCTGATCCACCTTTGCATTCTCCGGAAGCCTGAACCTCCTCAGAAACTTGCCACTGCTCCTCTCCACACGGTGCCAAGTGTCGCTCTTGTCCTCCTGCTCACGAGTCCTCTCTCCGCTGATCTGCAGGACACGATCATCTTCCACTTCCACCTTGACCTCTTCCTTCTTAAGGCCAGGCACATCAGCTTTGAACACGTGAGCCTCGGGAGTCTCCTTCCAGTCAATGGTTGCGTTGGCGAAAGAAGCCTCCCTTGAACGAAACTGATCAGAGAGCGGCCCGAAGCTGGAGTAGTTGTTGAAGGGAAAGCCCTGCAATTGATCCCACCCGTCCAGAGAGAATGGGTCGAATGCGTTGGATGATCTGCGCCCGAACAAGCTTGGAATCATCGACATTTTCGCTGCTTTATCAAATAGATCAAAAGACGAATTGATTTGTTGTGTGTGTATGTGAATTTGCTGATGATAATTTTTCTGGTGAGGAGAAGAGGGGGGAGGATGATATTTATAGTACAGGGGAGTGTGGGGAGTGGACGTTGCGAGAAGGATCTTCACGATTCTGGAATGTTCTGGGTTTCTCCGTACTCTCTGGTGGATATTTTATCTGTACACAAGCCTATCTAATTCTTCGGGTGACCACCATTATATTTGGCACGATTTAACTTCAATTTTTCAGTGCAATTGAAAAAGACATTCGTTTTTTCAAGTCCTTTAGGCTCGTAAAATTAGTTTGATGATTGTGTCATTTTATTATTTTTCATGACTATACGGTTGATGAGAGAGATTTTATGGCATAAATGGAATGAAATTTAGAAAGATAAATCTATATCTTCTTAATGAGCGCAATGCCCATTTAGCTCTTTACCCACGAGTTACCCATATTTTACCCGTTTTCAGTGTTAATCAGCTCACGGGCATGACCCGTTTACATTAACATAACCGGATTTGATAGCTCATATGGGACCTTAGCATTTATGACAGATACTCCGGAGTTGCCTTCCTCATGCGCAATCAGTGCAAAATCCGATCATTTGATTATTCTCCTGCAGTGCTGTAAATATGGTTAGTCGCTATGTCTTTCAAATTTCGAAATCATAACACCTCAATGCTTTAATTTCTGGCCATCCTCCTCCTCCGATCATCCTCGCCATTCTCATACCTTTTCCTTACGCGCCGCCTTCGCCCTCCAGCTACACACTGCATCACGTAGTCGGTGATTTGGTCGCTCTGTTGGATCATTTAAAGATTGGCAAGCTGTTTTCAGTGGGTCATGATTGGGGTCTTTCATAGCTTGGTGGTTTTGTCGGATTCAGCCTGATAGGTTTAAGGCTTTGTTTAGTCATGATTACCACATGTGCGGGTTTCAGGTAATTTTTTTTCCCCTTTGCTTTTCGTTTCGGAACTTTTCAATTTTGATGATAGCTTTGTGTGTGTTGTGTATAGTCTTAATATCTAATTGGATTAGTTAGTTTGATGTCTTGAAAATGTTTTTCTAATTATCATCGCGTCAAAACAAAGCCTGCATACACCTGCAGCAACCCCCTTAGTCACTTAGTGTTGATGATTGCAGGAGTGATGGGCATAATACAAAAAAATCACAATGTTTGCATACACATAGAGTAGTATTCTCACAAAAGTTTTTATTTTGCGACTTTCATTTTCTGTTTACATAATACAATATCACAATGTTTTAACAGAATGCTTTTATGCCACAATGCTTTTCCTCTGGCTAATGGTTATTCATGATAGATTGTTCTTCACAGGTTTCTTCACATGATAGATTCATTCCAATGCTCACAATTAAAGTATTCAGCTTGAATTCTAGAGGATTTCACTTATATAGCATGACAATGGGTGACAGCCCCCGTCGAAAACATGAACACAATTTGGCACAAGGCATGTATTGCTGCTATTCCAAACTTATTACACTCCTTCATAAAGATATATATGCCATGTTTTATGTAACGTAACAGATTTATAATGGTGGTGTTTATTTATTGTGACAGTGTCTTCGAAAACTTTGTCCGCAGACCGAAAATGAGTATCAGAAACCATGGAGATTAATACGCAATGAGGTTAGATAACGTAATCAGTTGAGTGCTGTTCTTATATATTGAATGAAAGTTTTTCATATTTTCCTCCGTTTCGTTTTGTCAGGTACAAAACGTCGTGTCCTCCGCAATGCTCTCGATGCCTTTTTGCAGCAGAGGGCTTAGAACATGCAGAACAAAGGTTCTCGATATCAAGGGTTTTGATGGTTCACTAATATGTCAATGTTTAGTCTAACATAGTGACATCAACAGTTTTTTTTTGCAGCTGCTCTGAATGGACATATTAATCGAGATAACCATGGTTACATATCTCAGCCCCAAGCAATTAGGAACCCGGCAGGTGAGAATCTTTATACTGTATGTTCATTCTTCGTCGTGTTTGATTTGCATCTCATACGCAGTGAAGATGCTCTCTCGGCTCATGATTACGCATTTTTTATATTTGGTATCATGGTAGACACACGAACTCTCTTATTCATCATAAACTGAAGTGTATGGTTTAATTTTTCAGCGAATCTCCCTGGAGATAATCAAGTCATAAATCAAACAAATTACGGTCTCAGGTTAATGGCATTCAATTTTATCAGACATCGGTAAATTGTCAATCTTTGTTTTATGATGGAAGATTTTTTTTGTCATTTGTAGTACCTGAGACGTGATATGCTATTTTTGTGTTTTTTTGCTGTGCGAAGATGTTGTTTTCCTGTTTTAAGCTCTCAATTGAGCCTATGTTTAACATTCTAAGCTGTTGAACCTTATTTTTTGCATTTGTAACTCCGTTGAGCTGCATTAAGATACAAGGCACCTTTACCACTTAAACCATGGAAGGAAGAGGCTGACGGCATTCCTGTGCTGCAACTTGAAGTGATAAGTCTGCAATCATTTTAAGCCTTATTTTGAGCGTTTCTTTAAGATTTTCTATGATTTTAAATATGTAAGTTGATATGCAGGTTCTAGGATGGATGATAACCCGGGTTCAAGTGAGTCGGGTTAGTTCTACATGGTTTTCCGAAAAATATCTAACTATGCAACATCTCCTTTTCTTACCATTTAAAAGTTTTCTGTGGCCTGTAAACGATGTTGGACTATCATGTCAATCTAATGTGGTTTCTAATTGGCTAAACCTACATCATTTATCTTCTGTGTTATTTTTTCACTATCAGATCACTTACCTAAAGCTCCTGGTACAGCTCTACATCAGTTTTTTAGCAATAGGGCAGAGAGAATTCAAAGACAAAAAACTGATCAACAACCGCAGGATGCCCGGTCACAAGCTTCAATAAATAGCGGTATGGAATACAATGATCTTTTGGTTTATTAAGGACTACATGTGAGAGTGTATTGAAGTCACCTTTTGAGTAGTTTTTGAGTGATAATCATAATTATCGAATGAAACCAGAGGTATGCGTGTGTCTTTTGATATAGCTTGACCAATCTCAACACCACCGCAAAAAAACTGTAAAAATTAGAGTTGGTAGATTATTCTTCTCCAGAACCTCTGCAACTAGCTCGGTTATAGCAATAATGATCAATGGTGTTGTGGGAGCACCTTTCCTGCAGACACGATAAAGTGAATATCCTTAGTAGCTATTCATTTTTTGTTATGATAAGAAATTAGTTTGTTTAGGATTTTAGGATGGATTCTCAGAATTATTAATAAATTTTGAAGTTTAGGAATATTCTGTTTGATACAGGGCACCTTTCAATTACAAACCGAGCTATAACCATTTTCCACACAAGTAATCATAATGATACCCTCATTTATTTGTGGTTTATTCTTCTTTTTTTTTAGTATTGTAGTTGTAAAATTTTCAACTTCTGATATATGTAACTTAAAAGATAACATGGTTTATTAATCTGGTACACGGGATTGGATTGAAATTGTTCTAATTTTGTATACTATTGTACTTGAACGTTTTGCTATCATTAATTTCTTCTGGCAGCATGGGGTAGATGTGAATGCTGCAGATCATACTGGACAAACAACATTACACTGGAGTGCGGTGCGGGGAGCTGTTCAGGTTGCAGAGATCTTGCTCCAAGAGGGTGCCAGTGTTGGTGCTGCTGACATATATGGATATCAGGTTGATATCTCATTGTATTAACATTATTTATTCTCAGAAGATATTTTCTATTACCGAGTCGAGTTTTATCCAAAGATTATAAACATTGACTTGCAATTACAAGTGTATATTTTTGTTAAAAGAAATTTATTAATAGAAAAGCAGCACTGGTATACATGACTATAAATAAATATTTATAGATTTTATAATTTACCGTACATATGACTCATGCATCTGTGCTCTCATGATTGAAATTTGTATTCCAGCTCATGTGCTTGGCAGATTTGGAGCTTGATTCTATAAATCTGTATGATTTAGCAACGAGAATTAACAAGGTTGTTATGCTGGAGTTTCTATCTCATGGAAGTATATGTGTACTCAGTCTCTTATCTAGACATTGGTTCAGGCTCGATCCTTGCAACACTGTAAGTTCAGGCTTGATCCTGGTCAACATTTTTATGTTTGCAAAGTATATATTGTATTGTTCTCAAAATGAATGTTCTAAACTTTCAAAGTTTCTCATCGGGTCATTGACTGTGTTAAATGGTGCAGAGAGGTCACCAGAACTCCCTGGAGTGGATGCCTTTGTTCTTGACATTCATGACGTTGGGAGTTATTAAGCACCCTGACATCTCCTCAGTTCTTGGTGTTGTTTATATTTTTAGTCGTTATTTTTATTTCAAAGGATATTCCACTGGCGATCCTAAGAAGCGTCTATCTGTCGGGTAAGTCTAAATAACTTCAACATGTATAATAAGAGGATATATGCTTTGATTTGGTTCTTGATAACTTTATATTTAAATATATGTTTTGAAATATGTATACCTGAAATAATTATTTACCTAACATGCTAAACTATACAGCTTCGCTAATGATAGTGTTAGGAATCTATGAGCCTTCAACATGTATTATATCCATCTACTTTATATATCCGGTTGCCTTTATTTGTATAAAAAGTCCATGCTAAGTTTAATATGATCACTACTTTCTGAGGAACAACATTTTTTTGTGGTCAATTTTTGTGTTATCATAAGTTCACCTTGAGTGAAAAGATTTTAACTAATGATGTAGATTTTGTTCAGATTGCAGCGTGAACCTCATTTTACAGGATTTAATTAGCAGAACTTACATAGTGAAGCCACAATTTTTGCAGCCAGACATTTGACACTTTTTTGGGGGCGGACTGATGGTTGCTGGAAATAAGAAACGGTAATGGGAACGAACTCTTTTCAGTGGACAGTTGTTATGAATTGTTTTGAATCAAATACTGCATCACATTGTACAAAATTAAGCTCTACATCAGCCTTTATGTATTTCTATATTCACTACTTATATGGGTTGAGAAGGCACAGAGACTTGCAACTCATGTTTATCAGCTTATTGCACTCTGCAAGTTTCTGCAAGTTTTTTGGTTTGCAGAATTTCTCTGGGACACGATCTTTTTGATAGAAAATATCAAATGAAATGAATAAAAAATTGAAAAAAGATTACATCTAGACAAATACCAATCTTATCATATGTCAATTTACCAGGTGTACAAACGTTATTTTAAGCAACAGTTATAAAATTTTGTGAGTGCTTAATATTGACCCATAAACTTACTCTGTTTGTCTTATTTTCTAAAGGTCCACGGGAGTGGACATTTTTTATTGAAAAATATTCGATCAAATAAAATAATGCTATGTATCTCAAATTTTTTTATCAAACAATATGTGGCATTCAAGTGGAAAATTCTGATGAGGTGATTGATGTATATACAAGAAGTCTCGGTATTATTGGAGTAAATATTAACAATCAGATTTTGACACCTCATTTGAGACAATATTTTAGGGCAACTAGCATTTTCCATAATACTAATAAATATCACCCTTATTTATAAATAATTTTATCTTATTATTCGAAAATTTATGACAACTTTTTTCAACTAAAAGTAGGAATAATATGAAAATCAATACTTATGTTAATGACCAAAACTTAACAATATTCTCTCCGTCCCTTTTTAGTTGTCACTTTTCAGTTTGTGCCAGTTAAATTGACCAAAATTTGACTGACATTTATTATTATTTTACCAAGTGAAGAAATAAAAAAAAATCATCGGAAATAATTTTTGATCTATTTTAAGATTTAATTTTTAGTTTTTTAAAATGGTAAAAGAGTGGTTTATAATCTTTGGTAAAAAATTAGTCAATTTGACCAATAAAAATAAAAATGTGACAACTAAAAAGGGACAGAGAGAGTAATTATTACTTTACTTTTTCGAAGATCTTTTTTTATTATTTTATTTTCATTTTCATACATTTTATTGCATTATGATCCTTTGAAAAATATGAGAACAATGAAGCTAATATATTCTTCTCTTTTTATTTCCGAATTATTCTGATATACTTCTTTTTCTAATAGTAATCAAATTTATGTTATTTTTCAGGGTCTCCGCACGCGAAGCGCGGGCATAATTCCCTAGTTAAGAGAAAAAGAATGATGTTAATTTTTATTTAATTAATATAATTTATAATTAAAAAATGTTATAATTTTTTTATAACTTGACTTATAAATTATTGTAAAATATTTTTTTAGTTTATATAATTTAAATTTGTTTTTAATTTTCAAAAGTTGTTTATATAGTACTTTCACCTTTAATTCCGAAATAAATTATAATTGAAAAAAAAAGAAAATAAAAAATGAAATGAAAGCTCCATTAAATTTCTATATTAGTTTGTTAAACAACTATTGAAACAATTATCACTACTAGACTTACAAGATAACGACTTACAAGATAACGTTACACGTAACATTTTCATATTATCTTTATTAGATGTCAAAAATAATTATAATTTAAAAAAGAGAATTTACCAAGAATACTACTTTTCAGATCTTATTTACAAATATACTACTTTCTCCACAAACTTTCAAATATAGTATCATAAATTATCAAAATACTACCTTCACCTTTTCATTATTTTATTACTTATCTTTCCCATTATCCACACTCTTTCATCTTCACTCCGACCTCTCCTATTTTCTCCCCTTCTCTCCATCTCTCTTTCTCCTCTGTTCACATGTGACATCGCCGCTGCTGTAACACGTTGTCGGAAAGAACGAACCCGGATTGTCTCATTGCGCCACCACCGATCCTCCCCCTCCGAGCCATCCGGCCAACCCCCTCATGCTCTACCTCTTTATCTCTCATCCTCACCTCGAACAACACCGCCACAGTCCGCCGAATTCAGCCCAACTCCGACAATTCTAATGCCGCCATAAACACCAGTCGCGCCATCACAAACCTGTCACCCTCAACACCCCTCCAACAATGAATCATAATTAATAATAATAGTATAACATATACACACACAATAGTTGTAAACATATAGGATTTATATCTTTATCACTTGTATAATAATCATACGAAAGCCATATATAGAAATAAGTTGGTTTGATTTTAGTTGATTTCTTAATTGTTTTAGTTGATTTTGTAATTGCTTTTGTGATACCAATACCGGTCCGCAGAGGCACTCATTTTCGTCATTTGCAGCCGCTTGCAACTTATTATGCAACTAAATGTAATTTTGTAGTTGCTTGCAATTCATATTTAGTGTTTCTGATGAATTCATACCATAAGATTTATTTCTGGATAATAAATAAGTCAAAAATTATAACACGATCAATTATTAACGTGTACAAAGTTTTATATTCAAATAACAATAATTTAAATAAGACAAAATCATTATACTTCTCATAAGTAATAAATTAGTTTTCTGTTTCAACTCATGTTTGACACGATTATAAGTTATTAAGTCTAAATTTTAAAACCTGAGCAAACACTCAAATTTGCGATCATCAAAATTTAAAGGAAGTTTGACAAATATACTAACCTTTGAATATTTATTTGTAAAAATACTATATTGCCTAAAATCTGACAAAATTATTATTTTAAAACATACAAGCAATTAAATTATAAAAATACCATCTTCGTATTTCAATTCCTTTTTTTATTTTTGTCTACTCTTTTCCTCTCTCTTTCACTCTCCTCGCACACTTCCTCTCCCTCTCTGCACTTACCTCCCTCACGTGCCCCGCTCTTTCCGCCGTAATGTCCTCCGTCAATATCCACCTTCACTCCCCTACTATCACCATTAAAATCACCTTCACCCTTCTCCCTCCAGCCCCGACTCCGGCAGTGCCGTCCAGCATCCACCCCATCCTCCTGGCTTCTTCATCTTCATTTCGGCATCTCTTCATCATTACACACATCAACACAGCCACAACCTAGTCGCATCTACAATGACCGACCGCAGCGACGATGACATCTACAACAATGGACGAGGCGGCAACATCTGCAATGAACGGCGACAACCTCTCTTTCCCGCATCCATCAGCACTAGGAGTGTTATCACTCTCCATCTTCTTCATCTTAATATGTTGATTTTGCAATTGTTTTTAGTTGTTTTTGTGTTATTAATATCTGCCCGGAGGGGCACTTAATTTTCGCCATTTGTAATCACTTGCGATTTATTTTGTAATTAAATATAATTTTCAACAATTTTATTAGGGTTGTATTTGTGATTTCATATATATATATATATATATATATATATATATATATGTGTGTGTGTGTGTGTGTGTGTGTTGGCTAGCTGTTGAAAATATTCTTGCAAATGCAACCTGCGTATTTTTGTAAATCTTTTTGAAAAATCATATTTTTGCAATTTCTTTAAAAATTAAAATATTTCTGTAAAAATTCTTTTAAATTTGGATATATATGAAAACTTCTCAAATTTAAAATATCTTTTGCATGAGTTATTCAAAATCAATCCAGAGAAGTAGAAAAGAAGATACTGATTATAAGAGAAAAATATTAAATTATAAAATATATTAATAATTGTCAGAGTTAGCGTGATTCACACTTAGTAGAGAAATATTTTCATAATCTTACTTATGACTTATGTGTATTAGTGGAACAAAAAAAAATAAAAATAATTTTTATATATTAACTATTATATATTATGATATAAACTCTTCTAAACAATAATTCAACCGTTTTTAAATAATATATGTGCATATGATACTAATCTGTCCTCAATTATGTTTATATTAGGGACAAGGCTCAGCATATACTTTAATGCTTTTATAAAATGTAATTTATAAATTATTTAATTGCTTTTATAAATAAAAATATAAGATTAAATTTATATACAGAATTTTTTTGAATAATATTGTAAACTTATATTTTATCACGTTTGGATTAATTATTAAAATACCTAACCTGAATGACATTTATTGTTGAAGTTATTTTTCTGTCTAGGTCCTACGTGACTGCTTCGCCACTACTGCATGCGTGATAGCATAGAAAAAGACTTTTCTATTAGTTGAACTAAACAACTAGTGACATAATCCCTACACGAAAAATAAAAAATACTATATATTAAAACTTAATCTTGCATATATTAAAGATCACGAGTATAAATTTAAATTTTCATTTTCATTCAATTATTCGATATGTTTAAGATTCTAAAAAAACAAAAAGCAAAGAATGAAACTGACGTTAAGCACTGTTAAACATTTGAAACGATCAAGTCCTCCCAACAGGCACAGCGTCAAAACAGCAGCAGAATCCAAACAACAAAGACTTGTTCCTCTTATCTCATCCTGCTTGCCCCCACCATTACCGGCCCAAATCACACGAACTGCATTTGCATGTGTTTATTTTATTTTCTTTATTCGTATTTTAGTGGTGGAAAAAAAGAAGGGTCAATATATTTCCACGAATTTTAGGTGCTAAGCTATTGGAGAGTCCACTTTCCACACTACAGATGATTACACTTACAATCAGAGCCTAATTATTTACTTTTGTCTTTGCCACCTTTACTCTTTACTTGTGATTCACTAAATGATACCTCTATTTTGTACAGACATAGTTTTTCTTTTATTTGGTTATGGATCTTCTCGGTGTTTTTAATAAGCACTTCAGGGGAGAGATCATGTTGAGGTTTTATACTTCTTTTTGTGTTCTGTCATGGTCCTGGATTTTTGATGTTTTTGGGTTTTTAAGGAACTACATATCCAGGTATTTTGTTGTTTAGTTTGTCATACATGTGTTTTGTTTTTTGTTTTTTTAAATAATTGAAATGAGTGTGTATGACTTTTTGCAGATTGTGGGCTGTTGATGAAAGGAAATTGAATTCTGTTGTTTTTTCTCAATCAGTTCATGACGACGATGACGATGATGAGGATGATAATGATGAATTCTTTAGAGAGTCTGCGAGTGATGAGTATGTTGAGAAAGAGTTTTCAGAATTTTCTTTTGGATTTAAGAAGTATGATCAGGATTTTAGAGAAACAGAGTGCTCTGTTTCCTCTGTTTCGAATTATCAGTTCATGTCGAGTAGGGATGTGAGTGGTTTCGTGCAGGTGCCGGAAACGATGAGCTTCTCTGTTGAAGAGTCTTTTGAAGGTTTTATCGAAAAAGATTTGATTTTGTTCAATGGGGTTACAAGAAATAAAGATTTTGTGGAAGAAGATCTCGAGGGTTTAAGAAAAGAAGAGTCTGATCAGTTTATTGATTTAAAGGTTTCGGATTTAAGAAAAGATCAACAAGTCACTTCACAAGTAGAGTTTGTTCAGCAAGATCAAGGTGAGGACTCTTTAGAAGAGAGTGGTCTGAAGGAGAAAGAAGAATTACAGTCTGAAATAGATGAGCTTTCTCAGAATCTTGAAGAAGGAACAAAGGGATCTTCATTGGAAAGCTCAGTGGATTCGAGAGAGATTATTAGTACCAGAAATTCAGGCTCTTCCGATGAGGAAAATTTAACTTATAATAAATTTAGTTTCAATGATATTGATGATGATGACGAGTTTATAGAATTGGAACCCCGTCTGCATCATTCAGTTGATGGTATTTGTAATGAAAGTCCAGCTGATGGTCTTGATAAAGAAAGCCCTCATGACAATTCACATAATAACGAGACACCGCCTTTAAATGGTTTGGAAAATTCTGAAGAACGCTGTTCAGAGGAAAGTAAATCAATGGAATGGGAATCTGATGAAGACGATGAAGAGGACGACATTTTGTTGGAACACAAGTATTTGATTGAACAGATGAAGATGGAGGCCAAACATTCAAGAAACGGAGGACTTCCTACAATCCTGGAAGAATCCGAAACAACAACAAAGATTCCTGATGATTTGAAGCCACTGCAACTCGACGAATCATTTGACCATTCTGATCGTATGGAAGAAATTCAAAAGTTCTACAAGAGCTACTCTGAAAAAATGCGAAAAATGGATATCTTGAATCGCCAAACAATGCATGCAATTAGTAAGTTTCAATTTCTTTCATCTTCTTCAATCTTTCTACTCTTAGTATATCTAAGTTTGGCCAAGTATCCAGAACATTCACATATGGAGAAAGATCTATACTTTTAAACAATTCTATGGAGATAGGTCTGAGATTAGTACTTAACTGTTTTCTTGTGGTTTCCTTAGCTTAAGCTATTGACGATTTGGCAGATGATAAGGCTAGAAAATAAAATCACAAATGAACCATAGAAGCTTTTTTTACTGAGAAGTTTTTCCTTGTGAATATTTTTTTGTCAAACCCTAGTGACGACGACAGAGAGTAAAGCCAGAAAAATGGAACTCTTATTTAACTTGTGGAAGATTTTTTAAATTTCTATAAAGATCTTCACTATCAGAAGTTGCTTTCATGCCATATGGTGAGTCTCCATTCTCTTTATGCAATTAGTGACCCACCAAAGACATTGACATATAGCTACCAAACATTATTCTGAGTTCTTGAACGTTTTATTCAATTCACATGACAAGACAATAGAAAATTCCTAATTGCTAAGTAGCCAAACTTTAGCTCTTTAATCTTCATGTCCTCGTTCAAGCAATCGCGATGTGAATAGACTACTGATATTATCATTTTTATTTTTATTTTTACTGATATGTACCGGTGACTGCTGTAGGTTTTATTCAGTTAAAGGAGCCTGTGAAACGTATTTCAAGCCAAAAATCAGCGGTTTCAGCAATGAAATCTATATTTCTGAATAACTTCAATCAAGGAAAACTACGTAAAATTTATGCTGATCAGACATTGAAGAAGTCCATGATGGATTTGCACAGAGATTCGGAACGTGTATATGTTGGACAAATCTGCATTTCATGGGAGATCCTGCATTGGCAGTACTTAAAAGCTCAAGAGCTGCAAGAGCATGATTCTCAAGACTGTCATACTTATAACCAAGTTGCAGGGGAATTTCAACAGTTTCAAGTGCTTTTGCATAGATTTATAGAGGATGAGCTATTTCAAGGACCAAGAGTACAACACTATGTCCGCAAACGAATGGCCATCCTCAGCCTTCTTCAAGTTCCAATCATCAAAGGTAACATGATTTGCAAAGTTCAATTTTTCTTTATAATTAAACATTTATTATGATATTTGATGGTCTTATATTTTGATGGCGCAGATGATCGTTTCAAGAATAAACCAGTGAAAGAAGAGGATGCAATTTCGATAGCAGTGCTAAAACAAATCATAGAGGAATCAATGCGTGTTTTCTGGGAATATCTCCATGCTGACAAACACGAAGATTCTTACGTGTTGAAGCGATTTCACAGCACCAAGCTTAATCACCAAGATGCTGCAGCACACATAGAGCTTCTAATGGATATCAAGTCAAAGCTTCAGAAGGTTTGCTTCTACTTTTATCTTTATTTATTCACCTACTTCAAGTTTGTTTCTTTTATATATTTTAACACTTATGTTCAATAAGTTATTATTACAATTCTTACTTTTGCTTTATCTAGATAAGAATATACCTTAAGGTGCTTTTGTTAACTTTTGTGAATAACAAGTTTAGTTGTCTCTGACTGTGCAGAAGGAGAAAAGACTAAAAGAGATACTGAGAAGTAGCAACTGCATAGTAAAAAAGATACAAAAACATCAAGGGGGAAGGGTGAAGCATGATTTACTCATTTGTCAGGTGGAGTTAAGGTTAGTTTCGAGAGTATTGCATATGTCAAGGTGTACCACAGATCAGCTAATATGGTGTCTAACAAAGCTAAACAAGATTAACATTGTTAATCGTAAAGTTTCTGTAGAACCATCATTTTTACTTTTTCCATGTTAAATTTGTGTACCTCTTAACACTAGTAGATCCGCAGCAGTATAGTACACATATATAGTTCTAGAATACAAAAGTATAACTTGAAGGAAAATTAGCTTTGCTTGAACTGTAGTTTTTGCAGTTCAGTATATATACAAGGAAGCTTCTTTGGTTCAGTTTTAGATAAAGAAAAGGCCTGTCCTTTGTCTTCTTTAATTAAGCAGCAAAGAAACATTTTCTTTATTTCTTTAATCAAGTAGCAGGAAACATTCCCTCTGCCACTTTAATCAAGTGCAGCAGTATCAAACTAGAGTAATTCCTAGAATAAAGAATTGAGAACATGCTACTCCCTCTACCCCTGGATAGTATACACTGGGAGACAGAGACGAGACACTTTAATACTCCTGTAAAATATAGTTGTGTAATTTATTTTTAAGATTTTCTTTTTTTGAAATTAAATTTTGTATGTTGAATTCTTATTCAAAAAAAAAAATCTTAAAAATAAGTTACGGAAGTATATGTTATAACTTATAAGAGCATTGAAATGTGTGTCGAGCAGTTGAAGAAAAACGTAAAGAATTAAACAGGATAGATAGAGTAATTGCTAAGCCAAGTATATATGTCTGCTCACCATTTGCCTGATAGTATCATCTATCATCTGTGTTATACTAATGTTAGCTTCCAGCTATCTGCATTAGCTGCTAGCATTAGTTTCTGACTTCATTTTGCCACACGTGTTTTAGGATTACAGTTCTGTTCTTGGCTCGTAAGCTTTGTGCTTGATTATGTTAGTAACATCTGATTTTTGTTACAAATGTATTATTGCCTACGAAATTCAAGAACATGAGCAAATGAATTTGTGAAAGCTTTTAATTCAAAGATGTCGATTATAGTTAACATTTGGATACCATTGTCAATACATTATACATAACACAAGACATGAGTGCCCACAGTAAAACACGAAATAAGTCCACTAGTTCACTGCAACATTGATATCCAAGGACATAATTTGCGGATGAGAAGAAACAAATTCTCCAAGGACATAATTTGCGGATGAGAAGAAACAAATTCTACTGCCAGAAAAGCTCAGAAAGGATCAAATGTCATGGCCTCTTTTTCATTTTAATAATTAGTTAATCTGCATATGAGCGCGGATACAGAAATATGGGAACTCGGAAATATTTCTGATTCTAAAGATGACGCTGGGTTCTCTGTGTTTTACCTTCGTGTCTGGATTCCTACTTTCCTTAATTGTTGATTTGTTGTCACATTTTAGCATATTGAATTTTAAATATTGAATTATTCTTTTCAAGGATTACAATCTTCTTCCATATTGTATCCCTGAAATTTGCATAATAAGTTAATATTTTATATTAGTATAAACTAGTTGGGAAGCCGCGCGTTGCGGCGGCATCTAAAAATTATATTAATGATTCAAATTTAATATTTATAAAATAAAATAAATTTACGACATCTTATAAAAATTATATTAATGATTCAAAATTAATATTTGTAAAATTAAATACGTTTCATATTACAAACATCTCGAGTATGAAAAGTAATTTCCTGAGAGTATATTCTTGTCGTTAATACGAGCATTAATCATGTCGGGACGCACGAACTCAAATTCATGCAGGGGTATATTAGTATTTTTGATATACGTCTTTTCCAAAATATGTCCGATAAACAAAACAAATATTATAAAAGAAACAAACATATATTACTAACAGTTACTCCCTCCGTCCCCCTGGCACGAACTTTAATCCTCCTGTAAAGTGTAGTTGTGCAATTTATTTTTAAAATTTTCTTTTTTTGAATTAAAATTTGGATGTTATAATTTTATACAGAAAATGAAAATCTCAAAAATAAGTTACTGAACTATATTTTATAAGAGCATTGAAATGCGTGTCGAGTAGTTGAAAAGAAACGACAGAATAATTTAATGGCCTTTTCATCCATCAATATCATGTCAAGACTATATTCTTCTCCCATGTTTGGATTTGTTGATTCCCACATCTGACAAACTCTTTTTCTTATCAGTCAATCATCACTATCGCCATTCAAAGTATCTAGAATAGCATACAAATATTGTGGGAAGTGTTGCATGAATAATATTTTTCCTGTATATAAAGTAAATCATATAAAAATTAAAAAGAACAAACATGTCCGACGAGGAACAAAACAAATATTATAAAAGAATGACTAACAAACATATATCACTAAAATTTATTGACCTTTTCATCCATCAATATCATGTCTAGACTATATCATTCTCCCATGTTTGGATTTATCGACTCCATATCCGACAAACTCTTACTCTTGTCAGCCAATCATCACTATCGTCATTCAAAACATCTGCCATTCAAAACATCTAGCATAATAAACTCATTATTGTATTAGATGGAGAAGATAAATAGGCCCAAAAAAATTGTTTATGTTCAATTTTATGATGTCTGACCTCAATTTATAGAGGTTGATATGAGAAAGGTCCGGTTTATGTAAAAATATTTTCTGTTTTTGATATATACCTTTTCCAAAATTATGGTCATGGTCTTAGATAATTGAAAATAAGTTTCAAATTCTGATTTGATATTTATTAAGGTAGGTAGTTTTTATTTTTGATATATTGAAAAAGGTAGTTTTGAAATTTTATTCCAAAATATCCAAAACTAAAAAATGTAATTTTTATTTTTAGATATTTTTAAATTAAAAATCATAATTCGAAACTTTAATTCTTCCAATAATTTTGATACTAAAAAAGGTAGGTAGATTTTATTTTTGATATTTTGGAAAAGGGTAGTTTTGAAACTTGCTTTCAATATATCTGAAACTAAAAATGGTAGTTTTTATTTCTGATATTTTTCATCCAAAAATTACATAAAACTGGAAAAATAGAACGGAACTGTCTGAGATGCGCCACCTACACGCCGCTCGCTTATCCTTTAGATAAGTATATATTGATTTAAAACTTCAAAGTTTATTAAATATTATATGGATATCAAAATTTTATTATATCTTTATGGTTGTATCGCTGCTCTCCAGATCAGCAAATACTTTGTATTTTAAAATTTTTGGGGTCATTCTTCAAATGTAGACACGGCAAGTTTTTATATGACACAAAAAAGCCACAAAAATTTTAATGTTTATGTTTGTATTTGTATTCAGAGTATACACAAACATAAAGTACACAAATAAGATATAGTGTCGGTTTTGTATTTACTTTTTAGGTACACGACATAAGATACACGAAATAAATATAATTTTATAATTAAATATTAATATTTAAAAATGTACATTTATAATAAATATATGTATATTTTCTTTTTACATAATGCATAGTTTATAATATTGTAAATAAAAATGATTTAAATGTATATATATCATATAATTTTGTAAAAATTTTACCTAGAAATCTAATATTTACATTAATTTATATTTATATTTAAATTCAATATTACACGAAACATACATGAGAACAACGACACGAAAACGGAAGCACACAAATAAGAAAGTACACGAATCCTAAATCGGTCAATTTTGTGTTTTGGTTTTGAGTATACGATACAAAAAGATACAAAATACAAAATTATACGATACGAACGAATTGACAGATGTCATAAACAGTCTTAGTAAAATAGCGTTAATTATCGAGTAGGTCACTTACTGCGTCTAAATATATCAACTGAGTCACTGATTATGTAACTGATTATGTAACTGACTCAAATGAGTCACTCATTTGAAAATTTTAATCAGAAATATCACTCTATCATTAGTCAAAATTCTTAAAGTATTATATATTGAATTTCACACATTTTTTATGAATGACATTACATACAAATGAAAGATTCTGATGACTAGTATTTTAGATAATATTTTTAGATTTTTAAAAGTTTATCTATTATTTATTTTTATTTAAATCAAATAAAACGATCAAAAAATTAAAAATAAATACTTGATAAAATTTTAAAAATCTAACAATATTATATACAATAGTAGAACTCGAAAACTTTCATTTATATGTAATATCATTCATAAAAAATGTGTGAAACTCAATATATAATATTTTTAAGAATTTGATGAACAATAAAATGATATTTTTGATAAAAAATATCAATGACCTATTTAATAATTAATCAATTAAAATATGGTAAGTGACACTTGGGTTGAAGAAGGTTGACCTCTATATTTTCGAGCCTCATTTCTTTGACGTGGTCCACAGTTTTGACTAAAGAATGGAAAGTGTCATGTAACACCGGAGGTGCTCCAGGGGAAAGTTAATCAGAAGAGACTTCAAGTCAACTAACCCAAGTCAAGCTGAAGCATATATTTTAATCTTATTAACAATTGTTCATAAGATATGTATTGTCTTAGATCAACTCTGCCCAAGTGTGAGTCTTTCTTAAATTTCATTACCAAAACCATTAGTGTAATAGCCTCGCCGAGAATAAGTTGTTTTACATTAGTTTTCCTAGTCCAATGACAGAAAGCTCAAATGGGGTGGTCATTCTGATCACTCTGTTGAATATCTTGGTTTATAAGCTACAGAAACTCAAAGAAGCACAGCGAGGCAATGGCCTACAACTGTCAGCACGACAATCATGTCGTCGTTTCTCACTTAGAGACATTCAGTGGGCAACAAACAACTTCCATGAGGAACTGGTGATCGGAAAAGGTGGATTTGGGAATGTTTACAAAGGGATCATAGACTTTGGAGAGAGCCAAGTTGCTATAAAGCGCTTGGGGACCAGGTCCAGGCAAGGAATCAAGGAATTTCACACAGAGATTGAGATGCTGTCCAAGTTTCGACACGGCCACTTGGTCTCTCTCATTGGTTATTGTGATGATTGTGAGGAGATGATCCTAGTGTATGATTATATGCCCCGTGGAACCCTGGCTGATCATCTGCATAAAAGGGTCAAACATGGTGATCTTTCTTTGCCTTGTTTGTCGTGGGTGCAGCGCCTCAAGATTTGCATTGGGGCGGCTCATGGATTAGACTATCTTCACACTGGTACAAGTACTGAGAGTAGAGTTATACACAGAGATGTCAAGACGACAAACATTCTGCTTGATGACAATTTTGCAGCTAAAATTTCGGACTTTGGATTGTCCAAAACAGGCCCAACAAATCAAACACACACTTATGTAAGCACCCGTGTTAAAGGCACATTTGGTTATCTAGATCCCTTCTATGTCTCGACACACAGATTGACCAGGAAATCTGACGTCTATTCATTTGGTGTGGTGTTGTTTGAGGTCTTGTGCGGAAGACCAGCTGTTGATAAGAGTCTGGATGAAGAGCAAATCAATTTAGCTGGATGGGCACAACACTGCTTCAAAGAGAGACTCTTGGACCAGATAACTGATCCTAAAATCAGGCAGGACATTTCCTCTGATTCATTAAATGCCTACGTTGATGTTGCGATCAGGTGTTTATGCAATCAACCTAAGCTCCGTCCTAGTATGGCTGAGGTTGTGGTTGGGCTTGAAACTGCACTGACATTGCAGGAAAAGAGTGATCACTATACTTTAGTTGAGATATCGCCTACTGATTTTAGCCAACAATATGAAGATGGTTCAACCTTTAAGGTGAAAAATACTAATCACAATCGCCAATATGAAAATACAGGAGACGGTAGTGTCAAACCTATTAATGGTTGGAGAGGCAGGAACCAGTTATATGCTAGAATGAATTTCACAAAACGGGCAAGTGGTCTACTCTCAATTACAGCTCGGGCATTCTCAGGTAAACTCAAACCTCCAGTTATCAATATGTGCACAGAAGAATATTACTGGTTTGTGTCGATCAGCATGTGAAGCCATATTCCATTTGTAATCCTGAATATCTTTATCACGAAGATAAATAGGATTTTAACCATAGCAATTAAACATTTTGGCTATTCAGAGCTATTGAGTTATTGAAGAAATGTTGTCTGTATCTTGTTATTTAGTGTGCCGTGGCTAATTCCAACTTGGTAATGGCGAAATATAATTTACTTATTTGTCTTGTAAAACTATCTTGTAACACTCTTTAAACTATCTAGAACTAGGAACTACTCGCTCCTTCCTCGTTTCTAACTGATTTGAAATCAAGATTGCAGTCAATGAATAAAAGTAGTTCGACCCTGAGGAAATTGTGGCCAGAACTTGTTAAAATTATTGATGTACTCAGTTAACATATGATTCATGTTTTAATAGTTTACTTCCCTCTTTCAGTAAATAAAGATGCAAAGACATCGAAATACTATAATGGTGCACAGGAAGTTACTAGCAATAAGTCGCAGGCCGCTGATCCTCCGAACTTCTTACCACTAGATCCATCAGTGAATCCAACACCTCCGAGCCATGAAGTTCTGCAGCCATCAAGTTTGAAGATTTTTACATTCAATGATCTTAGTGTAGCTACCAGGAAGTTCCATCGTGACAATATATTAGGGGAAGGTGGTTTTGGTTGTGTTTATAAGGGTTGGGTTGATAAGAACACATTTGGTGCTGCTGAATGGGGCACTGGCCTAGCTATTGCAGTAAAGAAGTTAGGTCGAAAGGCGATTCAAGGCCACCAGGAGTGGTCTGTAAGTACTACACAGTTCTAATCCACACTATTTTTTCTGTAACTTTTGCCTTCTTTTTTGTATGGAGATCTTTTCTACTTTGTTCAAATTATAAGCAAGCTCACTAAATAACTCTCCATCACCTCCCTCACTACAGGCAGAAGTCAAATATCTGGGGAGACTTTCTCATCCTAATCTTGTGAAATTGATCGGGTACTGCTCAGAAGAGGAGCATCGGCTTATAGTATATGAGTTCATGCCACATGGCAGCTTGGATAAGCATATATACAGGGGTGAGCAGCTTCCCACCGTTATTACATTTAGCCAGTCAAATATTTCCTACTAAAGAGCATTATGCATGTGTATTTTTTCTTTTTCAAGTATAGTATGACACAGCAATGGATCGAATTACTCTAATTTATGGTTCTCCGGAAGTAATAATGTGGCTACTTGATTCAATTGAAACAGGAGATCCTTCATGTCAACCGCTGTCTTGGAATCTTCGTATAAGTGCTGCTCTTGATGTAGCAAAGGCTCTTGCTTATCTTCATAGTCCAGAAGCAAATGTGATTTTTCGTGATCCCAAAACATCTAATATAGTGATGGATTATGTATGTGGAACAATGTGATTGTTTAAACTTATTGAGAACTATAGTTTTTATATTTATAATTTTGCTTTGCAAACCTTTTATTACTGGTTTATAGAATTACAAGGCGAAGCTCACTGATTTCGGGTCGGCAAGAGATGGACCAGAAAATGAAAGTACCCATGTGAGCACGAGAGTTATGGGAACATATGGTTATGCAGCCCCGGAATATATGGCTACAGGTTAGTTTATACTTTACATAAGTAAGATATCAGCAGCCATTGTTCAGTACTCTCTCTTTGGCCTCACTACCTGCACACTCCAGGAGGCACTCACTCCTTCTGTCCCTTGCGATCTTAGTTTTTATCAATCAGAAATTAGGATGCACAGGCTGCTTGTTTTTCTACAACTTAGATGCATTTGCTTGTTCTCATGATTTACTGTCTCTACTAATGCAGGTCTGCTAACAAAGAAAAGTGATGTCTATACCTTTGGAGTTGTTCTCCTAGAAATTTTGACAGGACGAAGAGCACATGACACTACACTTCCAACAAAGGAACAAAACCTTGTTCATTGGGCTTCACCTTACCTTACCAGCAAGCATAAGATTTTACGTGTCATGGACGCAGACATGAAAGGCCAATGTACAACCGGAGCAGCTCTCAAGCTTTCTTCCCTGGCGCTTAAATGCCTCTCTCAAGATCCTAAATTAAGACCTGACACAAATGAGGTGGTAATAGCATTAGAGAAGCTTCAATGATATCAAAAATTTAGAAAAAATCAGCAGTCAAGCCCCCCAGAAGGCCTGTGAATAAGAGGGAATTTTCTAAGTACTCTGGTAGTAACATAACTACGTAGCTGGAGGATTGTCCGAATCTTTTTGCAAATTTGAAAAATCAAAATATTTTGTTTAAATTTATTTAACAATTCGTCAATAACATAGATTATAGATGGCATGCAGGAGATGTCCAACATGTACTTCAATAGGTATTATTGTGTGAATTGAATTAATAAAATTTCTCTTTTTGTGATAAAAATTAATCTGATCTAGTAAAAATTTAAAGATAGTGGTGGCAATGGCATCCCACGCAGGGTGCGTCAAATAACTGAAATGGAGAGCACGAGAAATATGGAGAACATTCTAGAATGATGACGTTACGTCTCGCAACTTCCACTCCCCTGTACTATAAAAACCATCCTCCCCCACTCCTCTCCTCATCACAAAAATCATAATCACCAAATTCTCATAAACACACAACAAATCAAATCGTCTTTTGATCTATTATAAAGCAGCGAAGATGTCGATGATTCCAAGCTTGTTCGGGCGCAGATCATCAAACGCATTCGACCCATTCTCTCTAGACGGGTGGGATCAATTGCAGGGCTTTCCCTTCAACAACTTCAGCTTCGGGCAGCTCTCTGATCAGTTTCGTTCAAGGGAGGCTTCTTTCGCCAACGCAACCATTGACTGGAAGGAGACTCCCGAGGCTCACGTGTTTAAAGCAGATGTGCCTGGCCTTAAGAAGGAAGAGGTCAAGGTGGAAGTGGAAGATGATCGTGTTCTTCAGATCAGCGGAGAGAGGACTCGTGAGCAGGAGGACAAGGGTGACACGTGGCACCGCGTGGAGAGGAGCAGCGGCAAGTTCTTGAGGAGGTTCAGGCTTCCGGAGAATGCCAAGCTGGATCAGGTCAAGGCCGGGATGGAGAATGGGGTTCTGACTGTGACTGTGCCTAAGGAGGTGGTTAAGAAGCCTGATGTCAAGTCCATTCAGATTTCTGGTTGATTTTCTTCCAAATTGTCTGAAATTTAGAGAGTCTGTGTTTTCTTATTAGTGTCCTTTCTATTGCTCTTGCGTGTTTGTTGAGTCTTGATTATGTCAAATGTTGCTATGGTGAATGAATTGTACTAGTATTATGAATCAATTCAAGATTATGGCTTCTTAAATTCATTTGTTTCTGATGAAAGTTGAACTGACTACAACTATCTGTTGATTCCACATCGATAGACTTGAAATCATCTCTGTGGCTAACAGAATTGTTAATTTTGTCTTATCATCTGCAATTGTGTTTATAAATGAAGCTGCCTACGATCACCATAAAATCTCTAATTTGTTGAAGATAAGCAAGTTGCCAGAAAGGTCACAACAATGAAGTGAAGTGAAGGTCAGTACAATTAATATTTAGATAAAATAAAAAAAAAATCTGAGTATTAGTATTTATAAGTATCTCTCATAGACATTAAAACAACATATTAAAACGGATGAAATTTTCATTTGGAATGGATTGCTTCTTTTGGTTTAGGTCTTTAGGAGCCCATTATGGGCGTGCATTTCTTCGCCTCTTCTGTAGCTTTACCAAATGAAATTTTATAGGATGAACAAGGAATTTATTAATAATCAGTAAGCTATGCTCCTGATGAATTAGATTCGTTCATGCAGGTTTATTTGATTAAATAATTCTATTTTTTCTATTTAATCTCTTTACTGTAATAGTATTCAACTAAATTTGTTACTATAGTATAAAAGAATGATTCGTTTACCAAATATAAAGATATAATTCATATTGTCTAGGGAATTTAGCAAAATACTATTTTTAATATTTTATTACAAATATACGATTACCTTCATGTCATTGCAAATACACGATATCTTTTAGAAAAATATTTAACACTTACATTTCTACGTATTAGGCAAACGAATCAAAAGCTAGAGAATGGGGATTTCTTAAGTTAGTCGTAGCAAAGTCTATCTCATGTATCTATTTTCTCTTCTATCATTATCGTGGCGGAGGAGCACTCGACGATGGTGGTCGGGTTGATTTCACTATCCTCTCTCTTTCCCCTCTCTTTTTCTCCATCTCTCTTGCTTAATTGAGCAGAGCATCTGTGTTTAATTTATAAATTAAAAATAAATTTAAATTTTATAAATTAAAAAAAATATTTTCCAAAAATTTATAAGTCAGGTTATAAAAAAATATATCATTTTTAAAGAATAAATTATATTAATTAAATAAATATTAACATCATTCTTTTTCTCTTAATTTATCTTTCTAAATTTCAATCCAATTTTCGGGTATGATCATAAAATTTCTCCCATCACCTGTATAGTCATGAAAAATAATAAAATTACACAATCATCAAACTAATTTTATGAGCCTAAAGAACTTAAAAAAACGAATGTCTTTTTCAATTACACTGAAAAATTGAAGTTAAGCAGTGCCAAAAATAATGGTGGTCACCCGAAGAATTAGATAGGCTTGTGTACATTCCAGAACATTCCAGAATCGTGACGATAACTCTCGCAACGTCCACTCCCCACACTCCGCTGTACTATAAAAATCATCCTCCCCCCTCTTTTCCTCACCATTATCATCAGCAAATTCACACACACACACACACAACAAATCAATTCGTGTTTTGATCTATTATATAAAGCAGCGAGAATGTCGATGATTCCCAGCTTCTTCGGGCGCAGATCATCCAACGTATTCGACCCATTCTCTCTGGACGTTTGGGACCCACTCCATGGCTTTCCCTTCAACAGCTCCAGCTTCGGGCCGCTCTCGGATCAGCTCCGTTCAGGGGAGGCTTCTTTCGCCAACGCAACCATAGACTGGAAGGAGACTCCCGAGGCTCACGTGTTCAAAGCTGATGTGCCTGGCCTTAAGAAGGAAGAGGTCAAGGTGGAAGTGGAAGATGATCGTGTCCTTCAGATCAGCGGAGAGAGGACTCGTGAGCAGGAGGACAAGGGCGACACTTGGCACCGTGTCGAGAGGAGCAGTGGCAAGTTCCTGAGGAGGTTCAGGCTTCCGGAGAATGCAAAGGTGGATCAGGTCAAGGCTGGGATGGAGAATGGGGTTCTGACTGTGACCGTGCCTAAGGAGCAGGTTGTTAAGAAGCATGATGTCAAGTCCATCCAGATTTCTGGTTGATTTTGTTCCAAAATGTCTGAAAATTAGAGAGTCTATGTTTTTTGTTATTAGTGTCCTTTGTAATTGGTCTTGAGTGTTGAGTCTTTGTGCTAAGTCAATTCAGATTTCTGGTTGATTTTGGTCCAAAATGTCTGACAAATAGAGAGTCTGTGTTTTCTTATCACTATCCTTTGTATTGCTCTTGAGTATTGAGTCTTTGTGTTAAGTCTTGGTTGTGTTGAAATGTTGCTATGGTGAATAAAATGTGCTAGTATTATGAATCAATCAAGATTATTGCCTCTTAAAATCCCTTGTTTCTGGTGAATGTTGAACTCATTACAGTCATCTGGTGAGTCTCTTAATTAGTATTCAATTCATTCCTGTAGTGGACAGAATTATTAATCTTTAGATCTCTTCTACAATTTTTTTCATAGTTGAAGGCTTGAAGCTCTCTAAGATCACCATAAAATTGGTAATGCTGGGAAGATGAGCAAGTTACCAGGATGGTCACATTAATGAGTTTAAACGCTTGAATTTAAACAGGTTCCTCTGAAATTGAAAGATTTTAACTGATGTTTGACTTTCTAACACGTATATTGAGGTGTAAAAAAACAATATATACACTCAATAAAAAATTTCAATTCTTATATCAAATAAAAGTTTAGACTCTAAATTTTTATTTGATATAATTTTTATAAAAAATAATCATGTTTAGATGTAATTTTTTTAACATCTTAAAATACGTGTAAAAAAGTCAAAAGCAGTTAAAATGGGACGGAGGGAGTATTACTTTATCGTACCTTCACTGACGTGAGTCATAAATAGCATCCCCGACATTCTTTCGATCAGCAACAAAAAATGCATTTGATCCATTCTCTTTTCGACATGTGGGATTCTTTCCAGGGTTTTTTGTTCGACAAATCCAATTTTCATCAGGAATTCAAACAATTCCATTCTGGGAGGCTTCATTTGCCAAAGCCCCAAAACAATGATGCACTGAAAGAAGACACCGCAGGCATGCCAGGGCTGAAAAAAGAGCAAGTGGAGGACTGAAGGTGGGAGTGGAGGACAATCATGTGCTCAAAACAATCGGAGATGGGAAACACTTGGCGCCACGTTGAGAGGAGCAGCCGAAGATTCATGAGGAGGTATAGGCTTCCCGGGAATTTAAAGTTACATGAGGTGAAGGCTGCGATGGAGAACGGCTTTCTTAACTGTGCCTGCGCCCATGGAAGGTGTGAAGAAGCCTGATGTCAAATCTGTTACGATTAATCAGTGCATTTGTTTAGTTTGTTTTCTGTTTGTACCCATCAGTCTATGATTCCATGTGTCATCTACTAGACTATTACCAAATCATTTACTGCTTGTTTTTAGTTTGATCAGACTGTCTTCTGAGTTGTAATGAGTATCTAGCTGCATTAATTATTTGAATAAAAGGATTCAAATATGAAAAAGAATAAAATATAGTGACAAATTATATTTATATAAATGATCAGAAACAGTACAGAATGGATGCTTAGGTAATAATATCATACATTTATAATGATGCCTCATGCATTGTCATTTTATTCTGTAGTACTGAGTTCAGCTTATCATAAATTAATTACTCTCTTGTTTACAAACAAATTGTCTGATATCAGTTATCAGCTGATGAGACTCCGGCAACTCAGTGAAGTAGAAAAAACAGTGAATGGCGCTTGGATATTCAACCAAATCAACTTCAATTCCTGCATTCCTGAGCCAATTAAAGTACCGCCTTTGCCAATCTTGCAAAGTATCCAAGCCACCGACAAACACAATTGTTGGCGGAAAATCAAGTCTTGATAAATCCGCAGCTTGAGGGCCAGTGACATTGACTGCCTTGTGGTCTCTGTTACATTCCTTCCCTGCAGGTAACCATGATCTCCAGAATTGATCTAACAGCTCCAAAGACACCACATTCGGCCTAATTATTCTCTCGTCTGACACTGTCCGCTCTTCCCCACCAAAGAATGGTTGAATAGCTACCAGTCCTTTAACCTTTAGTTTTGAAGTACAATATACCACAGAGCCATTAACAGTTATGAACATAGATTCGTAAGTGTACTAGATAATTAAACAGCAGAAGCATATCAAAACAATGTAAATACCTTAATTAACACTAAGCAAGACTCACAGACTGATTTGGCCACATGGTGTGCTATATTTCCACCTGCACTATCTCCAGCAAGGAAGCACCTAGCCAGGTCTGCATTTTCTGGCAAAATCTGCTTTTTCGCGTCTATAAACTTAAGTACATCAAATCCATCAATATGTTGAGCACGGTACTTGTGTTCAGGTGCAAGTCGATAATTAACTGACACAACAATAGCCAAAACTCCAGCTGCTAAACGGCGGCACACATCATCATAAAACTTTATATGAGGACTACAAAGAACGAATCCACCGCCATGGAAGTAAATTATTACTGGAAGAGACGCGGTGGTGGTTGTTGGCACGTAAACACGGAACCAAAGGTCACGAGAGGAATCGACAGTAACATCATAAGTCAAGACACCATTTATGGGTTCAGGGTTTGATGAAGTGAGTAAGGGTTTGCATAAGAAGTTCCAGAGGCGTCTACGCATAGAGTCATGATTTTTGTAACAAACGTTTATTAAGGAGTTGAGCAAGGCAATAGTGACGCGAGGTTTTATAGGAAGTGATGGTGCTTTTTCATCGATGGAGCTGACCGGAGTTTCCATATGATCTGACTGCAGGCGCGCAGATTAAGTTATCAGCTCCAGTGTACAAGATCTATAAAATGCGGAATGTCGTATGCTAAGTGGAAAGTGTCACTTCAGAATGATAGTACGATAATAAGAGAGATGACAATTTGTACTTATGTGTGTGTAGTTTTCCGAAAGTTTGTAAAACTTGTTATGTATTTTAACTTTGGGATAATAATAGATTGTGAAATGAAAAGATGACCTGGTGAAGTTTATCCACAGAGGTGAACCTAGGCCTGCACAACTTAAAAACTCTTCAAAATTCAACTAATTTGGCGCTGAGAAGAATTTTATCCAATCCTCCGACAGACACAATTGTTGACGGAAATTCCAACGTGATAAGTCCCCAGCTTCAGGCCCAGTGATTTTTACTGCCTTGTGGTTCCTGTTACATGCGCGCCCGGCTGGTAACAATGACCTCCAGAATCGATCTAGCCGCTCCAGAGGCACCAAGGTCGGCCTTTTACCTACAGTTTGGAAATACTATATGGCCCAGAGTGATTAACATGGATGCATCAATACACACGTCAATAACCAATATGGCAAGACAAAGTGCTATAAATAACCGTGGATAGGGAAAACTCCCTTCCGCGGAAAATAACCGTGGATAAAGAGTTTTCCCTTCCGCGGATAGATTAAAAACCCAAGATTGGATCTGAGCCCTTGAATCTAACGGCCCCCGTACAGTGTGTTAGATAACCCTTATCTAACACGCGGTTGCTAAGGAACAGGACCCAACATGTAATAGATAAGGGTATGAAAGTAAAACATAGTGCACAATGATGTTAAGCAGATAACCAAAGGCATTACAGGACAAATATACATGATAATGGTGAATAATTATCATTCTGTTCTGCTACTTCGACCAACTAGAGTATGAGAATAGAGTACTAAAGATGCACTAATAAATGAGAGACGTAAGCCTGAGCCTTGTTCAGACCGGATTCTCTAACTGAGATCAGGAGCCATCGTTTTTTACAAACATTTGGGCCATTCCCTCGTAATTAATTCGAAAGTCTTGGTTCTTAAGGCCAGGCCAAGAAACTGGATTTTTCTTGTTTGTATTTTTCAAAAATTGTATTTTTCTCAACTTTTCGGTGTTGGACCCGACCAGACTTGTACCAACAATATTATAAGGTCCTGTAAGACTCAGGTTAAAAGGGAAAAACTGTATAAGGTCTTTATCAGATTCAGGCAAAAATCAGACGAATTCTTGAACCAGAATTAAAAGGTTCACTAAGATGTTAAGTAAGGCGATGGTGATGCGGGTCTTTAAAGGAAGTGATGGTTCTTTTTTATCGGAGCTGGTTAGAATTTTCATCTGACTGCAGGCATGCAATTTAAGCATCAGCTCATGGGTCCTAGATTCATAAAATGCGTATATGTTGTCTTTAAGTGGTTACTTCTGAATTTATAATATGACAAGAAAGCTTAGGTGAATGCAATTGAAACAAAATGTTATTGAACAAAATGAAAATTTGTACTATGTAGCTAGTTG
This sequence comes from Daucus carota subsp. sativus, assembly GCF_001625215.2. NCBI lineage: Eukaryota > Viridiplantae > Streptophyta > Magnoliopsida > Apiales > Apiaceae > Daucus > Daucus carota. The sequence goes on along the minus strand of NC_030383.2, from coordinate 54,476,823 downwards.
TCAAATGTGAAACATGCTAGCTTATAATGCGGATAACATGAGTCTGTCAAATGAAAAGATGGTCAGTTGAATTTTATCCACAGAAGTGAGCTCTCCTAAACATCTATTCATCTTTATTATTACAGGAGAAGTTATACATGTCAACACTGATCAAAATCTGTGGGCAAATCAATTAATTTTTCGAGTTGTGAATTATTAGTTTCCATCTGACTGCAGGCCTGCAGCTTAAGTATCAGCTCAGGGGTACAAGATTTATAAAATGCGTATATGTTGTATATAAGTGGTTACTTTTGAATTGATAGGACGACAAGAAAGCTTCAAGTTCAGAATGCAACTCAAATTAAATGTTAATGAACAAAATGAAAATTTGTACTACGTTGTTTTGTATGTAGTTGTAACAATGTTCTATATATGTAAAACATGCTTACCTTGTATTGCGGATAACATAAGTTTGTCAAATGTAAAGATGGTCCGTTCAAGTTTATCCACAGAAGCTCTCCTGCACATATCTATGAACATCTTTTTGTCAAAAATCTAAATAAATTTATTTGCTTCCCAACCTGGACGGAACAACAAAATAAAATTTATTATGGCGATTTTTTTCAATGAAAAACATCTTTGTACGTCATTAGGACAATATATACCATGATCCTCTTTCTGGACTAAATTTGCTCCTCAACCTTATTGTTAAACCAGCATTCTTTATCAAAATGCCTGAACTTGCTCGTTTCTCAACCTTATTGTTAAGCCAGCATTCTTTAGCAAAATTCCCGGACTTTCAATAATTGTAACATTTAATTGATTCTCTGCCTCTTCCAGAGTTGATCTGCCATCTTTGTCATGGCTATTTCCTCTTCCGTGCCAATTATGTTGGGTTTTTTTGACCTTTTTCATCAAATTCTGTTGTTTCCATGCCTGGGGCCTCTACTGCAAATAAATTTATGATTATCACGATCGCGTCCCTTGCCATGATTTTCTGGCATAAATAGTGCTTTATCTTCTTTCATTGTGGCCTTTGCTTGTAGTTCTTCTGCAAGAGGCTCCAGCTCCTTCATTTTTTTTCGCTGTTTATGTGCCTCAAGATCAAGACCCAGCAAGTCCATCAACAGTCATTTTTTCCAGGTTTTTGGACTCCTCAATTGCGCACATGATATTTTTAAATTTTCATGCTAGAGAACTCAATATCTTACCTTGCCTCAAATGAATTTTCTCCGTTGTATCTGAAGGTAATTTGCCACAGTTTGCATACGATTATATATTCAGACACTTGTTCCGAATCCTTCATTTATATTGCTTCAAGTTCACCTCGAAGTGTTTGCAACCGAACATGCTTAACACGGTTAACACATTTAAAAACTTTCTCTAAATTTTCCTATGCCTCCTTGACAGCAACTCGTCTACTACTTGAAACATTTTGCACTCCTTTGACAATTTCTAAAATCGACAGCATTGCCATTTTTAACAATGGGTGACCAAATTGTTTTATTTATAACAAGGAAAAAAAGACATTATCGGTACTTAAGTAGTATATTTATACTAAAGCCTCTAGCATAATCTCGTAATTTTACTCTTTTCAGCTTTCATGAAATTACTTGATCTCTTGTTGATGAACAAATTTGCTGATATCAGTGAATAGCTGATGAGACTGCGGCAAATCAGGGAAAAGAAAAAAACAATGAATGGAGTTCCGGTATTCAACCAAATCAACTTGAATTCCACCATTCTTGAGCCAATTGTAGTACCGTCTTTGCCAATCCTGCAAGATATCCAAATCTCCCACAAACACAATTGTTGCAGGGAAATCCAATGTTGATAAGTCCACAGCTTCAGGACCGGTGACATTAATCGCCTTGTGATCCTTGTTATGTCCGTCCCCTGCTGGCAACCAAGACCTCCAGAATTGATCTAACCGCTCCAAAGGCACAAGAGAGGGGCCTGTTATTCTCTTTTCTGATTCTGTCCGCTCTTCCCCGCCAAAAAATGGTTGAATAGCAATAACTCCTTTTACCTTCGGTTAGGAAAAACAATATGGCACGAAGCTATATCATTATATATAGATGCATTTTGCACAATAAGGTTGGTTGAAATGAAATTGAGAGCGAATGGAATGAGAAATATATTTTTATATATATAAGGACAATGTTTATAAATAATTTGTATTCCTTCCTTTTTTACGCCCAGCTCTCGAGTTATAAAAAGGAGGAAAGCAAGTGAAGAGAAAGTGAAATTATATAACTTTCATTTTTATTTGTGCTCCCGAATTTTTTAAATGGACGAAAGCAAATGAAAATTGATGCAATTATAACATACTTTCACTTTACATTCACTTGTTTTCTCTTCTGAAAACCTCAGTAGCTTGACAGTTTAAGTGCCCCTTCGGACTTGAATAAAAACATATTAGCAGGCCATTTTTTCTCATGACTGTTATTATTCTTCGGGATAATTTTCTTTTTCTCATAAGTTTTTGTTATAACTTTACCAGTAAAATGTAAAGTGATGGTCGAATTTTGTCTTTTTGCACTTTTAGTGCTAGCATTTCAGATTCACAAATGTTGGCAAGATGTTACTTTTATGTTTAAACAAATGGTTAAGGATCTCTTTTTAGAGAAAAGGATTATCCTTTTTTCTCAAAATAATGCTATTAATCACTTTTTAATAAATTAAAATAATATATAGACACTATTATAAATTTAAAATTCCGACACCAAAATGAAAATATTAAAAAAATTCAGCTATTAAATTATATATATATTTTACTCTAATTTATTATTTTATTCTCCTCTGATTCTATCCTCACTAACTATACACGCAACCTAGGATGTCGTACAGTAACAGAACTGAACAAGAGAAAATAAACAAAGCTAACTATACACACAACCTAGGATGTCGTACAGTAACAGAACTGAACAAGAGAAAATAAACAAAGCTATTCGTTGACTTAGATCCTGCGTGGGAGACATTATTGTATCTTATGCGTCAGACCTTGCCTTCTGGTATTTCTTAGGCCAGAAGACGTCCCTGATTTGAATTTTTGGGGCTTTGCATGAATTTAAGTTACCCTTTTTTTTCAGACTTTTATTAGTGTAGAAAGGAAAATATGACATAAATTTGGATCTCGAGTTGTGCTAGATAATTTTTTAGACAAATAGAAGGTCTTGCAAGTGTTTCAGAAAACAACTAACTATATGCATATGTAAATAATGAACGTACCTCAATTTTCCCTGAATATGACTCGCAGACTATTTTTGCGACATGGTGGGCTATATTTCCACCTGCACTATCTCCCGCAAGAAAGCACCTAGCCAGATCTGCATTTTCCGGCAATATCTCTTTTTCCCCATCAATAAACTTAAGCACATCGAATCCATCAACATGTTGAGCAGGGTACTTGTGTTCGGGTGCAAGTCGATAATTAACCGAAACAACAATAGCCTGAACCTCAGCTGCAAAACGGCGGCACACAACATCATAAAACTTTATATGTGGACTACAAATTACGAATCCACCGCCATGGAAGTAAATGATCACCGGAAGAGAAGCTTTCGTGTCCGTTGGCACGTAAACACGGAACCAAAGGTCACGAGAGGGATCGACAGTAACGTCATAGGTGAAGACACCATTTATGGGCTTAGGGTTTGATGAAGTGAGTAAGGGTTTGCATAAGAAGTTCCAGAGGCTTCTATGGATCGTGTCATGATTTTTGTAGCAAAGGTTTATCAAGAAGTTTAGTAAGGCGATGTTGATACGGGATTTTATGGGAAATGACGGTGGTTTTGCGGCGGAGGTGAGTGGGATTTCCATCTGACTTCAGGCCTGCAACGAATGTGTATACATTGAACATACAAAAAGTCTGATTTTATAGTACATCGTACCTCTCCAGATCCATTTAGAATTGCGGAAATATAAAATTTTACACATGCTTTGACTCGCTTTGTTTTTCATGACGTAAAATTGTTACACATCTTTTATCGAGAAGGATGGGTGGTAATTTCGAATAACGAGTCAGTATTTGTGTCAGCAATCGGGTCGATTTCGGATCAAGTTAAAATTATTTAAAATTGAATAAAATTAAAAATTAAAGTTATTAAAAATGAAATTCTGACTTCGTGTCAATCGGATGATTTTCAAGTCATTTTTAGATTTTGTGTCGATAAATCGGGTTACGTATCGAATCAGCTTTCAAGTCGTGATATTGCCATCCTAGAGTAGGCCTAGGCTTCTATTTTTGACTTGCTACTTAATTTTGTCTCATCTAGATTTCATTAATACTAGTATGTCATATGTTTGAATTCAGGTAAATTATTCAGCCGATTAATCTCAATCTTTTCGTACTTTGACCATAATCTATCGTGTTCAATAATATAATCACGAGATTATACGAACAAAATGTAATTTAAAATTTAACTATTCTTGTGCTATTAACTGTTCCGATAAGTATTATAATTTTTGTTTGAATTTTGTATGTGATATTCCTATAATTTAACATTTTCAATAATGGAAGTATTGTATGAAATTTAAAAAATAAATACTAAATCAAAAATAAGAAATGACACAATTTGTAAAAGTCAAAAGTAAAAAAGAATCATTGAAATTTCTCGATCGAGAAAAAGAAAGATATGACTATATCAAGAATTCCCTTACTATAATGTTATAGTATTTTTTTTAGTAGATATGTGGATTTTTACATATTTTCTTATAGTTTTTGTTTATGATATATGTTTTATTAATTTTAACAAAAAATTTAAAGGGTCAAAGATTCTCTTTATTGATGTTTTAATGTTTTTATAACAAGAAGTCTGAGCATGATTCTATAAGCCGGTGGTGGGTTTATCTTCATTTGTCACGGAACACTCAATCGGGTTCGACTCTGACTCACCCAAAAATTATCAGAACAGATATAAGAAATCAAGGATGCATTGTAAAAAAATAAAAAAGTCTTCAAATATATTATCAAAATCGGCGCACATGTTCCTACTCTTTTCTGAAAAACCGAAACATATTAAAAGGCAGACAAATTAGGAAATAACACCTCATCTCATGGAAATTCTCTGATCTGAATTCTTTATAAATATATAGGTGAAAAAAATCCTTCATATGATACATATATAAGATCTCATCTCTCATGTTAACACCTGGATCATCTCGATCCAGACAATGTATCATCTCCACCTAAACGTATGTTTACAACGTAGATAGGTTGGCACGTATCTGGCTTCTTTAAAAAAAGGTGCCACGTTTTTACTAATAGACGAACAATAAAAAGATCGCCAAACTAAGCTAAACTAGCTAGGATCACTATTCGTAATCTTGATTTGAACCTTCTTTCTGTGTTTAGTTGGCCGTTAAAAATATTTGATTCTTTCACAAAATGAACCATCAACCTCAAACTCTTCAAATAATGTGATATCCACATCGCATTGCACAATTAGTTCGGATTCGGAATTAATAAAACTTTGTTTGAAGTTATTTTAGATAGGAGCTTATGTACGAATAATTAGCGAAGAAAAGACCGTGGAACCACACAAAAACAAAACAAAATCAATGATTAAAATATAAGAAGCAGCTACCACAATATAAAATGCTTCTTTTTTAAAATATTATTGTTGAGTTTCACCTTTTATGTGATGTTTTTCATGTAGTAACTGCTGTTACATTTCAAGATGTGGGAACTAAAGTTTGACGCAAAGGAAAACACTGTTTACAATAGCAGCATAAAACTATACTCTTCCGCTTCCACTCTAATAACACGGAAATTAAAAAAATATGTAATTTAGTAAAAAAATTAAGAAAAATTGATGAAATGGTGAGAGCAATTAATACTTAATACTTAATGTAAAAGATGGGTGTAATATATAAAATAGTGCAGCTGAAGAAACAGACAGTACTGTGGCCAGAGCCCAGAAACCAGCCCTAACTGTGCTACCAATAGGTTATAAGTTATAACCTAGCTACTACCCATTTTTTCACGAGTCCAAATTTTGTTTATATTTTCCACCATAAAAAATGTTTTCTGACTTTAGTGATGGAAAATAAGAAAACTGGGCCAGTATTGACTATTAATCAAAAGAAAGAATGAAAAAACACCTGGCCTGTATATATTTGCTTAATAAATCAAATCATGGTCGATAACACTAAAATATATATTTGCTCACTCTTGTCCATTTTCTTTTATACATACGTGGGACGTCGTCTTTAACAAATTAAAGTTAGAATATTTAATACTATTATATAATTGTTTTTATCAACGGCACCTCTCAAATTTTTCAATTCTGCGTGTGATAATCATGTATATTTGATTTTTCACATATAATACTCCCTCATTTATATGAAATATAATAAGATTTAAGATCATAGAACGAATTTTATATTTGAAATCTTTGTAAAGAAATATATGAAATAGACTCTTAAATCATGTAAGTCATAGTCAAAATAAGTAAGATATATATAAAAGATCAAAGTTCACTATAAAGTTTGAATACATCTCACTCATTTAAGTCCTTTAACATGATGTAAAAGGTCTATTTCATATTTATATATTTCCTAAAGATTTTAAATATACAATTTGTTTTACGATCTTAAATCAAATCTATTATATTTTATATTATATAAGAGTATTATATGTAGAAAATTAGATGTATAATATATATTATCACGGATAGAAGTCAAAAATGTGATTATACCAATTATAAAAGCCAATTGTATAACAGTATCACGAAGAACATCCCAAAAATTATATAAAATAATATGAAAAATGAGTAATAGTTGATAAATGTAGAAAAGTAGATGAAAGTAGTGAATGAAAATGAGATTTATATAAAAATTAATTATTATTTTCTGAAAATCTAAAATATTAAAAAATGAATGACATTTTATAAAAAGAATGATCGATCGGCGCGAGTAAGAGTATAAAACAATGCGTTCAAAAAAAAAAAAAAAAAGAGTATAAAACAATATACAAGATTGACCAAAAAGTATAAAGTAGACAAATCAATTACCCAGCCAGTTGATTAGGACATGAAGTACTAATTAAGCTGTCCTCATTTGACAAATTACTATGAATATGTTGGCGAGTGATTGTTTGTCATAATCTAGCTGTTCTTTACTTAAAGTGAAAAGAGGTTAACTTTAAGTTTTTTTATTGTTGTTATTTAAACACCTGCTCCCTCCGTCCCGGTAGATTATACTCCCTCCGTCTCTTAATATTTTTCCCATTTGTACTTTTCATGTTTGCCAACACACACTTTTAATCATTAATATTTTTAGTTTTGTATTAGTATTAAATATAAAAATTTCATTGTATTAAAATACTTATAAATACGAATCTAACAAGATCACTCATGACTATGGGGCCGTTTGGCTGAGCTTAAAAGAAGTGACTTATTGCTTAAAGTAAAGAAGTGAATTAAAAGTGAGAAGTTGATTTGAACTTTTAAGCTATCATAAGTGTTTGGATATTGGGACTTATAAGTTTTTAAGTGTTTGGATAGCTTAAATTATAAGTTGGTATATTTTCGTAATTTTGTAATATAATTATTTGATTTTTACGAAATAAATTGAAAACGTTGATGAAAATATTAGATTATAGTAATATTTATATTATATAAGAAATGGTTTTTGGTTTACTTTGTCTCACATTTAAGTCATCTATAAGTGTGTTTAAAAATTTATATAAATATTAATATATGATATTAATACTCCCTCCATCCCAAATTAGATACGTTAGTTGACTTTGGGCACGTAATTTAAGGTGCATTAACCGTATAGTTCCGAAATTTATTTTTTTAAATTTTCTTTTGTAAATGAAATTTTCATATTTAAAATTTTATTTGCAAAATTAAAATTTCAAAAATAAATAATGTAGCTATGCGGTCAATGGATTTTAAATTGCGTGCCCAAAGTCAACAAGCTCATCTAATTTGGGATGGAGGGAGTATATAATATTAATATACTTGAGTATTTTATAAAATTGAAGACAAAAATTTAAATTAAAAAATCTTTACAAAAAATAAACAAAAACAGTAGTAAATGAAGAGAAGGAAAGGACAGGCGAAAGAAGTTTAAGTTGAGTCTCCAAAAAAGCTCCGATTCATAGCTTCTTTTATCAGCTTCTTTTACTCTTTTTAATGGCTTCAGATCGCTTGCCAAACGCATGACAAAAGTGAGGAAGTGGGCTTCCGGGCTTTTAAGCCCAGAAGTTCCATTCCCAAACGCACACTATATTTGGTCATATGAATTATGCTTAAATTAGTAATTTGTCTCATGTCGTGAACAGTTCCAACATCCCAAATGGGAAAAGTAAAAAGAACCAGAGGGAGTATACGTTTGGTTTGGACACGGAGACAAAAAAAAAAAGTGTAAAAAGTGAGTAAATTGAGATGAAAAGTGAGTAAAGTGGTGGGACCCATTTATATTTAATGATAGATTTGAGATAGTGGGGGAAAATAGTGGGTGTAATAGTGTTTATATTATCGAATTTTCTATGGTGTGCCCAAGGGCACACACACTACACCATATTTGGTCTATCCCAACATTGCATAATGATGTTGCCACCAAAAACGTTGCCTTAGATGCTTAAAATTTGATTGAAGTGGGTGTATACCAACATCATATAGCGGTGTTGCCATTGATACGAAAACTGTTGCCTTAACCACAAAAAAATCTCGATGCCAACATCTTGCCAACATCTTGTGCGATGTTGCCTTAGAGAAGAACTCAAATAAAGGAGGGAAACACCCCGCTTTGTTTTGATAGTCAAATTTTTAAACAAAATTCAGCAACCGCCTCAGACAAAACGTGTTATTCCTTAGACAATTAAAACATAAATCAAAAACATCTCTCAAATAAACACACCTCCCTCCCTCGAACTCACTCTCTCTCAGACAAAAACACCTCCCTCCCTCGAACTCTCGATCTCTCGCTCTCTCTCTCTCTCTTCTGCATCTCTTACTCTCTATCCCGCATCTCTCACTCAATCTCTCCCGTATACCTCTCTTCCGAATCTTCCCCATCTCGCTCTTTCATCTCTTTCTCTCATCTCGTTCTCATATCTCTCATCTCTCGAATCTAGAATCTGCGAAAATTTGGGAAAGGGTTGGTCCGACGACTTTATAGAAGGAGCTCAGTTGCTTTTCTCTCGTAAGTTTAATTTGGTCGAACTCTAACTATAAGGTATCTCTCTGAGTTCATCTTGTTGATTTGGGGGTTTTAAAACCCTAATTTTTAAATTGTTAATTTAGGGTTTCTTTAATTGGGGTTTAATTGGGAGTTGATTAGGGTTAAATTTGCAAGTCAATTGAAAAACTCTTGGGGTGTGTTTGCTTATCTGCATTTTCCAAGTTTGTATGTGCATTTCTGAATTCTTACTATTTGTTTATGGTTTTTTGTTTATACTGGAGGAATAATGTATATAAACTTGTTAAAAGTGCTTGAGATTTGCAAGTGTATTTTCAAGTGAATTAGTTTTCGTGTATTCCTGGAGAATGTATATGCCCCTGTAATGTGTACTTTTTCTTGAGTTTTAGTTTTTATTCTAGTAGTAATGTGTGGAGAATCACAATGACCCTGGACATATGAATTGCAGACGGGTTAACATGGAATTTCAAGTGCAAAATAACATGTATTGTATTTGTATTAATTTACCATCCGGCATACTTCAGGGGAAGCTTTATCAGCCTATTAAGCTTGATGATAGTATATGGAGCGTGGGTAAGTTTCTGATGGATTTTGATTGCTAACACACTTTCACATGTCATTTACGATGTTATTGTTTATATTTTTAATGCACTTGAGTTCCTGTGTCTTAACATAGGACGTGAGCGTGGACACTAACAATTCATTTTAGGCCAAATTCAATCAAAATTTCTGAAAATATGTGAGTTGAAGATATGTAATTATGTTGTACACTCAGTAGAGTGCGGGTGACATAGTTCACTTGAAGTTATATCTTTTATATTTTACAGAGGACCAGAAGTGTAACTCTGTACTTCTTTTCAAGCAGGACAAAATGCAATGGTGGAAGTACTTGGTGAAAGGCAATCCTGAAGTTGATACCCAAAAGGTAGAGCCTGAGAGGAACAAACTATCTGATCTAGATGGAGAAATACGGTAAACTGTGGAGAAAATGATGGTAAAGATCCCACTTTTTTTTTTTTTTTTTGCTTTAGAACATAGTTGAAACATGTTCTCATGTGAGAATTCACTTGTTTTTTGGATGTCCTGCATAAGCTTATTTTGATCACAAATAGTATTCGTATATTTGTGTTTTTGTGTCGATTTATTCATCTGTGATTTGCCAAAGGGTTCCCTTCAGTTCTTCCTCTTCTGTGCACATTTATTTCTATGGCTAATATAACTTGCATTATTAGTTTGTAGTTTGACCAACGCCACAAACAAATACAAGAATCTGGAATTTGCTTGTAAAGAAATACAGATAATAAGAACAAGAATTTGCTTGTAAAGAAATACAGATAATATGAACAGGAATCTGCTTGTAATGAAATACCGATAATAAGAACTTAAGAGAAATAACAATATATAGATGAAATTTTATATCAATAATGATGAGTAAATCATCCGTTCTGTAACGTACAATTATGTCTTCTATTAGTTAGACTTTAGCTGGTAGAAACTAATACCCAAAAGAATGTATATTATGGATATAAAAGATTAAAACCAGTGACTGTAAGTATAAAAAGCATGCATTTTTTTAGCACTCTTAGTGTTCTATCTTTTCTGAAAATCAGTATTGGGATCTTTGTGCAGGTGATTTAATCCTCGAAACTTGGAATGGATGAGGGAATCAAAATGTAAGCTTGCCGCAACGGCAACATTTCTGCTCACCTCGTCCAGCTTCCAGCACAAGCCCTTCTAGTGATGCAAACTTGAATTATAGGGCCACATTGTCAAGATCATTCTCGATTCCAATAACCAATATACTTTGATTTATAGAATTTGAGTGTTGTGGAAAATTTTTAGTATATATGGAACTTTAGTAATTTGTGGTAGAATTCTAGTATTATTTGAGGAATTTTAGTAATTTGTGATAAAATTATGTGTAATAGGTATTGTGGAGTTTGGATTTAACTATGTTATGGTATGTAGGTTTAGTTAATATTGTTTGGTGTTTGGAGTTAGGTTTTGGAATGGATGATTGGTTTTGGTTATTATATATACAAACAAAATCTTGCAATTTTTTTTAATAAATACATTGCCACAGACAGAAAAAATGTTGGCAAAAACATAAAATATTACTCGAAATGTTGCAAAATTGTAAAATAGATGTTGCCATATATTATATGGCAACACAAAAAATATGTTGCCATTATACAGAGATGTTGTCATATGATTTACAGCAACACACATCAACCATGTTGCTAATGATAAAATAACGTTGGCATAGGGTCTAAGGCAACATCAAAAACTGTGTTGTCAAAAAATGGAAAAAGTGTTGGCATAAACTCTATGGCCACATGGATTTTCCTAACACCTTCAAATTTGGACAAAATGTTGCCTAAAATCCAATGGCAACATAAATTGCAGTTTTAGCAACTATTTTTGGATGTTGGGATAGACCATATATGGTGTAGTGACAATAGTCACTCACATCCATGAGAATACTAACTTTTGATTGGTGGATAGATAATAAATGTAAATGGCCCCCCTGCATTCACATCAATTCCACCAATCAAAACAAGCCATTTTCATAAAAGTTAGTGCTTATTGTGTGCCCTTGGGCACACATTAGAAAGACCGTTATATTATTATAGAATGGAGATAGTAGAAGAATGTAGTGGGTGTACTAGTGTTTTATATTATAAAAAGTTACTATATTTGGAATGTATAGAAATGAGTGGGACGGAGGGAGTATCTTATAATTTTATCCTTTTCAAAATATAAAAAAACATATAAATTGTTAACGTTAATCACCTGTAAAATGTTATTCTTGGTAAAATGCTATTCTTGGTAAATAACGATAACGAGTAATAGCTTATTAAGATACTTATAACATATGGCTTTTATTTATTTTCTACATATTCAGATTTTGCTATATCAACAATATTGGGGTTGTAATCGAATATCAAATTTATTTTTAAATTTTCAAATGTAGTGCAGTATTTTTGACTTAATGCGTAAATAGTATAGCTTGAAATAATGTTTGATACTTTTCATGAAAAAATAAATTAAACCATCTGGCGATAATGTGCATGATTATTAATATGGAATATTTTCTGCAGTCATACACTCGTGGAATTGACTTTTTCTGACGATATCATCATATTTTTCACTTTTATATCTAGTAACTTTGTACTTATGATTTCCCACGTATAATACGGTCATGTTATGTAAAATGTAAAAGATTTGATTTCAGATTATAAAATAAATTACATATTTGAAATTTTTATTAAAAAAAATACATGAAATAGATCTTTCAATTATATAAATCGAAATTAAGCTGAGCCAGATATATTTAAATTTCATCATCAAACTTTGATCATTCATATATCACTTAGTTTGATTGATTTATATGATTTAAAAGTCTATTTCATACATATATTTTTTACAAAGATTTCAAATATTCAATTTATTTTACAATCTGAAATCAATTCCAATATTAAATATTATGTTACATGAGGGTATTATATGTGAAAAATCATAAGTACAGAGTTACCAAAAATAGAATTCAAAACTGTGATGGAACCATAAAAAAAATTAATTTCACAACTGTACCATAAAGAATATCCTTGCTAATATTAAGAAAAAAAATCATTTTTACAAGAACTTGCCGCAAAGGACGTAATGTTTACTCACTTATACACACATTTGTACATGTCTAAATATATTGTGCACCTCGTATAAGTTTACATGCATGTATTTTTTTCTCCAAAAATTTTGCATGCATGTATTAGATAAATTAACATTTAAATAAATTTTCATAATATAATAATAATAATGATATATTTAATCTTGATTAATTAACAATTTATTTAAATTTAATAAAAATTTAGCGAATATCACTAATTTATGATGAGAAATATATGTTTTCTGAAATCTCGAGCATTTGCCCTTAATAAAATAGTCTATTTGTTGGTCTGATAAGTTTGATGGTTGATCCCAGGATTAGTGCGAAAAAAGTCGATTGTGATAAATATTTGGAAGATGAACGTGAGTCAAACGAATCATGTGCTAATGTTTTGATGTGGTGGAAGGATATCAAAAATATATGCAGAGATTTCGTAGTTATTCTCGTATTCACCGTTGCTTCTCAGAGTACGCATTTAGTACAGGAGGTCGTGTTCTCGACCTTTTTCGTACTTCCCTGACTCCAAGAATGGTAGAAGCTGTGATTTGCACACAGGATTGATTATGCTAATCATCCCTCAATCATTGAAGAGAGTTTACTTGAGCTGGGAAAAATGGAAGAAGGTCGGTTTAATATTACTAGTTTTTATTTAGTAATTATATATATTACTTACCTAATTAGATGATGCTCTAATCAATTTTTTTTTTTTACTCATTTGTAGGCATGGAAAACTTTATATTGGAGCAACCAGTGATTCTTATTGATGAGACAGTAGATGATAATTAAGGAGTCACCAATGATCATTTTTTATGTGTTTTACTTCAGCATTTCTTTTAACTCTGCCTTTAATCTTGTAGTATTAGTTTAACATTGGATTTTGGTATAAATATTACACTTTTATTGAATTTAATAGACTTTTCTTCGTTTTACTTTTGAGCTATGTATATTCTATCATTGTGTAAATGATGTGGATTTCCTGGTGTGTTTTTATTTTTGGCTAGTCAATTGAAGGTATGTTATCATAAAAAAACTGATATTTAGGAAATTCTGTTTGCTGCTAGAAAATGGTAAGTGTTCTATGTTATTTGTTGCATTATATAAAGCTCTGTATAATTTAGCACTGTTCAGCAGATTCCACAGAGTATAGAAATTAGAATGCAGGAATTAATTTCAGTCATTTGCGACTTTGCGTCACGTTCCCGTGCCTAATAACCTTTGTTTAGTGATGTATTTGATCATGTGTCTAATGCAACCAGAATCCTGAGAGAAATCAAGCTCTTTAGGCTGCTAAAGCATTCTGATTTCATTGAAATAAAGTATTTTATGCTTCCTCCTTCTCGGTGAGAGTTCAGAGATATCTATGTTGTATTTGAGTTGATGGAATCTGACCTTCACCAAGTAATTAGGGTTAATGATGTCATCAGTTTTTCTTGTACAGCTTCTTCGTAGCCTAAAGTATATGCACTCAAGCCTACCTACTTGCAAGCTTCTTGTTGAGGATACTAAGTTTTTTGGTCTTGACTACTTCTGTTGATGTTATGGGCACCAATACCGTCACCGATATTGCTGTGCAATGACATGTTATGCAAACTTAAACAACATGTGTCAGTTTGTTTTTAATTTTTAAGATAATGTATAATTATTCGATATTTAAATTTTTTTTTAATCTAAATTAAAAAAAATAAAAAGTTAAATGGATCCGGATATCCAATCCGTGATCCGTGATCCTAATGGATCTGGATATGGATCGGCGTTTAAAAATTCCGATCCCAATCTGATCCGAATTTGATAAAGTAAATAGATATGAATATGAATTTAGGCTCATCCGATCCGAACCAATCTGTTGACAAGCCTGAACATGCTCAAAATATTATCTCTATGCATGTTGATGACAAATTGACAATATTGACCGTAGCTCTGTTTGTATTGGATGACATAATTATCTAGTCATAGCGCACGTCAGGTGAAGGTGGAAACTGCCCACCTAAACAAATAGATTCAGAATTGGCAGGCGCCACCTTAATAATACTCCCTCCGTCCTGGTGAGTAGTATACATATGGGAGGGGCACGGAGGTTAAGAAAAAGTGTAATTTAGTGATGAAAAGTAAGAAAAGTTGGTGAAGTGGTGGGACCCATTAATATTTAATGGGTAAAATGAGTGTAGTGGGAGTAAAATTGTGGGACCTACTAATATTTAATGTATAAAGTGGGTGTAGTGGAAGAAGGTAGTGGGTGTAGTTAAGTTTTTATATTATAAAAACTTACTATTTTTGGTATGTATACAATTGGTGGGACGTCCCAAAAAGGAAACTGTATACAATCCAATGGGACGGAGGGAGTATAGTATTAATTCTTGTTTTGTTTTGTTTTTTTAATTTAGAGTCAAGGTTGCTCAAGGGCCGAGGCAACTCAATAATACTAAAATAAGATTCAAAAATAATACTTAAATAAAACCGGACAACTTTAAGTAATATAATTAATGTCTTGGGACAAATAATAAAACATATTTTGTGATTGAGTTAGGGCTCGACATGTATTCTATTTTTTTTATAAAATACAAAATATAATTTTATAATTTACTTTGAATTGTTTTTAATGAATAAAAAAATTTAATATTTAAATTTCATTTAGAAACAAAACTTTTTAAATATAAATTAAAAAATTATATTTTATAAACATGCATGCCAAATAATGAAAAAACTGTATAGAAATGAATGGAAGGGGTTTTAGAAAAAACCTTAACCAATATTGACTAAGCATAGTGGAAAGAAAAACCTTTGAGATGGGCAAGGATGAAGCAGAATCTCCCCATGTACTCATCTTCCCCTTGCCACTACAAGGACCTGTGAATTGCATGCTCAAACTCGCCGAGCTTTTGGCTCTTAACCACCTTGCTGTCACCTTCCTCAACACAGACTACATCCACAACTGCCTGCTCAAAAACACCAATATTCAGTCCCGGTTCCAAAATTATCCTGGATTTAACTTTGAAACCGTCCCGGATGGCCTGCCCGAAGGCCATCCGCGGACAGGTGATAAATTCATTGATATTGCTAATGGTATAGAGGAAGTATCGAAGCCACTTCTGAAAGAGATGTTGACTTATGGAAAGCTTAGTTTCAAGTCAAGCAAGCCAGTGACTTGCATGATAGCAGATGGATTCTTCAGTTTTGCTGTTGATGTAGCTAAGGGTGCTGGGATTCCACTTATTTATTTCGACACGATCAGCCCTTGTGCTCTTTGGACATTTTTCTGTCTTCCAAGGCTCATTGAGCTGGGAGAGGTTCCTTTTAAAGGTAAATACATAACTTAACTTAATTTGTTTTCAGATATTCATCACAAATTCTGCAAAAACTATGTAATTTCCAGGTACCTGTAAGATGATTCATGTTCTTAAGCCTGTCGTAACATATATAGTCTTTACTAGATGCAACAACTTGGTCCTTCAGAAATTCAAATTTTTTTTAAAAAAACTCAATATGAAAGGTGAAATTTTGGCAAGTATTTTGATTGATAAGTCCATCAAGTAGTCTTTTTTGTTATAGTAAATCAGTTTAATTTAAGTGTCTTACATTTAAACTTGTTAACTACCATTGCTTTCAAACTGATGCAATCTTCAAAACTGTCAAATAATTTCAGAAGAGGATTATGACAGAAAGGTTAAGGGTGTGCTCGGATGTGAGAATTTTCTGAGGTACCGTGATCTGCCCAGCTTTTTCCGCACAAGTGACCTAAACCAACGTATAGTTCAACTTATTCTGCAGGAGGTTAAAGAATTCCCACGATCCGAAGGAATGATACTTAACACATCTGAACACATAGACGGGCCTATTGTTTCCCAACTAAGCACTATATGTCCAAAAACTTATTCCATAGGTCCTCTCCATGTGCTCCACAAGTCTATTTTGCTTTCAGCACAGAAAGCCTCATCACAAGACAATTCTTCTAATAGCCTATGGGAAGATGACAAGAGCTGCATGACCTGGCTAGACGCCCAGCCTCAAAAATCGGTGATTTATGTTAGCATTGGAAGTCTTGCAGTCATGACAATAGACCAGCTTATGGAGTTGTGGCATGGCATAGTAAATAGTGGAAAGCGGTTTTTGTGGCCCCAAAGACCTGGATCAATTGCTGGTAAAGATGGTAATGATGCAATCCCGGCTGAACTTTCTGATGCTACGAAGGAGAGGGGGTGTATAGTGAGTTGGGTATTTCAAGAGGAAGTTTTAGCACACCCTGCTATTGGATTATTTTTGACTCACAGTGGTTGGAACTCAACTTTGGAGGGTTTAGTTGAGGGAGTGCCAATGATTTGTTGGCCTTATTTCGTCGACCAACAAGTGAACAGCAGATTTGTACAAGAAGTATGGAGGGTTGGAATCGATATGAAAGACACTTGTGATAGAGTTACAATTGAAAAGGCAGTGAGGGAAATTATGGAGGATAAGAAAGATGAATTTCAGAGTTCTGCTTCCAAGATGGCTGAACTTGCTAGGCAGAGTGTTTCTGACCAAAGTGGATCGGCCCATTGTAGTTTTAATCGCTTAGTTGAAGACATTAGAGTGATGACAAAGAGTACACCAGCTCATGAGTAACTGCGATATATTCATACTTGTATCAATTGTTCAGTATGATTTCAGACCATCAGCTTGTAATAAAGATTTTGTGACTAAAATTCTTTTCGAAGATATTGTCATGGTTACTACTAATACAAACGCATATGTGCAATATGAATCTGAATCATAATGCTTTATGAGTCTCACACTACCATTTTAGTGATAAAGAAGTGAACTACGAATGAGTAAGAAGTAAACAGAAATGACACTTGGCTCATATATGTACAGCAAAGTGCCAAAGTACCAGGCAAGATTCAGTTATTTGTGAGTTCCGGAATGCATTCTAAACTGCGGAAGGTTAAAGTACCAGGAAAATGACTCAGTTATTTGTGAGTTCTGGAATGCAATTCGAAACTGCAGAGGTATTTGTTTGCTTGTGCCTTTATTATCAGAGCATCACCCCGATGCATATGTTTACCGCGAATAAAAGTGAACATGTGACATGGGAGTCAATGGAGCATGTAAGTGCCAAAAGTAATATTAGTGAACAAAAACTAGAAAATCCATATAAAACTAAGAGTGTTTTCACTTGAGCGCGAGCCTATATCTACATAATATATAAGTTTGATAAAATTCATATAAATACAGATAAAGATATCAACATCAGCAGGGGTCCTCCAAGGAAAAAGAAAAGATACCCCTAGTGTAGTTTAATTAACAACTGAACATAGTTGGAAGAACAAGATCTAAGATGGGAAATGATGAAGTAAAATCTCCTCATGTACTCATTTTTCCCTTACCATTGCAAGGTCCAGTTAATTGTATGCTCAAACTAGCTGAGCTTTTGGCTATTAATGGACTCCATGTCACCTTCCTCAACACAGATTACATCCAAAACTGCCTACTCAAGCACACCCATGTCCAATCTCGGTTTGAAAATTATCCTGGATTTCGTTTTGAAACTATCCCAGATGGCCTGCAAGAGCAGCATCCGCGGACTAAAGGAATTGTGTCTTTTTGTTATTTCATTGCTCATGCCTGAGTGTAAATATATATACAAGAAGTTAAGAGTCTATTGCTAGAAGCACTCCACTGATTGTGGATCCAGACTCTAAAAATGTTACATAATTAAATGCTTAAGATATGCACACGTATTGCTATAGTCAGTTCCATGATTACAGGGATTGCACTAGCTGTTATAGCTGTTACGCCCCCGCAAGATGGAGGCGCCATTTGCGACTCCCAGCTTGTTGCGAATGAGTGTGTAACTTTGTTTCGGTAGTGGCTTGGTTAGTATATCTGCCCACTGATCTTTGGTGTGAACATGACGTACACTAAATGTACCATCTGCAACACGCTCACGAACAAAATGATAATCGAGGGATATATGTTTCATCCTGGAGTGAAAAACTGGATTAGAACTAAGATATTGAGCCCCTGTATTATCACAATAAATGATGGGAGGTGAAGAAGCCCGTATGGATAATTCTTGCAGCAACTGGTTGATCCACAGTACCTCTGATGCTGCATTAGCCACAGCCTTATATTCTGCCTCGGAGGAGGACCTCGAAACTGATTTTTGTTTGCTAGACTTCCAGGAGATGGGATTTGAACCCAAATAAATGATGTAGCCAGTAGTTGAGCGGCCTGTGTCACGGTCACCACCCCAATCTGAGTCACTGAAGGCTGAAAGATTGAACTTGGCATTGCGATTCAAAAATAGGCCAAAATGGATTGTGCCTTTCAGATAACGCAGCACACGCTTAAGAGCAGACCAATGAGTTACCGAAGGAGCATGCATAAATTGAGACAGACGGTTGACAGCATAACAAATGTCAGGTCTCGTAATAGAGAGATACTGTAGGCTGCCTACAAGCTGTCGGTATGGAGTTGGGTCAACTCTTTGGCTGCCATCTTCTAAAATAAGAGATGTGGAAGATGACATAGGGGTCAATGTTTCTTTGGCACCGTCCAACCTATACTTGGTAAGTAAATCAGATATGTGTTTTGCTTGTGACAAGAATAGGCCAGATGGCAGAGAGATTACTTCGACACCGAGAAAGTGATGTAGATCCCCCAAGTCCTTTAAAGAGAATTGCTTGTCTAGTTGAGATACAAAAGTATTCAAAAAGGACATACAATTTCCGGTTAGCACTATATCATCAACATACACGAGAAATATGAGAATCATACCATGCTGATTGTAAATAAACAGTGAGGTGTCCGCAACTGAGTTTTTGAAACCAAATTGGAGTAGAAATTTTTTGAGAGCCATGTACCAGTCTCGTGGAGCCTGGCGTAATCCATAAATGGTTTTGCGTAATCGACAAACATAATTCTGAAAGTTTGGATGAAGAAAGCCAGGTGGTTGAACCATGTAAACTTCTTCTTTCAGATTTCCGTTCAAAAACGCATTGTTGATGTCCAACTGTCTTAGGGGCCAACCATTGGTAAGGGCAAGGCTCAACACAATGCGGATCGTTGCCGGCTTTGTTACAGGGCTAAAAGTTTCACAAAAGTCGATTCCTTGCCTTTGTTGAAAGCCCTTGGCAACAAGGCGAGCTTTATATTTATTGATAGAGCCATCCGGATTTCTTTTTACACGAAACACCCACTTGCAAGAGATAACATGCTGAGTTGTTTTTGGAACGAGCTCCCATGTTCCATTTTGAATCAATGCATCAAATTCGGAAGACATAGCTTGTCTCCAGTGAGGGTCTTTTAAGGCCTGAGTAACTGATGAGGGTTCCAATGAAGGAGTTAAAGGGTGCATGGTTGTGTGATTAACGAAGGATGAGTTGTAGTATTTTGGATTAGGCACACGATTGCGACCGGGACGATGGATGGTAGTGTCTGGTATAGATTGTGTAGTGTCTGGTGTAGATTGTGTAGTGTCTGTGGTGGAGCTTGAATCACTTGAGATGGATGGAGATGGAGCATCAGTGGAATAGGAGGGTGAAGAACTTGGTGGAACATGTGGAGTCTGGACAGAGGGGTTCTCCGGAGTGTGAGATGCTGAGAGACTAGGTGGTGGTTGAACAATCGAGGGTGGTACCTGAGGTGGCATCGACACATTAGATGGTGATGAAAATGACAAAGAGGTCGGAGAAGTACCTGGAGGATCCACAATAGCAGGGGCTGATGAGGACTGCGGAGGAGGAACCTGAAATAAGAATTTATTTTCCACAAAGCGCACATGACGGGAAAAATATATCTTATTATGAGACAGGTCAAGACATCTATAAGCTGACTTTGAAGTGGAATAACCTAAAAACACACAGGGAGTGGAATTTGGATCTAATTTGGAGGAAGAGTATGGTTTTAACCAGGGGTAACAAGTACAACCAAATATTTTAAGTCTACTGTAGTTTGGTTTTTTATTAAACAAAGACTCAAAGGGGGACATATGTGGAGCTGTTTTTGTGGGCATCCGATTTATTAAATACACTGCTGTCTCAAAAGCATAGGACCAATATTTTAGAGGAAGATTGGCATGGTGCATTAGTGTACGACCAGTTTGAACAATATGGCCATGCCTTCTTTCAGCAAAACCATTATGCTCGGGTGTATGAGGAGGAGATGTAAAATGAGAAATACCATTTGCTTGGAGGAATGATTTCAGGGCAATATATTCTCCACCATTATCAGAATATAAAGAGATGATTGATCGTCGAAAAAACTTTTCCACGATATTCTTGAACAGGATAAAAGTATCTTTCACATCTGATTTGTTTTTAAGAGGATACAACCATATATAGCGAGTGAAATGATCAACAAAAATAACATAATAACGATACCCATCAGAGGAAGTGATCGTAGGTCCCCAAACATCGGAATATATTAAATCAAGAGGTTTCGAGCTTGACATGGAAGAAACTCCAAAAGGAAGCTTTCGACTTTTATTACAAAGATAAGAGTGACAACTTAAAGAAAAATCAGAAGGAATATTGGAAACTAGTTTATTCGACTCCAACATGCATCGGAAAATCTTGGTATGAGGATGCCCGAGACGATGATGCCATGAAGCAAGACTGGAACATTCAGTAGCATGGACTTGAGGAATGGACTGGTGTGATGTATAGTATACATCATTTTTGTTCTCTCCGCAGAGTAGGATCGCCCCCGTATTGAGATCCTTGACTAGAAACTGCGATGGAAAGAATTCAACAGACACATGATTATTCAAGCAAAACTTTGCGACAGAGACAAGATTTTTTTGTAGAGAAGGGACACAAAGAACATTGGAAAGCTTGAGTGATTTTTTAGGTGTAACTAACTGTGAGGTGCCTGTGTGTGTAATTGGCAAACCTGAACCATTTCCAAGAAGTATTTCATCTGGACCACCATAATCCGAATACGTAGTTAAATTGGCTGGATCATTGGTGATATGGTGAGAAGCCCCTGTGTCAAAGAGCCATTGTTGTGGTTGAGAGCTATGAGTTGATGTAGCATTAACTGATGGTGAAACTCTTGGTACACTTGATGGAGTTTGGATGCCATTGTCCTTAAGAAAGCGAGATAATTGACGACACTCTTTAGTGTCATGCCCTGAACGTTGACAGAAGCGACAATAAGGACGATTCCCAGAGACATATGTTGGTGAAGTTCCATGTTGTCGATTAAAAGACTGCTGTTGATATCGATTGGGATTGTAGTTTCCTCTACCCCGTTGCGCAGATTGTGTACTGCGATTATGGTTGAGAGGCTTGTGTGTGTAGTTTGCTGTGACAATCACTGGTTCTGATGCTTTAGACTTGAGTCCTCGTTCATAATCAATTAATTGTTCATGTAAGGCACCAAATGTTAACGGGGCTTCCCGAACAGACATAGCATCCTTAATGTTTCGATATTCATCCCCCAATCCAGACAGAGTGAGAATAACAAGATCATCATCCGATACAGGTTGTCCAGCAATTGCTAATTCATCAGCTGTGATTCTGATGTCACGTAAATAGTCAGACATATTGCGGGCGTTGCATGGATTGTTCATGAGATGAGTTTTGAGTGACATGATGCGAGAACGTGATTTGTTAGCGAAAAGAGTAACTAACTGATCCCACATTTGTTTGGCTGTGTTGGCAGTAGAGATTAAGGGTTGGATGGTTTCATGGCAGCTTCCCAATAAGGCACCTAGTATGTATTTGTCTTGACGATTCCAAGTGATAAAGGCTGGGTTGGGTTTGTCTGCTGTTAAGAATTGAGATGGTGCAGAGACAGTGCCGTCGATATAGCCAAGGAGTCCGAGACCTGTGAGGACTGACATGATCTGTGTGCGCCAGACTGCAAAATTATTTTGGGATAGCATCGTGGGAAAATGCGTTGAAGTGTGCACTGGGATAAGATCAGATGAACCAGACATATTAGTGTAGGTAGTGTTTTGTAGTTGATGGTGTAAAGCAGAAAAGAAAGGAGAATAAGGACCGGATGCAGTTAAGCTTTAGGCTCTGATACCATAAAGGAATTGTGTCTTTTTGTTATTTCATTGCTCATGCCTGAGTGTAAATATATATACAAGAAGTTAAGAGTCTATTGCTAGAAGCACTCCACTGATTGTGGATCCAGACTCTAAAAATGTTACATAATTAAATGCTTAAGATATGCACACGTATTGCTATAGTCAGTTCCATGATTACAGGGATTGCACTAGCTGTTATAGCTGTTACGGACGGCTGATAAGTTTGTGGATATTACTAATGGTATAGAGGAAGTAATGAGGCCGCTTTTCATAGAGATGTTGACAAATGGAAGCCTCAGTTCTAAGTCAACCAAGCCGGTGTCTTTCATAATATCAGATGGGTTTTACAGTTTTGCTGCTGATCTGGCTAAGGATGCTGGGATTCCACTTGTGTATTTTCCGACAATCAGCCCTTGTGCTCAATGGGCCTTTTTCTGTCTCCCAAGGCTCATTGAGTTAGCAGAGGTTCCTTTCAAAGGTGAGTACTTGCTTTGATTTTTATCTACATGCCTTTCTGCTGGATAGTTAGGATAAATTAAAGATACTGTTCCAGATATGAACACTATGCTAACTATTAATTCTATGTAGATGTATGCTTAATATCCTCGTCGATATTTTTTCAAATTAACCGCAGAATTACACATCCTAAGTATGTATTTTTGGTATGTATACAATTGGTGGGACGTCCCAAAAAGGAAACTGTATACAATCCAATGGGACGGAGGGAGTATAGTATTAATTCTTGTTTTGTTTTGTTTTTTTAATTTAGAGTCAAGGTTGCTCAAGGGCCGAGGCAACTCAATAATACTAAAATAAGATTCAAAAATAATACTTAAATAAAACCGGACAACTTTAAGTAATATAATTAATGTCTTGGGACAAATAATAAAACATATTTTGTGATTGAGTTAGGGCTCGACATGTATTCTATTTTTTTTATAAAATACAAAATATAATTTTATAATTTACTTTGAATTGTTTTTAATGAATAAAAAAATTTAATATTTAAATTTCATTTAGAAACAAAACTTTTTAAATATAAATTAAAAAATTATATTTTATAAACATGCATGCCAAATAATGAAAAAACTGTATAGAAATGAATGGAAGGGGTTTTAGAAAAAACCTTAACCAATATTGACTAAGCATAGTGGAAAGAAAAACCTTTGAGATGGGCAAGGATGAAGCAGAATCTCCCCATGTACTCATCTTCCCCTTGCCACTACAAGGACCTGTGAATTGCATGCTCAAACTCGCCGAGCTTTTGGCTCTTAACCACCTTGCTGTCACCTTCCTCAACACAGACTACATCCACAACTGCCTGCTCAAAAACACCAATATTCAGTCCCGGTTCCAAAATTATCCTGGATTTAACTTTGAAACCGTCCCGGATGGCCTGCCCGAAGGCCATCCGCGGACAGGTGATAAATTCATTGATATTGCTAATGGTATAGAGGAAGTATCGAAGCCACTTCTGAAAGAGATGTTGACTTATGGAAAGCTTAGTTTCAAGTCAAGCAAGCCAGTGACTTGCATGATAGCAGATGGATTCTTCAGTTTTGCTGTTGATGTAGCTAAGGGTGCTGGGATTCCACTTATTTATTTCGACACGATCAGCCCTTGTGCTCTTTGGACATTTTTCTGTCTTCCAAGGCTCATTGAGCTGGGAGAGGTTCCTTTTAAAGGTAAATACATAACTTAACTTAATTTGTTTTCAGATATTCATCACAAATTCTGCAAAAACTATGTAATTTCCAGGTACCTGTAAGATGATTCATGTTCTTAAGCCTGTCGTAACATATATAGTCTTTACTAGATGCAACAACTTGGTCCTTCAGAAATTCAAATTTTTTTTAAAAAAACTCAATATGAAAGGTGAAATTTTGGCAAGTATTTTGATTGATAAGTCCATCAAGTAGTCTTTTTTGTTATAGTAAATCAGTTTAATTTAAGTGTCTTACATTTAAACTTGTTAACTACCATTGCTTTCAAACTGATGCAATCTTCAAAACTGTCAAATAATTTCAGAAGAGGATTATGACAGAAAGGTTAAGGGTGTGCTCGGATGTGAGAATTTTCTGAGGTACCGTGATCTGCCCAGCTTTTTCCGCACAAGTGACCTAAACCAACGTATAGTTCAACTTATTCTGCAGGAGGTTAAAGAATTCCCACGATCCGAAGGAATGATACTTAACACATCTGAACACATAGACGGGCCTATTGTTTCCCAACTAAGCACTATATGTCCAAAAACTTATTCCATAGGTCCTCTCCATGTGCTCCACAAGTCTATTTTACTTTCAGCTCAGAAAGGCTCATCACAAGACAATTCTTCTAATAGTCTATGGGAAGATGACAAGAGCTGCATGACCTGGCTAGACGCCCAGCCTCAAAAATCGGTGATTTATGTTAGCATTGGAAGTCTTGCAGTCATGACAAAAGACCAGCTTATGGAGTTGTGGCATGGCATAGTGAATAGTGGAAAGCGGTTTTTGTGGCCTCAACGACCTGGATCAATTGCTGGTAAAGATGGTGATGATGCAATCCCGGCTGAACTTTCTGATGCTACGAAGGAGAGGGGGTGTATAGTGAGTTGGGTATTTCAAGAGGAAGTTTTAGCACACCCTGCTATTGGATTATTTTTGACTCACAGTGGTTGGAACTCAACCTTGGAGGGTTTAGTAGAGGGAGTGCCAATGATTTGTTGGCCTTATTTCGTCGACCAACAAGTGAACAGCAGGTTTGTACAAGAAGTATGGAGGGTTGGAATCGATATGAAAGACACTTGTGACAGAGTTACAATTGAAAAGGCAGTGAGGGAAATTATGGAGGATAAGAAAGATGAATTTGAGAGTTCTGCTTCCAAGATGTCCAAACTTGCTAGGCAGAGTGTTTCTGACCAAAGTGGATTGGCCCATTGCAGTTTTAATCGCTTGGTTGAAGACATTAGGGTGATGACACAGAGGACACCAGCTCATGAGTAGCTGCAATATATTTATACTTGTATCAATTTTTCAGTATGATTTCAGACCATCAGCTTGTAATAAAGATTTTGTGACTAAAATTCTTTTCGAAGATATTGTCATGGTTACTACTAATACAAACGCATATGTGCAATCAACTATATGAATCTGAATCACAATGCTTTATGAGTCTGACACTGCCATTTTAGTGTTAAAGAAGTGAACTACAAATGAGTAAGAAGTTACAGAAATGACACTTGGCTCATATATGTACAGCAAAGTGCCAAAGTAGTTATTTGTGAGTTCCAGAATGCAATTCTCAACTGCAGAGTGCCAAAGTACCAGGCAAATGACTCAGTTATTTGTGAGTTCTGGAATGCAATTCGAAACTGCAGAGGTATTTGTTTGCTTGTGCCTTTATTATACAGAGCATCATCACCCCGATGCATATGTTTACGGCGAATAAAAGTGAACATGTGACATGTGAGTCATTGGAGCATGTAAGTGCCAAAAGTAATATTAGAGAACAAAAACTAGAAAATCCATATAAAACTAAGATTGTTTTCACTTGAGCGCGAGCCTATATCTACATTATATATAATCATATAAATACAGATAAAGATATCAGCATCAGCAGGGGTCCTCCAAGAAAAAGAAAATATTCCCCTAGTGTAGTTTAATTAACAATGAACACAGTTGGAAGAACAAGATCTAAGATGGGAAATAATAAAGTAAAATCTCCTCATGTACTCATTTTCCCCTTACCATTGCAAGGTCCAGTTAATTGTATGCTCAAACTAGCTGAGCTTTTGGCTATTAATGGACTCCATGTCACCTTCCTCAACACAGACTACATCCAGAACTGCCTGCTCAAGCACACCCATGTCCAATCTCGGTTTGAAAATTATCCTGGATTTCGTTTTGAAACCATCCCAGATGGCCTGCACCAACACCATCCGCGGACGGCTGATAAGTTTGTGGATATTACTAATGGTATAGAGGAAGTAATGAGGCCACTTTTCATAGAGATGTTGACCAATGGAAACCTCAGTTCTAAGTCAACCAAGCCGGTGTCTTTCATAATATCAGATGGGTTTTACAGTTTTGCTGCTGATCTAGCTAAGGATGCTGGGATTCCACTTGTGTATTTTCCGACAATCAGCCCTTGTGCTCAATGGGCCTTTTTCTGTCTCCCAAGGCTCATTGACTTAGCAGAGGTTCCTTTCAAAGGTAAGTAGTTGCTTTGATTTTTTATCTACATGCCTTTTTGCTGGATAGTTAGGATAAATTAAAGATACTGTTCCAGATATGAACACTATGCTAACTATTAATTCTCTGCAGATTTATGCTTAATATCCTCTTGAAATTTCTTCAAATTAACCACAGTATTACACTTCCTAAGTATGTATTTATGTACTGCTATCTTTTTATCTGTTCTTTTTACTTCATAATCCGCTAGGTTTCTGACCTTTAGAAAGAAAGGCTAAAGAACAGAGTTCTTCCACGGAAAATGTTTATTAAATCTGAAGGTATTTTATAAGAATAACATTGTTTGAGATTAACTATCAAATTCTGCCCAACACAATACAAAAATGTTGCAAAAAAAAAAAATTGTTCTCGTGTTGTTAGGGTGGTAAAAGGTCTCCAGTATGAACCTTAACCTGCAGAATATCATTATTTACCTCCTTTTAATGCACAGGGCTACAAACATTCATGTAGGCAAGTTTTACTTAAAATGCTTTTTTGACTAGAAAATTGTCAAAGTAATTTTATCTGTTAATCAATTTCAGAGGAGGATTATGATAGAAAGGTTTCTGGGGTACCAGGGGCCGAAAATTTTCTCAGGCAGCGTGATCTCCCCAGCTATTTCCGGAACACTGATCTTAACCATCCTATTATTCAGTGTATTCTAAAAGAAATTCAACAAATTCCAAGGTCTCAAGGACTGATACTTAACTCATCAGAACTCATAGACGGGCCAATGATATCCCAGATAAGCACTCTCTGTCCAAACATTTATAACATAGGTCCTCTCCATTCACTCCACAAGTCTATTCTCCTTTCAACACAAAAAGCCTCATCACATATCAATTCCTCAAATAGCCTGTGGGAAGATGACAAAAGCTGCATGACCTGGCTAGACGCCCAACCGCAAAAATCAGTTATTTATATTAGCATTGGAAGTCTTGCAGTCATGACAGTGGACCAGCTCAAGGAGTTGTGGCATGGTATAGTGAATAGTGGAAAACGATTTTTATGGGCCTTGCGACCTGGATCAATTGCTGGAGAGGATGATAAATATGCAATTCCGCCAGAACTTTCAGAAGCTACAAAAGAGAGGGGCTGTATTGTGAGTTGGGTTTTCCAAGAGGAAGTTTTAGCACACCCTGCTATAGGATTATTTTTGACTCACAGTGGCTGGAACTCAACTCTGGAGAGTTTAGTTGAGGGAGTGCCAATGATTTGTTGGCCATATTTTGTGGACCAACAAGTGAATAGTAGGCTTGTACAAGAAGTATGGAGGGTTGGCATTGACTTGAAAGACAGTTGTGATAGAGTTACATTCGAAAAGGCAGTGAGGGAAATTATGGAGGATAAGAAAGATGAGTTTGAGAGTTCAGCTTCCAAGATTGCCAAGCTTGCACATCAAAGTGTTGCTGATCAAGGTGGATCAGCCCGTTATAATTTTAATCGCTTGGTTGAAGACATTAGAGAGATGACACAGAGGACACCAGCTCATGACTAGCTGCTAAATATGTGTACTAATTCCATTGTATGGTAATATCATTTTAAACCATCAACTTGTACTGAAGATTTCAGAATCTGATATTTTTCTATTGGTTTCCTTCTTGGGAATATTCTCAATCTTTACTTTGTAAGACTAGTGTTTTATTGATGATCTCATTATGAAACAAGATCGATGTACCTTTCTCCAGAAATTCCAGTCTCCCATCCTAACAAAAAACATATATGTGCAAGTAAAAGCACTTGAGGCAGCAAGCAAACTTCATTTTCCATTCCCAGATATTCATGTATGACTTTGAATCATGGTGCCTTGTGAGTCTTGACACTATACCATTTAGTATCATAGAAGTAAACTACAAATAAATAGAATATGACAAAACTGAAACTTGAGCCTTTTGTTTTCTATAAATAAGGTCTCTGTTTATCGTCACCAACTATCCCATAATACAGTAATAGTACAGTATCTCTAAGAATACTCACAATAATCTTTGTTACAATGACTTAATCTTTATCTATATGTTAATCATGGCTTTCATTTGTCAATCTGGTGAAATGATGTCATACAATGATCCTTGGTTTGGTCGCATATCGCTTGTCCCCAAACTAAAATAGTCAGAAAATACTAATTTGATTGCTTAGTATGAAGAGAACGGAGAACAAGTTTCAATTTATTTATTTTAATTTGTACATGTATGGACGCAAGCGTGCAATACATAGTAAGCAAAGATTGCTAGAATCATATCTGATGTCAAAGTATTTAATTATAAACCACAAGAAGTTCCTATAAAGTACTGCATTTCTTTCTGATGTATCAGCAGGCCTTCTCATAGAAAACAGTCCTTGATAGTAACAATAATCAGCACTGTTCGAAGAAATTTAAACCTTTAAGATGAGCAAGGATGAAGTAGTATCACCTCATGTACTTATCTTTCCCTTGCCATTACAAGGACCAGTGAATTGCATGCTCAAACTAGCTGAGCTTTTCGCTATTAACAGACTCCGTGTCACCTTCCTCAACACAATTTACATCCAGAATCTCCTCCTCAAACACACCAATGTTCAGTCCCGATTTAGTAACTATCCTGAATTTCATTTTGAAACCATCCCAGATGGCCTTTCTGAAGACCATCCGCGCTCTAGTGATAAGTTACTGGATCTTGCCGATGGTATTGAGGAAGTAATGAAGCCACTTTTCATAGAGATGTTGACTTTTGGAAAGATGAGTTCCAAGTCCAGCACACCGGTGACTTGCATAATAGCAGATGGTGGCTACACTTTTGTTGTCGATGTTGCTAAAGATGTCGGGATTCCAATACTTTATTTTGACACTATCAGCCCTTGTGCTCTCTGGACCTATTTTTGTCTTCCAAGGCTCATTGAGCTAGGAGAAGTTCCATTCAAAGGTAAATAAGTACCCTTATTTTTATGCGTTTTTAAAATCCTGTCATTTAAAATCCATCATTGGCAATGAATTGAGTAGTTGCATTAGACCAAAGAATGTGGTAGTTGACACTATTAAAATTATGTAAATGATTTCAGAGGAGGAGTATGATAAAAGGGTAACTGGAGTATGCGGAACTGAAAATTTTCTCAGGTGTCGTGATCTGCCTAGCTTTTTCCGAATCAGGGACTTAAGCGATCGTATCATTCAATATAATCTACAGGAGATTCATGAAATCCCACGATCTCAAGGAATGATACTCAACACATCTGAACACATAGACGGGCCTATTATATCCCAATTAAGCTCTCATTGTCCAAATATTTATTCCATTGGCCCTCTCCATGCACTCTACAAGTCTATTCTATTATCAGCACAGAAAACCTCAGAACAGGCCAATTATTCAAATAGTCTATGGGAGGATGATAACAGCTGCATGACCTGGCTAGATGCTCAACCGCATAAATCAGTTATTTATATTAGCATTGGAAGTCTTGCAATCTTGACAGGGGATCAGCTTTTGGAGTTGTGGTGTGGTATAGTGTATAGTGGTAAGCGGTTTTTATGGGCCTTACGGCCTGGATCAATTGCTGACAAAGACGAAAAGTCTAAGACTGTGGAGGAACTATCCGATGCTACAAAGGATAGAGGTTGTATCGTCAGTTGGGTGTTTCAGGAACAAGTTTTAGCACATCCTGCTATAGGATTATTTTTTACTCATAGTGGTTGGAACTCTACTTTGGAGGGCTTGATTGAGGGGGTGCCTATGATATGTTGGCCGTATTTGTTGGACCAGCAAGTGAATAGTCGATTTGTTCAAGAAGTATGGAAGGTTGGCATCGATCTTAAGGACAGGTATGATAGAGTTGCAATTGAAAAGGCAGTGAGGGAAATTATGGAGGATAAGAAAGATGAATTTCAGAAATCTTGTTCCAGGATGGCCAAACTTGCTAGGCAAAGTGTCGGTGATCAAGATGGATCTTCGCACTGTAATTTCAGTCGTCTGGTTGAAGACATAAAAATGATGAGACTGTTGAAACCTAGCTCGTGACTAATTGTTTACAGGTGTACTAATACTTATGTGCAAATGAATGAAACAAATGAAAGGAGCTGCTTCAAAGCTATTTAGAAAATCAGGTGTTTAGGTACAGAACATATATGAAAGCCAATCAGGGACAGATAAGTTAGGTAATTGACAAAAATGAAGCTAACAAGACAAGGGTTGTTAGTTTAATATTAGGTGCATAATACAAATGAAGATCACTAAGGTATAAGTCATTGTCGTAGACAGTAAAGTTAGTTAAAATACCATTTCAGAGCTAATTAGTTGCTAATTTTTGTTAAGTTTTTAGTGCTTTGTTCAAGTTCCGGTGGAGTTCTAGTAATATTGGATCTTTCGAATTTTAATGAAATTGGGTCGCGCTCTAACAAGAAAAAAGGTTCGAAAAATATAGCAAAATCATATAAAAAATATATACAGAATGCAGAACGCGTGCAAATAATTGGCCCGTGTAGAAATGGATAAATATTGATTCAGTTCATATAAATATCAAAAAAGATACCAGCAGGGGTCCTCCAAAGAATAGAGCAAAAGATTCTCCTATTACATCAATAAATGAGTCTAGTTGGAAGAACAAGCTCTAAGATGGGAAAAGATAAAGTGAAATCTCCTCATGTACTCCTCTTCCCCTTACCATTACAGGGTCCTGTAAATTGTATGCTCAAACTAGCTGAGCTTCTGGCTCTCAATGGACTCCAATGCACCTTCCTCAACACAGACTACATCCAGAACTGCCTGCTCAAGCACACCCATGTTCAGTCCAGGTTCGACAATTATCCTGAATTTCGCTTTGAAGCCATTCCAGATGGCCTTCCTGAAGACCATCCGCGTACGGGTGACAAGTTTCTGGATGTTGCCAATGGTATACAGGAAGTAATGAAGCCGATCTTCGTAGAGATGTTGACCAGTGGGAAGCTCAGTTCCAAGTCCAGCAGTCCAGTGAGTTTCGTAATTGCAGATGGATTCTACAGTTTTGCTGTTGATCTAGCTAAAGAGATTGGGATTCCACTGATGTATTTTGAGACTATCAGCCCTTGTGCTCTGTGGACCTTTTTCTGTCTCCCAAGGCTCATTGAGTTGGGAGAAGTTCCTTTCAAAGGTATATGCTTTAATTTTGTCACCATGGCTTGTTGGTTGTAGACTTGTAGTGATGTGTTGTTGAGCTGAGTAATACTGTTCCATATATACATACTATGCCAACCCTTGATTCTTTGTAGGATCAAGTTTTATATACTTGAATATTATTATAATTTATTGCAGCAGCAAAAGTTATCTAAAAATCCTTAATTTTGAAAAAAATCTCCGACTAATCCTCGATTAATCCTTAAAAAAATTCACCTACACTCCGATTTCACTAAAAATCCCCGATTCATCCGAAAAATCTCCAATAAATCCTGAATTGGTATGTCAACTGATTAGTTTTGATTCCCGATTTTTACGATCATGACAGCAGTACAATTCTAGTTTATGTGTGAGTACTGCTACTTTTTTCATTATATGTTTGCTTCATGATCAGATAAGTTTCCAGCCTTAGGAAAGAAGAGATAAAGAACAGAGTTCTTGTTCTGCAAAAGAGTTTAATAAATTTGAAGTTATTCTTAAAAAAAAAACATTATTCAAATATAGTATCTAATGTTTGTTCTGGGGTTGTCGAAGTAATTTAAATATTAAATTATCATTTATGAAACTGCATTCTGCTCTGGAACTTGCCTCCTTTAAATGCTCTTGTTACTAAATAATCAAGCATTCTGCTCTGAAAGTCTGAAACTATCACTTGAACTGTCTTAACTAGCAAATTCTTTGAACTAATGCAATTATATATCATTGTTAACAAACTGCAGAAGAGGATTACGATAGAAAGGTATCTGGTGTGCCGGGAACAAAGAATTTTCTCAGGGGGCGTGATCTTCCTAGCTTTTTTCGGATCAGCGATCTAAACCATCCTATCATTCAATTTATTCTGAAAGAAATTCAAGAAATCCCGCGGTCTCAAGGGTTGCTACTCAACACTTCTGAAAACATCGACGGACCAATTATATCTCAAATAAGCACCCTCTGTCCGAACATTTATAACATAGGCCCTCTCCATTCACTCCACAAGTCTATTCTCCTTTCAGCACAAAAAGCCTCCTCACATACCAGTTCCTCAAATAGCCTATGGGAAGATGACAAAAGCTGCATGACCTGGCTAGATGCTCAACCGCAAAAATCTGTTATTTATGTCAGCATTGGAAGTATTGCAGTCATGACAGTGGACCAGCTAATGGAGTTGTGGCATGGTATAGTGAATAGTGGGAAACGATTTTTATGGGCTCTACGGCCAGGATCAATTGCTGGAAAGGACAGTAAATATGCAATTCCAGCAGAACTATCTGATGCTACAAAAGAAAGGGGTTGCATTGTAAGTTGGGTTTTCCAAGAGGAAGTTTTAGCACACCCTGCTATTGGATTATTTTTGACTCACAGTGGCTGGAACTCAACTCTGGAGAGTCTAGTCGAGGGAGTGCCAATGATATGCTGGCCATATATCGTCGACCAGCAAGTGATTAGTAGGTTTGTACAAGAAGTCTGGAAAGTTGGAATTGATATGAAAGACAATTGTGATAGAATTCTGATCGAAAAGACAGTGAGGGAAATTATGGAGGACAGGAAAGATGAATTTGAGAAATCTTCTTCTGTGATGGCCAAACTTGCTGGCCAGAGTGTTGCTGATCAGGGTGGATCATCTCATCATAACTTCAATCGTTTGCTTAAAGACATAAGAGCTATGAGTGTCAACACCTAACACGCGGCGTTTGCTTAAATCTATTGTAATACAGCTTTAAGGAATTTAAATAAATTTACAATCGTTTGCAAGAATATTGTCAGTTGTCACTTTCGTAATATTAATAAAATTTCAGAAATGGACGTGTTGTAATATTAATATTCTTAAGTACACTATTCTTTTAGAGCTCCTGCTATAGGCTATAGCTACTTTTTCACTATTCACCTTCTGTAAAATGTTCTCTGTAGCATTGGAGGGGACTAACAAAGTGAAGTTCCAATGATCATCAAGTATTTAGGATAAAGCATTTTGTTAGTAAGATGGCTGGGCCTCAACCTTTTGGGCCAATCCTTGGACCCAAAATTACGACAATTATTTAGGTATCTTTTTATTATTATGACGTGGAAAGTAGAAATCGGGTCATTGTCAAAAGCAATGGAACTCGCTTCCTGTTTCTAGAGAGCTCTATTCTGTTATTTTTCAGACAAATTTCTTTAACTGCCTACACAGTTCTGGAAGAAACCAGAGAACCCTGGTGATCAACCTAACAGCCCTGAGTAAGTTCCTATAAATACCTCCTGATCCTATCTCGTAAGGCAACATTCAAGTATCAAAAGCATAAGCAGCAACTACTAGCAATCAAGGTTTTCTACAAGATCAGCAAATGTCGATCATTCCAAGCTTTTTTGGAGGCCGAAGAAGCAACGTGTTCGACCCATTCTCTCTTGATGTATGGGATCCTTTCAAAGACTTTCCACTTGTTGCCTCCTCTGGCTCTGAGTTCGGTAAAGAGACCACAGCGTTTGCTAATACGCACATTGACTGGAAGGAGACTCCGGAGGCTCATGTCTTCAAGGCCGATCTTCCAGGGCTGAAGAAAGAAGAGGTGAAGGTAGAGGTTGAAGAAGGAAAGGTTCTTCAGATCAGCGGAGAACGGAGCAAAGAGAAGGAGGAGAAGAATGACAAGTGGCACCGCGTGGAACGCAGCAGTGGCAAGTTTCTGAGGAGGTTCAGGCTTCCAGAGAATGCAAAGGTGGATGAGGTGAAAGCTAATATGGAGAATGGGGTGTTAACTGTGACTGTCCCAAAGGTGGAGATGAAGAAGCCCGAGGTCAAGGCCATTGATATCTCTGGTTAAACACTTAAACTACAGATCAAATTCTGTGTATCTTGTTTGTCATAATGGTCAATAAAGCTTTGTAATGGAGTCTGTTGTCTGTGTGTTTCTGAGAGTTTCATGTAAACATCAACAATTGCATTGTACTCTTATAAATTTTCATCTTTCTGTATTGATTGACGAACATCAATACTAAAATCAATTACATTCTTGCAATGTTACTTGGGGAAAGCAAATTTTAGAGACTTAGTTGGTGTGCTTTAAGTAGACCCGGCAATCATTTCATTTTGTATACTCGTTTAGTATATTTTCGTGTTTTGTGTAGTCGGAGGTGAAACCCGTATCCGCCTGTTATTGATTTGGTGTACTAAATTTGAAACCTGTATACGATTCGAATTGTTTTGTGTATTTTTCGTGTACATTATATATAAAAATATTAATGTAATTTTAATTAAAAATTGCTTTAATATATATTTTCTTGTATAATTTTACTAAATATGAATGACATATTTATGGTTGCATATAATTCTCTACAAATTTGTTAATATATCTATAATACATATCTACATATACATATAAATATATATATTTTTACATAATTATATATTTAATATTTAATATATTTTAAAATATATAAAATAAAATTATGTACAAATATTTCGTGTACTTTCGTGTATTTCGTGTACCATTGAAAATCCATACCCGACACGAAATTATCTATCGTCTAGTTTCGTAGTTTCGTGAGTTTCGTGTTCGTGTACTTTCATGTTTTGTATATCAAAAATCAAAATTCATATCCATTTTTTTCATGTCGTTTCGTTTTGTGTTAGCGTGTTACGTGTCAAATTGTCGGGCCTAACTAAGATGTAAAATTGAAAGTTCAAATGAAAATTGAAATTCAGTCACATGGAATGGAAATTAAAGTTCATTCACATGAAATGTAATGGAGGAAGAATTAAAAGGAAATTATAAAAAATAAGTTTTTATGATAAATATTGTAAGAAATTATAAAGAAGAAGATTGTAGGAAAATATGATAAATAAATAAAATGAATATTTAATTGTATTCTCTCCTCCCCTCATTTCATTTCATGCAAGTGATATAGTTTTACTATATTCAAGTGAATTGTGAGACAAACAAGCAAGTAATTCTCAAAGTATATTGCAGCATAATTTGCATTCCAAGGTGGTTTGGAGTTAATTTGAACACAGCTAGCATGAATTCATCACGGTCAAATTAAGGCTCGTATAGATTTTGTTTCCTTTTGATCTTGATTGTGCTATTTTCAAACGTAGAGCTATTACAGAATAATTTGCATTCCAAGGAGTTTTGGATCCAATGAACACGAATTCATGCCAGCTAAATTGAAGGAGATTTTTGCTATTTTCAACTTAAAAATAAGTTGGTAGAATCCATTTGTTACTAATCTATCATCGGTGTAACTCAATGAAAATTTAAACAATAAAAACAACTATTTGGTCTAAATGATGATTTTCGATAAAAATTTAAAGACACAAATAAGATCTTGGTCTAATTAAAAATCGATGAGCATTCTAGCCGAGTGTTTCTAAAGATGATTTGAAATCATTATAATAGAAAACAAATTTGACTTATTTTTAAAATAAAACTAGTTGAGAAGCCGCGCGTTGCGGCGGCCTATAAAAATTATATTAATGATTCAATATTAATATTTGTAGAATGCAATAATATTATGGCGGTCTATAAAAAGTATATTAATGATTAAAAATTAATATTTGTAGGATTAAATAAATTTTATATTATAAAAATCTTGATGTAATACCAATACTAATATATAAAATTGTAATATTGAACTATAATTCATGGTGAAAAAATGAAAATAAATTTCTACACGTAATTAACAATTTAAAACACGACGAATTTTAATTTTATTTGTGTTTTTTTTTGAAAAGAAATCATGTTCCTACATTATCACCTTCCTCCGATTTTTTCGGATTGATTGTGCACAAAAACATCTAATTTAAATTCGTGATATAGCGGTCTATAACTACCCTCCATTATAACAACCTTTATTTTTTTAATATTGCATGAACAGCCTTCACTTAAAAGTTGCTTGAACGGAGCAAACAGATAATGCATGAATAATATTTCCCGTGTACAATGTAAATCATATAAAAAATTAACAACAACAAATATGTCCAATGAACAAAATAAATATTATAAAATAATAACCAACAAACATACATCACTAATAGTTAATTTATCGATATCATCCATCAATATCATGTCAAGACTATATTCTTATCCCGTATTTGGATTTGTCGACTCCCATATAGCGGTCTATAACTACCTTTGCTTGCAACAACCTTTATTTTTTTAATATCGTATAAACAGCCTTCCCTTATCGTTGTAGAAGAACGGCACCACCGAGTTAGAAATCGAGCAAGAGAACTATCACCAGAAAGAGTTAGGGTTGTGGTATTGAGAGAGAGTGGGTTGTGTTTAGATGATCCAAAACCCGACAACCTATAGGGGGTATTTATAGGTGCAGAGAGACTTGTGCTACTCTTTCCCATAATTAAATAATCTGAAACAAAATCAGATTAAAACTTTCAAGTTGCTATATTCCATAAATAATCTGAAACAAAATCAGATTCTGAAACTTACTTCTAATTCTAATATATCCGAAACTAAAAAAGGCAGTTCTAATTTTTGATATTTTTCATCCGAAAATTCCAGAAAATTAGAAAAATAGAACGGAGCGATGTGAGAGGCGCCACCTACACGCCCCTCGCTTCTCCTTTATATAAGTATATTGATTTGATTAAATATACTTTGAATTACTAATTTTAAATAGCATGGGAAACTTGAATCTATCTACTTATCTATATTATATATTTATTCAATATTAATAGTATAATTTGGTTATTGTTTTTTGTTTTGGTGATGTTTTTTTTGTCATGACTAAATTTTTTTATTTCAAATAGAAAAAAAAAATCAACAGTAAAAAAACCCTCCCTTTATAATCACAAAATCTGTAACACGTGAAATATCTTATTCTTATATCATTAAATTATACAATTTCATATACGAAAAACACTTGTGATGTTTAAAAGCTCCATTTCTTAAATATAACTAACTACTATCAAATATCAATAACATTTATCCCGAAACTCACAAAAAAAAAAAGAAAATTAATATTAAAAAATACTTATACTAGATGTATAACTTATAAATACAAACTAAAAATTGAATAAAAAATTTATATAAATAAACATAAATATTCTAAACATTAATGTCTTATACTCTGAAATAAATAGTAATTTATGGTGATACAAAATATATAATATTCTATTCCTCATTTAAAGAGAAAATCAAAAATGTGAAAAACATAATGTGTAATTAGTTTAAAAAAAAAAAAAAGGGGGTAAACTACGACAATTATTGAGGTTTCGTTTTAGTATGACGTAGAAACCAGGTCTTTTTCAAAAGCAATGGAACTTGCTTCGTGTTTCTAGAGAGCTCTAATCTATTATTTTTCAGGAAAATTTCTTTCACTGGCCACAATGTTCTCGAAGAAACGAGAGAAACCTGGTTATGAACCTGACAGCCCTGAGTTAGTTCCTATAAATATGGGATCAAAAGCATAAGCAACAACTAATAGCAATCAAGGTTTTCTACAAGATCAGCAAATGTCGATCATTCCAAGCTTTTTTGGAGGCCGGAGAAGCAACGTCTTCGACCCATTCTCTCTTGAAGTATGGGATCCTTTTAAAGACTTTCCTCTTGTTCCCTCCTCTGCCTCCGAGTTTGGTAAAGATACCGCAGCGTTTGCTAATACGCACATTGACTGGAAGGAGACTCCGGAGGCTCATGTGTTCAAGGCCGATCTTCCAGGGCTGAAGAAAGAAGAGGTGAAGGTAGAGGTTGAAGAAGGAAAGGTTCTTCAGATCAGCGGAGAGCGGAACAAAGAGAAGGAGGAGAAGAACGACAAGTGGCACCGAGTGGAACGCAGCAGTGGCAAATTTCTGAGGAGGTTCAGGCTTCCAGAGAATGCAAAGGTGGATGAGGTGAAAGCTGGTATGGAGAATGGGGTGTTGACTGTTACTGTTCCAAAGGTGGAGATCAAGAAGCCCGAGGTCAAGGCCATTGATATTTCTGGTTAAACTACAGATCAAATTCTGTGTGCCTTGTTTGTCATAATGGTCAATAAATCTTTGTAATGGAGTCTGTCTCTGTGTATTTTGAGTGTCATGGAAACATGAATTAGTGCATTGTACTCTGTTTTATCTTTGTGTTGCTGGAGAATAATAATTCACATTAATTGATCTAGCAATGTTATATACCGGCCTCACTGCAATTTCTAACTAGTTTATAATTCAATAACATAATTATCAGACTTTATGATAATTCATCACCCTTAAATACATGTATCGAACTGACAGTAACATGATAACTTAATAAACTAAATAACCCTCCAGAATTAATTTTGTAATAATAAATTCGAGTTTAGAGATTTGTATATTTAACCAAAATGCTAACCGAATGATTTCCTCCATGCCCCTGGCCTGGGACTGGATGCTTGGCCATCTGCACGGCACGCAGAATTCGTCCATCACAATTCACTATTCCAGAGCCTATCTGTAATATTCCAGGAACCACTTCTTGGCACCTTAATGAATTCCTCCATGCCCCCGGCCTGGAATCAGGTACCTGGCCATCTGCACTGTACACAAAATCCGCAGAGGCTAGATAATAATTTGTTATTCCTGATACTTGGGATCTTTCTCCACGCGGTCCAATCTGAGATATAGATAGAGAGTTACATTCATCACGAGCCACTTCTAAGGGGAAATATATCATAGTAGAAGTTTGCGATCTACGTGCTGAGCGCACATGAGATCTCGTCTGATTCTTATAATCATCTCTGTTTCTATTAAAATTTGAATTCGAGTGAACCGAAGATCTAATTGCAGTTTGCACCTGAGATATTGTTTGAAAATTATATGTAGCTGAGTTTTGGTAGTTAAATTGCGAAGAGGGAGTTGTTAATCTCTGTTGAGGTGGTCGAATACTTGCCCTCATCACAGAAGAATCCACACCAGAAAATCTATTCAAGGATGATGGACATGCTGATGTATTTGACGATATTGTTGTTGTTCTCGACATACCGCCTTAAATCTGAGGAAAACAACTGGAGAATGATTTTTGTGTTTTGTTTCTATGACAATAGAGCTGCAGTAGGTAAGATGATGACTGTGCCTTGTGCCAGCCATTGAGAGTTATGCATGGAAAGGAAATTACCAAATAGATTGACTTATTAAAATACCAATTATTAACTTAAATATTGATATTGATGAATAATAGATATTGATGTGCATGGAATAAATATAAAACCACATTCTAGAATGTCATAATACTAACAAATGACCGTGCAAATCACGTTATATAGTTAAATTTTATATAAATAATAAATTTTATTAAAGAGTGATAAATTACTGTACTCAAAGTGAATAAAAAATTTAGCATAGTACTCAAAACTTCTCTCAAAACACTTTATCCAATAATAAATAATTATTAAAAGCGTGTCTGTTTATCATTCGTGAAGAGAAAAAAAAATAAAATAAAGTCTCAACAAAAGGTATAACTTTGATTAGACACAAGGAAATAATAATATATAGAAAATCTAAGTTAAAAAAATATCAACAAGCCAAAAATGGCACTTAATTGCCTCTTACAAGCCAAAATATACGCCATCAATCATGGTTACCCGTAAATGGTACAAAAATAGCGATAATTAACATTTAAAGTAATTAAGGAGATTTATGGCATTTTCAAATAATTTCCATTTATACAAAAAGTGACGACATTAATGTAATAAAAGAAAAATTCTAATTAAAGAAATTAAAGCACTTATATCGGGTCCTTAAAAATCTAAACAATACTTCAAGATATATATAATATAATAATTATCAAAAAAGAGGAAAATTTCAAAATTTAAAATATTAAAAATTAATCAGTCAAACACTATTTAAGAATTTATTTACTACAATCAAACTAATTAATGAATTTAAATGTAGACAATTAAAAGAAATCGAAGAATTAAATATGATTTTACAAAATCAAAAGCATAAACCATGCATAAATTTTAGTCAATAACATCACCACCGTATTCCGCCGTTGAACCACCGCCACCCAACCGTTATCATGTATCTCGTAATATACAACGTCCTAATGCCTAAGTCAAAAACCAGTGCTCTGTCTCTCTCATTTCTTTACAGTTTTTTCACACTGCTCGACACGCATTTTAAGGCGCATATAAAATATAGTTCTATTACTTATTTTTAAAATTTTTCTTTTTTGTACAAAAATTTAAACATCAAATTTTTATTCAGAAAGAAAAAAAGTTCAAAATAATTTATCGAACTACATTTTACGAGAGCATTAGAATGCGTGCCGAGCCCTCGTCCCCCAATGTAAACAAATGAGGGGGACGGAGGGAGTATATCTTTAGTATATAAACATAAACATAACATTTGTGTGAACATTTAAAATTTAAGGACATCTCGGCATTCATACATCTTATCAAACTATATATTCTGATACTAGTTGATGAAATTTGTTCTGATACTAGAATAATCTGCACTCACTTTCTACCCAAGCTGGTACAAGATTTATTTTTTACAAATCAAACTAATGTACATATTCCCTAACATTGTCTGCAGCTCACACTAATTTGGCTTAACTTCTAACCATCTCAATCAAACATTTCACTATGTGCTACCTCCCTGGCTTGGTGTAATTCACTGAATGTGTTTATTAATATTTTCCTTAGCTCGTCATAAAGTGAGGTGTCCCTGCTGACCGGGGGTTTCTATAAAACAATATTATAGGAAGACGGAAGTTGGTGGCTCGATGGCACCTCCATCATAATAATAAGTTTCAGTCTGGTAAGAAGAATGACAATATGAAAGAAAACAGGAGTATCATTATATGCATGTTGGTGTATTAAAATTGTCAAGACCTCTCAATTCTTTGCTTTGGCCTTTTTATACCTGCACGATTTTACCTCTTTGTCATTTACCAATGAGGGTTCGCTGTCTGTTTTTAGAGTTTCTACAACATGATTTTGTTTCCTAGTCAGAAATAATTCTGTAATTATGTTAATGTGGATCTTGGTGTTGCTTTCACTCTTGATTGTTCCCTTTTGGACAAAAAGATGACACTGTGGAACTCTTTAATTTCCTTGTCTAAGATTTGTGTTTACATAAAAATTATAACTCGGTGAAGAATAGTAATACTCTAGAAGCAAATATACTTGTTTTAAATTCTAGCAGAACATTATAGTATGAGTTATTTCCGTCATGTCATCAACACTTCCAAAAATAACGTTACTCTTCTCCTGATTTCAGACTCCTAATTTTAGGGCTCATTTGTTTACTTAACGCATCTGGCCTATCCAACGAATTCTTTTGATTCAGCTTATTTGGATAGTTAGTCACTTAGCTGAGACACTGAGTAATCTTCAATCTGCTGAATCATCCATTCCGAAACTCCTACCTGACCAAATCAATATATATTACTTGACCACTGGAAGAACAGCCAATGGCCGAGGTGAGTTCTGTACACTTTAAAGATTCAAATTTTTAGGACTTCTCTATTATGTTAGCATTATCAATTAAAAGTGTGCAATACTGACGGATGATAGTTCTAATAGTTTCTTTTGATAATTAAACACACGCGCACACCCATTTTGTCTTTGTCGAACCCCCACCCGGAGCAAAGGCCATACCATCTGACCAAGAGGTCATTGGTTAGTAACAGTTTCATTCAACAATTTATGCTACGTATATTTGTGATTTAAGTTGTACAAGTCATGGTATCTGTATACCAATAAGTTTAAGTTTGTCTTTGCTGGTATAATTTAAAATGATGAAGTAGCCACAAAAGATATTTATACAGTGAGCTACCATATTTGTGCCAAGCCTGTGAAATAGTAGGTGACATGTCCAAATAAATCTAATGAAGAACTCATATAACGACATTGATGGGTGAAGTTGAACAACCGGCTCTAATGGGCCTAAACTTATCTACAAATTTCCAAAAAGCAATAACATATATACATACCTCCACTCTTGCATGTGAGATAGCTTAAATGTATTTCCCAACATCAGTACTCCTGGAACAACCTGTCACCACAAGTGTAGTCACAAAGAATGGACGCCTATCTGAGAAAGAGTATGGAAACATTAAAACAAAAATGAAGAGAAGAAAAAGATGACGTCTGTCATTATGCTGTTATAAGGAGTCGTTAATAGTAATATAGTATAAGGCTCTAAGCTGACTGGAAATTATATAACAGCAAAACATGTCCTTTAGCACTGAAATACAAATGACTGATGTTATACATGTGTAGCTGAATCAACTTGATGAGCCAAAAAAGTCTAAATTCAATTAGTTCTTGAGCAGAGATAGTAGTCACTGCCCTTCACGACTAAGAGTGTATACAACAATTGATGCTTGAAGATCTCGGTCCACCTTGAAATGAGAATGAAAGAACCTCCTTCTCTGTCAACCAAAGACCATAAATAACTAAATAAAGATTTCACAACCAATGCTATGCTACCTCACCAATAAAGATAAGCATTAAACAAACCTCTTGGAAAGAGTGCAAAGCTAGAAAGTCCTTCAATAGCCTTTCTTGAGAATCAAATAGTATAATGTGACTTGGTACAGACCAATTTTTGGCAAAGGCTGCCACAAAACCAGCTGGGTCTATCATGAATCGGTCAGACTCGTCAGGAATTCCTTTGGTGTCACTTATCAATAGAAGAGCAAGAAAAATTAGCAGATGCTACAAATTATATCAATGGTGCACTTGGATCTCCAAATAAATGCATCTCAACAAGGTGAACAGCATGCATGGGTGACATTTATGTTTTACCTTGGTGTACAGTCTAACAAACGCATAGGAACATTTTCATGGAGGGTTGAATAGTAAGGTGTGGCATGGCAAGGTGTTAAGAAAAGAACACTTTTCACTTTTCCATAGTTAGCTTCTCGTGAAAGATAGTTCATTACATCTTCAGCTCCTCTCTGCAGAATTGTAATTGCGAAGTCAATGAAGATGACTGTTCTCACAAAAGCTGATTCTAAGTTGTATCTAGGAGGCTTTAATATTAAAAATGAGAAGGAAAGATTAAAATCTCTTTACCATGGCATAGGAACTAAATATTAAATCAATTGAGACCACACAGACTTTTGCATCAGGAAATTGCGGCAGAAAAAGATTTACCTGATGGACCATACTCATATACAAAGCCATTGGAACATTGGTTGCAAGCAGGAAAAAGATGGCCAGTCGAGATTTTAAAGATCTCTTACCAAATTTACTTGGAGATATCTTTCGTTTTATATCTGGAGTACTGGCGCTAATCACAGACAAGTGATAGCCAGAAAACATTAAAGCTATTGGAAGCACAGGGAGTACAAACCTGCAATAAGTATAATGGGGAGCCAAAAACATATAAGAACTAAAACTAGAACTTTGAAT
Organism: Daucus carota subsp. sativus; assembly: GCF_001625215.2. Classification (NCBI taxonomy): domain Eukaryota; kingdom Viridiplantae; phylum Streptophyta; class Magnoliopsida; order Apiales; family Apiaceae; genus Daucus; species Daucus carota. The sequence continues at coordinate 54,432,390 of NC_030383.2, read as the reverse complement.
TTGAACATCACATACAAATAGGAAAAAAATGAGATAAGGACAACTTTGAAAGACATTACCTGAATTCTTTGTGTCCAAGCACACTATAAAGCCCTAATACCCAAATAATAAGCCCGGAAAGTTTCCACTGTTTAGACAGGATAACTCCATATATTGAGAAGGGAATGAAAGTGAAGAGCATTACAGAAAATCCTTGGGTAAAGTACCAGTGCCACACGTGAGTTCCATAATAGTCTCCACCAGAGGACAGAAAATTAAACCTCAGAAAGTTAAGAGGAACCAAGACCCAAGAGCCATACATCAAACGGTCCAGCAAACAAGTGAGCCCCAGAACTAATCCCCTGTGGAAATGATTTCAAACATACTGCATGTAATACTATCACAATTCACAGGACAAAATATTATAATTACAGGATTCTTTTTATGAAAATCATTAGTACTCCAGTCCTTTTTTAATGCAATTTGAAACCTACAACTCATAGTCTCATACAATATCATGCTAGACAATGCACCTGGGGACTGTACATATATAGCAAAAAATATAGAGCAATATGAATTAGGAGAGCTGAGAAAGAATGTGAGATATAGACACCCGAAAAAAAAGTGTCATGAAGCTTTAATGCATAGACTTGAAATTGCTCAAGCTGTTTCGAAATTCTTATACAATTTCCTGCAACCCTTAAAACCTAATAATTCGTATTTTTAAATATTTAGTTTGCTAAATTAATTTGACTTGCTTCAACTTCATGTAAGGGCACCAGGTTTCTAGCAAAATCATAAAATCAGCTTTACCATAATAATTCCAACTAGAATTTACCAAAATAATACCATAGTATATTTCTGTGGAGTTTAGAAGAATCTAAGACTAGAAGAGAGTAGCTTGTGATTCAATCATACCAATTACAAATTAAAAGGTGGACACCAGAAATTTTGTTTGCAAAATAAAGATAGCAGAAATTTACATACCCAATGGGAGCTGCCTCGAGGAATATAAACTTTAGTCGATCCCGTGCTACTATCAACTCCAAAAGACCAACATATATCCACGTAATAGCACTTGTTGGCCGAATAGCACATGCTAATGCTGCTGCAGCTAAGCCATACTTTCTCGGAACCATGGAAACCTTGTTAGAAGTTGAATTTCTCATACAAGGCCAGTAGTATAGGCCTACAAGTGTAAGAACAGTCTCCAGACTATTTGATAAAGTACGTGTTGTACAGTAAAACATAAACCAGTTTGTTATCTGTGCAAAGAGCTGTGATAAAACCAGATACCAGATATAAGTGTTCAAGGCTTTATTTTACCCAAATAATGGATGTTACAAAGGAAAATAAAAGAAAAGAACACAAGTGTGACATATATAAGCCTTGATCAAATCTTTAAGACAAAATAAAAAAAAAATTACCGCCCACTGTGCAACATGGTCACCAAATAAGACTCCGGAGAATTTGTACAAGTAGAGGTCGCCAAGAGCTGAAAGCATAGATTGCAGCATCCTTGGAGCTTTTATCTGCAAAATTTAAAAAGTTACAAGGTCAGAAACTAGCCGCAGTTAAAGATGAAAGCTGACATCTATCTATAAAATAATTAAAATGAAGCTGAAGATATATATAGAGTCTGATGCACATATCCACTTATTGTGAAGAAGCTTCTTGAATGAATTAGCGCCACTAGACTATGCGATTTGTAGAAGAATTTGTCACTAAGTTACCATGCCTTGCCCTTGACCCTATATTTATATTCATCTATAGATGTATATATGTAATGCTAATGAAATTTACCATAAATAATGGGGTGTCAAGATGTAAGAGTGCAAGAACTTTATACAAAGCGGCAAACATCATTGGGTGCAGGTAGCTCCGAATTCCCTTTTCCCATTCCCATGTTAGATGTCCATACCTGTCATTTATCAACAAGAACGCATAAACACCACGTGAAACAGGTGTAAGTTCAAAGAAAAGGTAATCAAAAGACTTTGACAAGAACTCTGTACCCAAATGTAACCCTATGTGCAACCTCTAAAGCTTGCCAGTGTTCATCAGGGTTAAAATATGTTTGCACTAGTAAAGAATTTATCATCCGCATAACCAGACAGAGTACAAAAACCCTCTCTGACGAAGAAAAAATAATGGAGATTGGACTTCTTGTTTCTGCTCCTTCGAAAGATTTTCGTTCTTCGGGAACATTGACACCTTCTAATGTAGAAGCAGCCTTTCGACGACTCATCTTTAACTGTTATAAGCTGAACAAAATATTGAAATAGTTATCATAATAAGTCAACTTTAGCTGTTATATTCATGACATGCAAGGGCTACTATAAAATGAGAGGCCTGCTGAAGATATCACGTGACATTCAGTACTGATACATAATTATCCACCTCTACATACCCCACTTGTCTGATTGTACATACACCCGGTGTCTAGCTGGCAAGTTAGTTAAGAGTAATGGCTTTTCCCGCCACAAGTAAATTCAAACATTACAGTGTTGTATCAGTCATTCAGTCTATATATTTTACATTTCATCAGTTTTGTAAATAACACTTGTATGAATGAATACACAATTTTACATTGCTATTTCTCTCAGATTCTCTCTGCAGAAACAAAAATAACAAACCCTTCAAAAAAACCCTCACCAGTGCTCGTTCCAACTCATAGCCGTAGGGCTCAAAATTCGCAAGTTTTATCAGGAACGAGCAGCAGGATTCAAAACATAATTTTAAAGGTTTAATTAGCGGAGAATGTACTTGAGCAAAACGTTAAGGAGTTTGATTTGCCCAGCAATAAAAAGAGTGACTACTCGAAAATCTTGATGGCACATATTGTTACTTCCTTAAAACATCTGTTTGGCCTACCTTAAAAGATAATTTTCTTCACTTGAAGTTACTTTCATCACTGTTATGTAAAAAGTAAATTGTGTCATATATAATACTATCAAGTCAGGCAAATATATTAGTAAACCATAACTTAAAATATATAAAAAAACGTAATAACAAAAACAGTACAAGAAATTACCTTTAAAATGATAATATTCGTACTAATAAACTCAAATTGCAACATGAAAATAAGTACATGTATTTGATTCTATCTCATACCCTTAGTGCAAGTGTCCTAGTACGTTCCTTATAAATATAATAAAATATTATGCCCATGTGATTTAGGGCTTATTTTTTAGATATCAACTCCAACAATGTTTCTTATCATTGTTCCTTATTATTAATACTAGCCTTTAACCCGTGCGAAGCACGAGCGGGTATATAGTTCGTAATTATTTAAATTTTAACATCATTTATTAGTATTTCAGTATTAATGAGTTGAATTTTATTTATATTATATTAACCAACTGATTATACTTTCTCACGAAAATTTAGCTTTTACAATTTATTATCTATTTATAAATATTTTTCTGTTATTAATATGTGATAACTTATTATTCAATTAATTTTAAATCAGATTTTTCATATTTCATATATCTTCATATGTATGAAAAAAGATATTTATCGTGTAACATATTAGAGTTATAAAGGGTTACGTAATGGTTAGTGTTTATATTGAAATACAACACGTTAGAGTTAAAAAGAGTTATATGAAGGTTCTTGTTAAAAAAAGATATTCAAAACTGGAAATTTATAATTTTATTTTTAACATCATTATAATTTTTTTTATAAAATATTATATGATAATGTATTGTCATGAGTGTTTTTAGTATCTAAAACTATTTATTAATGTAAGAGTAATAGACCTCCGCATGTTGTAGACTTGTAGTTTTAGAGGGAAAGTACCAAACCAAAACCCATAACCAAAATTTTGAACTACAAATTATATCCATGTTGGCATATTATAATATAGTATAGATATATAGTATAATTGAATTACAATGGGGGGAAAGGGAAATAAAAGAGGGGTGAGGAGTGTAGAATATGAGCGGAATGATATTTGTATCGATAAAAAAATATAAGGAATGCATTCATAAGTAAATGCGGATATTTTCAGCAACGAGATATATGACTACTTACTTACAAACCGAATACTTATATATATCACTACTTTTAAATGTTTTTCTAAGTGAAAAATGTATACAAGCAATGTCACACAAAAGATGACATATTCAACACTAAAAGAGAAAATACCCGAAAATCTCAATACCACGTAACTTTATTTAAACAATTAAGCAGCATAACTTTCCAACGTATTTCTTTGAATCAAAAAATTTGGGCCAGGCATTTTATCAAACACATTGCAAGCAAAAGGATGTTTTCAAATCTCAAGTTTCATAATTACGAAATTGCAAATCATGGAATAACTGCAACAAAGTTTTCTAAGCAATGCAGTTAAAGAAATCATACATTGGCTAATATGAGATCAAAAAATTAGATATCAGCTCAGTCTGAGCTCAATGTGAGATGCTGTATATTCATGTAAAGCATAATTTTGTAGTTAGTATGAAAATATGAATTAAAACAACTTAAAAGTGAAGAGAATAACAAACCTAAGTATGTCAGTCTTCTTTCGAGTTTCAACAAAGGTTTATCACCTGTGTTGGCGACACGTGACAACAAGAACTGGCGCGAATACACCCTGTCTTTCCAATCAGAAGCTTGTTACGTTAGAGCAACTCCAAGGCATTAAACATCTTAGGTAAAAGTGTTTATGTGGCACCTACATGGCATCTATGTGGCACATTTTAGACAATAGATAAAAATTCTACACTCTAACCATGACCCCTTAGCAAAAAAATATAGATAACTAAAATCAGGGTTGCTACATTTGTAAAACATCTAAAGCTATTATGTATAATTTTAGATAATATAATTATACATAATACCATTGGAGTGAAACTAGAACCTCTTAGCTATAATTTTAGATGATTATTTATATATCATATTATAACTAACAAATATAAATAAGACCCATGGAGATGCTCTTATGTGGATCTTGGACTTTCAATTTTGATTGTGCTTTTTCGGACTTCAAAATGTGCTGGCTTATTTAGCGCAAAACAAATAATAATAATAATAATAATAATAGATTGTTTCAAAAAAAAAATACTAATAGATAAATAAATGAATGTGTTGTCTGAATTCATATATTTCCATGTCTAGCATTTGCGTCCAAATAAAATCAGTGGAGACTTGTTTCGAGAAAAAAAAAAAATCAGTGAAGACTCTTGAAAAAAGAAAAAGAGTGGAGACTCCAGAGAATTTTATTGAGTTTTTTGCAAGTTTACTTGAATTTAGTTGCTCGGCGGATATTTTTGGACATCCATCTGCTTTAATCTTGTGTTACTTTTCATAAGAATGCATTTTTCTTTAGATAAAATTTTATAACTAAAATAAAAATATTTACCACTAAAAAATATTTTAAAAAAATTATAAATAAATTCTTTCTCCATCACATGTGATCAATTCCTTTATTGATAATTTAAAATAACAAGACAAACAAAGCTGTTTGTTATACTCTAGGTGTGCAAAATGTTGTGAGATCGAACCCCATAGACAAATTGTGCAGGCTAAAGATTCATACTTTAGTTTTAGTTTAGATTATAAACATATACATTCATACTTTAGTTTTAGTTTAGATTATAAACATATACAAAGTATCCAGCACTTTCCAGACAAAAAAATAAAATATGCAACTTCTTAAATTTCAGGCTACTTTTGTGTTCAATTGAAGGACTTTATCACTTATCAGTCCCGGCGTTGGATACAGTCCACAATTACACTCTCCTTGCTAGTAAGATTTATGAACTCTGGCTAAAATTCATCCTCAGCCATGGTCTGACAAATTGAGAACCTCTCCCCGTGCTTCATCCAGAAGTCTGCGGAAAACATTTCCTGGACACAACCAGCATAGCATACCAACTGTTCTGTTTGCTCATGATCTACCATCTTTCTGGTGGTGCTAGGGGTCTTGAAGTACATATTGTTCTTTACTTCTTTATTTCCATTCTTGACATGACTATTTGTGTGAAATGTTGATCAGCAGAATATCACACTATACAGATCTTTATAGCAATTTACTAGACAGAGAGCATTCCTTGGGGTTACTATATACTTGAGTAGACAAAGTAAACTATATACACGACTGTTTTAAAGGATAGAACAACTAATCTCGCTTCTTATGTAAGCCAACTAGTCCTACTTCAACAATCCTGCAGCAACGTCCCTCTGTGCTGTATAAGTACGCACCAGATGCAACAGGGGTGCACCAAGATAAAAACAGAAGGTGCTTAACTATTTTGCTTTGACAGAGATATCTGCAAGGAGTCATGGAAGATTCCATCTCAGTCAGAAAGCCGCTACTTGAACAATTTATTTTCTGCTCCTAAAGTAGCATTGAGAATTAGGTTTTTAATCGGATAAAGATATACTTATAAGTTATAGGTAAAAAAGACATGGATTATTGGTAGAAGATACAAAAGGAAGGGAAGAACTGATTGTTGGTGACAGTTACATATAGAATTATACATGAACAGAATGATAACTTATTTATATTTTATACCACTATGTATATAGCAACTACATTGATTGAGAACTAGAACTTGCCAAGTTGGACCAGTGAACAAAAAAAAGGTCCATGATAATATTTTAAGAAAAAGAAGCTATCCAATAAGCATGTCAGACTTTATAATTTTGGCTAATAGTACCTAACTTATTATTTATTATAGAAAGATTGATTGGCTACCAGGAGTAAATCCTCATCAGTGCCAAATGATTTGCGGGCTTCTTCCAGACATTTTGATGTGATCTTCTCATGCTTCCTGTGCAGAATTAAAATGTCAACTACAGTAAGTTTTTTAAAAATTAAAATACAAGCAGATCCTCATCACTTTAAGATAGAGCCCTTAAAAGATCTATTACGGTAAACAAACCCTCCACAAATACCTATAGTTTGGTACATGTACTTGTTTGATATTTATTCTGACTTTTATGATTCAAATGATACCCTTTTAAGAAGGGTGAGCAAAGTTATATATTACCTCTACTTCAATGCACTTTGTTATTGAAAACCTACAGTTTAATACTCCCACATTCCTATTTTACATGCCTCTTTTGAAAGGGGGGAAAAACCGCCCTAAAATGCTTGCCAATCTCCTCTTTCAAACATTTTTTGAAGACTTTTCCACAGGTTACCCTTGTACAACTATTCCCAATATTTGACTAATTGACATATACAAACTACTCAACTTAATTTAACACAATTATTAGGGGTAAACAAGGAAACGAATTATCCGAGTAGCTTTTTTAAGATGCATAATTTTTCAAAAGAGATGTGTAAAAAGAGACGGAGGGAGTACTAACATTTAATCTTAAAAGTAATTTTCATTATATAATTCATATTAATCACTTTTTTGCCTGCCATACTTGGAAGTCAGTACTTCACATAGGAGTTATTATGGATGTCTGAGTAGTTGCACTTCTTATAACTACTCAGTCTCTACCAAACATGTGATGCATTTTTCCTTTAAAACATATCAGACTGTAAGAGTAAGAATCAATGAAGGGACAGAAATTAGGTGCATAGTACCTTGAGCTTGCTGGATCTCGAATTTCAAACTCATCTTTAGCAGCATCATAACCACAGATTACAACATAGTGACCTGTGAGAGATGAAATTAAACAAAAATACAACTTCAACAAACAGATAAACAAGCTCTGGAATCTGGATCATCAGTCTCTAACTTGAGCAGCGTCATATCATATCTCCAGTAAGAATTCAGATTATTGGCTAATCTTTGTTTGAACAGAAACAAACACATAATCAACATGCATAGTATATTGATTCTGTCTATACTAACCTTTCATTGCCACCATTTTTTCAATTGACAAAATGGTAAATAATACTTTAGCATCAGCAAGCTGAATTACCTTTTTGTCTCGAATAGGAAATTGGTACTTAAAAGAGTTAAGACTGAGGAAAGTACTACAGTGCAATTATAGCAGCAATTTCAAGCATCCAGAGGATAGTCTAAAGTATGAACAAGCACCAAAATGTACTAGGACCATATTTATTGGGACGACACGTTATTGTATATATCAAATCTTAAGATATATAAAGATAGACAATGATGATGCAATAAATTGTTAACAAGCTCTACAGTAAGTTCATTAGTGTACTTATATTTGTTAGTAATCTATATATACAGCCTTTTCCATTTACACATAACATACAACTGGTTTGGAATTAACATATGATTGTACAATATCTTTCTTCTAGGTCTCTGGCTTCGATATATTAACTAGATACATTACAAATTTCATTTTTCCTGAGGTTTGTGGTGAAAGGAATTAATTCAAAGTTGCACCAGGTTTACTACTGCAAAATACAGAGTTATTTTATGAATCATTAGAGTGAGGGCAGAGAGTTGCACAGAGTCAAGATGTTACCTGTGTAGGACAAATTACCACTTTTCCACCCTGAGAAACAGATATTCTTTAACGAAGACTGGCTGCATAAATGGGAATGTAACTAAGAGAACCAAACACTTATTCTAATAATGGAAAAGAAACTGTTTCGCATTAAAAATAATGCAAGAAACTTGCTAGGACACTAGAAAATATTTTAAATATTTACCTTAGCAGAAACTGGTTTACTAATGCAATTGCTATGTATCTCCCTGACAAGACCAAAAGAGACAATTGTTCTCTACTAATTGACCTGCGCTGTAGGAATCAAAACAACATGCATTTCTAAATATGGTAGATGCATAACCACAGAAAGATAAGAAGCAAAAGTAAATCTTTGAGTTCCCACTAAAATATTTATCTGCACTTCCTATATTCCATGTTTATTCTAACATTCCTCCTCACTCAAAAGCCCATTTTTGGGTTAAAGAGTGGGTCTAACAATACCCGTTAGAAGATAAGAAGTTCTATGACTCAACCTATCACCAAGACTTGAGGCATCCTAAATAGCTTTTCTTACAGCATGGCAATCTTTGTCATTATTACAAGTTCTCAAGTACTCGAGCGAAAATAAATGATTGAACTTGGGATCAAAAAATCATAGTTCCGAGAGTATTTATCTTGCATATCAGCTGAGTTAGAAATTATTTTCTATGTAATACATTCCAATATACTGTTTTAAGAAATTAAGAAATTATTACCCAAGAGACAACTAACATGTCAAGGAAATTTGAGGTGACTGACTATTTGCAACTTTTTTGGGCAAGTAACCATTTACAATTTTAATCAAGGATTAACTGCTCATACCTCTATATTAATTCCAGCATCTTTTGCTTTCTGAAATAGAGAATCCACTCGAACTAGATCATCTGGCAATTGTTCCTGCGAAACACTGTTGATTAGTAATTAGTAATTACTGAAGTGCGGTAAACAATAAAGCTTAATTTTATTAGACAAGAAGCATGAAGGATCAACTCAACCCCACTTCAAAAGCATATTTGATACACACACACACACATTTAATATAACTGTTTATTTTGGTACTTTGATTGGGTATTCTAAAAAGTATGCCAAAAGTCCAACCTTGGTGTAATTAGCAGATCTATTAGGTACTTCAAATTATAAGGACATGTTTTTGAACTTCTGATTTCATTAGTAGATCTGTTAAATTGTTTATGCATGTTTTGTTTAAATGAGATGCATACAGTATTTGATCATTAACGGTTCGTCCAATATAGGTCCAAAGAAAATCAAATACTTCTATAGCATTTCTTTTAGTATCTTGACCCCTTCCCTTCTTGTTTATTGCATAAAGTCACCAGTGCTTCTTATATCCAGTAAAACAATTTGCAATCAAACCCACATCACAAAAACCTCAAAGAGTGCACGGTGAATATATCAACTTGAGGCAAGTTTAATATCACTTAATTTTAGTTATCGATTAGGATTCTCATTATTCTTCCATCTTCTATTCACCTCACTAGAAAGATCTATATAGAGTACATATTTGAATTGAAAAAAGAAAACATATAAAATTTCCTAAAAAGAAGTGTGCCTGATACTTATATGTCATTTTCATGCGAAAAAAGGGGAAAAGGACTGCCTTATTAAGACTATATTTCCCTTATGCCAAATGCCTCTGGGCTCCTTGGGCAATCTAGACTATGTCTTTGGACCTTGGAAATTGTCTCTTAAAGGTCACAGGTCACTGCCAAGGGTCTAGGTGTCGTAAGTTCTCCATATGAGATGTTTGATGAATGCCCTTAAGAGATTCATTCAGCTTCTATTTGACTTGCATAAAGCAAATTGCAACTAAGCTTTTCCCCTAGTTTCCTTGAAGCAAGTTACTTGTCTGACCTACATAGGGAGAAACGAGTTAATCTAAACCGTCACAGATTTCCTAACCACTAGGTTCTGGAGAGGGATCAGACTGAATATGTCCGATAATCACTCATGTTTAAGCTTTCATTGATTTTTACCTTATCAAATCTAACTTCAAGATCAAAATAAGGATATAGACTCTCTCCATAATCACAAGCATAAATGTAATGAGTATAATATGGTCAAGTATAAATCAGCTCAACAATAATGGGTCAACTACACACAAGAGAATAATTTTATTAACATGAAATGACTTAGTTCCTTATTTAATAATACTATCATTTAACAAGGGCAGTCAACTACACACAAGAGAATAATTTTATTAACATGAAATGACTTAGTTCTTTATTTAATAATACTATCATTTAACAAGGGCATTTTTTACCATTCCTGCATATAAATGTTTTTTGCAACTATGGATTGAATTCTTAAGTACACATTACAAATTGACAAGAATTTTAGCACCACAAACGCATAAAGGTAGCTGAGATCAAAGAATGAGATATCTATACTAATAATCTAATTACTGAAACAAGTCAAAGATATGCACAGTCTTATCTATTAGAAGAGAGGGCACCTTGTAATATATCTCTGTAGAATATTCTGGGTTCACACCTAGTGTTACGGTGAAGTAGGAAAAACTAACAGCAAATTTCTGAAGCAGGAACGCCAAATCTATGGTCCAAATACTGCAACCAACATGCCAATGGATTTTTATAATCTCGGTGACCAGCAAATGCATAAGAATTTTGGCCTTTAAATGCAGCAGTGTGTGTGTATGCTAGTTAATGGTGGTGATTATTTTGCTATCATTGTAACACTTAACTGATTCGAGTGAGACCCTGTGGAGATCTGTGACCAAGTTGATATCATTGAATGACTTTACTGACTAGTTAAAACTAGCCCTAATATATTAATTATACACAAGATCACAAGAAATGACTATACGAATTCACTGCATGTAATAGCCATACAGTACATCTTATTCACAACAGATTAAAATCTGCACACAGAAGATGCACAAAATAAATCTTAGTGGAGAAGTAGAAGAAGAATGCACCTGGTTAAACTGCAGAGCGTATCCAGTTCTTCAATAGTACAATTATTGAATCCAAGGGTTTTCAGAATCATCAATACACAATTAAGACCACAATCCCATGTGCGTAACTGGTTTATGTGCGGGACCTATGACCAAACAGACACCGCAATCGATCAGATCGAATGATGGAATGAATAATAACTTAACTAAGAATTCTCGGAATTTAATATTTTGTAGGTATGTCCGGTGGTTGTACCTACAAGCAGAGTCCAAGAGTTTCCCCAGGAACAAACCATTAAAACGGATTGAATTAATCTGGTAAAGAACCAATAAAGTCAAAGAGACTTACATCCACAAAGTGTGAGTGTGGCAAAAGTGCAGTACCATAATTTCCACTCCTAGCCAATTTTCTGACTGGAAAGGATTTGATATATCCCAGGTGGTTTTCCTCTGGTTGCTCATCAAACTGTTCATCTATCCCTAATACCTTGCTTATGAGAACACAAAAAGGCCACATAGATACTCACCTAAATTGTAATTTTTACTATACAGTCTGCTTCTTCCCTGTTTCCTTTATTTTTGCGTCCTTTTCTTACGCTTATTTCAATATTAGTCTTTCAGTCTCTTGTGTGGTAAGATATCAAACCGGTGTCTGTTGAGATGTAATCCAAGTGAGGTCAAGTACAAAATTTCAATAATTACCCTCGCGCGTCTCCATCATGGCTTGAAGCCTCGACCTCTTGATTAAATAAACCTGAAGAGAGGGGTATCTACTAAGCCAACCCTTGCAGATACCTATAACAAATTTGAAGAAGTATATATGAAGTATATGGCTTATAAAATACAAGGCGTAGACTCGTAAGTTTTTCTCACCAAAACACCTAAGAAAGATAGCTACATTGGCATGACATATTAACATTGCCACAAAGGGAGAAGGAAATTAGCTACATCTCCATAAGAGATTCCATCACAATGAGTGATGTTAAAAAGAAATTGGAGTATAAGCACACCTAGCTCAAGACAAGCACAAGGCGACCAAATCCACGTCGATCCAAGCAAAAACGGACTATGACCATAGTTAAATTGGGTCAATATATATACCATCTTAAAAAATTATGCCTTTAATGATTTAGCCTAGGCTACTGTAGATTCTGCAGATCACATAAGAAAAAACTTTTAGGTATCATGTTTCTGAATGTCAATTGTCTCTTCTCTTAATTAGGAGATAAGCCATCTGCCAAATCATTCTACTTGAGCTTGATTAGTTTACAATTACTCTTCTTCTTTGTAACATTGAGTTAATGTAAAATTATAAATCATATAATTGAGAAATTCATTCAAAACAAAACCATAAAGTAAACGTACAGTTCATTTCCAACTATCAACAGGAAGAAATAGAATTCAAACATCTCCGTCAACACAATCGACAAATGACTTCATAAGATAATAACTAACACTCCGACCAATCAGGTTGGGCTAAGGGAAAAAGTTCAACAGAAGAGTCCCTCTCCTAATATCTTAAGGCTTCCTCCATGGATCATTTAATTAAGGAAAATATTTCATGCATAAAATTGCGTACAAAATCTTTCACAAAATGACAACGGTTAAGTTTTGATCGCAATGAATCCCATGTATTGACGATTTGACGTAAATAGCACCAATTAGAACATCTCACCTCAATTATCATGTCATTTTGTGAAAAAAATTGTATCCAATTTTGTGCATGTAGCTTTAATTAATACATCCCTTCACTCGAAAGATTGTCTGCATTAAATTCAAAAATATATTGAGGGTAGCAGACTTTTATCAGATGATCATCTCCTGCTAAACCTCAAGTATCCGAAAATCCCACTAAATGAATCTTATATATTTAGCAAACCAATCGATAAAGAACCATAAATTGTTCTTTGCAAGAAAACATAAACATGAATCAACACACCTAACGCAAACCAAGTTCACATACACATGAAACTAAAAATATCAAATACTCCCTCCGTTTCAATTTACATGTCCACTTTCAAGAAAATTTTTTGTTTCAAATTACTTGTCCAATTCAACTTTCAATGCAAAATCACATTTCCAAAGTCAATTCTACTCCACATATCTCTTATTTATATTTCCTAGATCAATATCACTCCACATATTTTGATCATTTAATGCAATTAATTTGTGAACAACCACTTTTCTTAAACTGTGTGATTTTTCTAAAGTGGACATCTAATTTGAAACGGAGGGAGTAAGAATCTATACGACAGGTTCTTGAAAATTTAAAAGCAACGTAATTAAACGTGGAAATCACCTTATATTAAACTCCAATATGGTTCAGAAACAGGGCAATACTGCAACTGCTGAGTCTGTAAATATGATATGATGAATACAAGTATGTTTGTGGAAGGAAAGGGTAGCTAGAGTCAGGGGTGAAGTTTATGTTTCGTCTAGATTGGTCGGATTGGATGAGGATGCTTTGTTCAAAGTCAAAGAACTCCAATCATTATAGTATTGTGGTTCCCAAGAGACTGGACACGTTTCTGACATTATTGGATATATGGGGCTCCCTCTCATTTCTAACCATTCTATTCAACCACTTTTCAAAAGTAACCAGTTTTTTTTCGAGCTTTCAAAACTAACCAGTCTAAATGAGGGGAGAAAACGCGACCTGAACGAAAAACTTTTTACAGCACGGGTCGCGCTTTGAAACAGCGACCCAAACACAAAAAACCCCATTGGGGTCGCTCTTTCAAAGAGAGACCCATGCTGTAAAAAGTTCCATATGGGTCGCCCTTTGAAAGAGCGACCCATATGGGTTATTTTAAAAAAAAAAATTCAAAAATCGGAAAATATTATTTCAAAGGGCGACCCATATTATTTATATTATAATATTTTATAATATAATTTATATAATGATATAATATAAAATTATTTTATATTATATAGTGATATATATATATATATATATATATATTTATATATTTAATTGAAGTTTTAGTAAATATTTATATTATAATATTTTATAATATTATTTATATAATGATATAATATAAAAATATTTTATATTATATAGTGATACATTATTTGTGATATTATATTTTATATTATTATATTATGTAATGATATAATATAATATTATAGATTGTCATATTTAAATATTTAAGCTCATATAGATTGTACTTAAAAGGTAATTCGCATTACATAAACTTAAACGAAACAGAAGCATTACATAAACTGAAGGGAAATTACATATGATTAAAATGAGAACATGACATAAGTTCTCAATCCTGAGTGAGGTCCACAATATAGTCGGAATCATATCCTTCATCATCATCTTCATCGTCCTCAGCGTGAGCATCATCGTCTCCACCATCATCAGCAACACCGCCTTCCCCTTCATCTTCATCGACCCACGGGGTAGGCATTTGCACTCGACGGCACTGATAAGTTACATTGTCCACATCTCCCCACTCGGCCCAAAATCTGGCTTCCTGACTTCCCTCGAGTTTAGCCTGCAGTGCGGCGCACTCTTCATCGATTTTAGTCGCATAATACCTCATGCGAGAATCACCAAATGGGATATCCATCTCACCCATCTCACGATGGCGTTGAAAATAGAGTTTGTGAACTTCAGAGAATTTTCTGTTATGGATATCATCTTCCGCCTCCGTCATCACCCAATCTTTGCCCCTTCTAATCCTCCTATAAACATACCTGCAAATATAACGGAAGAGTTTGTTCCACTTCTTCACGTTCTTTTGATGTTCAACCTCGAGACGTCTCTCTTCTCTCGTCTCCTCTATCATTTTCTTGATGTCAAAGTCAGTGCGCATCCGTCCCAACGGTGGCCGAGTTTTCTTTTGTTGCACGACCGGTGGTGCCTTGCTTTTAGGAGCTGGTTTAGGTTGGTTGCTTCGGTTGTTGCGCATCCCTCCCAACACAAGCTCCGGCTGTCTCCTATCTTGTTGCTGTTTGAGGCGTTTTTCGCAGCCGGGGGTCATTGGTGCTTTCCCCTTATCCATTGGTGCCTTGCCCTTATCCATTTTCAGCTTAAGTGATGAGTGAATTTTGTGTTTGTTTAGTTGCTTGTATGTGTATCAACCATAATGAAGACCTATTTATAGGCGAATGGATTATTGTTTAGCTGAATATATTTAAAGGACTTGTCAATTTTTGAATTGACAAGTCCTTTAAATGAGCTGAATCTTTTCTTTCAATGCATGCTATGGTTTGGCAGTATGAAAACGTGGGTCTAATCTATAAAGTGAGAAACTTTGTACAGTCTAATCTTTACAGTGAGGCACTTTACTTTTGCAGAACCTTTACTTTATGACCTACTGTACACCATGTGACCCTCTGCATTATCAGATACTACTGTTGATCATGTGAATATCAGCATTATGAGATACAACTGTTGATCATGTGAATATCAGCATTATGAGATACAACTGTTGATCATGTGAATATGAGCATTATTTCGTTGCTTGCTATGGTTTGCCAGTGTGTAGTCTAATCTATACAGCCTTTCTTTTCACATCACTTTACTTTATTATATATTGTCCTTTAACTGAGCAGAATCTTTTCTTTACAGCCTTTCTTTTGCCAGTGTGTAATATCTTGTCCCGAATGCTTCTGTTTCCTTGAAGTTTATTTATTGCTTCAACACCATTACATTAAATTAATTAACAAAATTGGATTAACAATAAAAAACGAAAGAAAAATACAGAGTAACAATAAAAAACAAGGACTGAAAAGGAAAATACAAATTAACAATTAAAAACAAGGACTAAAAAGAAAATGGCAATTAAATTACACAGTAGGGTCAACATTGTACAATGGACACCTTTTACTACGTCTAGTGTGTCCTTCTTGCTTGCAGCGGCCACATTTGTGACTTGTACGGGAACTGTCCATCTCCGTGCGTATTCTGACGGATTGACCCCTTTCTCCTCGTTTACGCCTTCTCTTTCGCAAGGCCTCGTTCGGTACCACAGTTCCAAACATTCTCCATTGCACTGGCAAATCAATATCCCAATACCCAGTTGCTGGTAATGGATATATCATTGGCTCCCACAATTTCAACAAAGTAGAGTTGTAGTGGAAGTGGCCAATCCACTGTTTCCAGTTTAAGTGATTGTGGTTGCAAGCAGCAATCAAATGTGAACACGGTAGGCGGTGGCAAGCCCATTTCCCGCAAGTGCATGTACGCTGAGTTATGTCAACCACCTGCGTGTTCCCGCCCTTATTGCACCCTTTTACCATGTACCTTTGCGTCTTTACGGAGAACAAACCGGTTCCTCTATTAAATGTCTCGACCCGGTGTGTGTTAGCTTTGGCTGCAATCTTCTCCAACTTATTTCTCGTCCTTAGACAAAGTTCATGACCCTCCCCAATGCCCTCAAGCACTGCGTTCCTCTCCTTATTGACCGTCCTAACAGTTTTATAAAACATGAATTCAATCATTGCGGTCACAGGTAGGTGCCGAGCCACGCGCACGTTACCATTAAAGCTCTCCGTGATGTTTGTGGTAGCTTGGCCGAAACGAGCGTGGCCTGTGTCATGACAAATAGTCCAGAGGGCTGGACTTATCCCTAGCAACCACCTCAAGCCTTGAGGCGAAAGCTCTCCAATCTTCTTCATGTAGGCATCATATTTCCTAATCTGTGGCGTATTGCCGGCTAGCCACATTAACATTTTAAGCTCCTTTCCCGGGAATGCCTTGGAGAAGTTGCTCCTAACATGATGGAGGCAGAATCTGTGATAGCCCATCGGCGGGGTAAAACCACTCGCTTCGTCATTCATTGCAGCAAGGATCCCCGTCGCACGGTCAGATATAATACAAACCCCCAATCTATCTCGGCATACATGTCTACGTAAAAGACGTAGAAACCAAGACCAATTTTCAGTTGTTTCCTCATCAACAAGGGCGAAGCATATGGGATATTGGTGGTTATTAGAGTCGACTCCCACCGCGACCAGCAATTTCCCATTATACTTTCCCTTAAGAAATGTACCATCAATGGAAATAACTGGCCGTGCATACTGCCAACCATCAATCATTGCTTTTAGGCACCAAAATGCACGAACAAATGTCGATGTACCCCTCTCTTTATGATGTGGAACAACCTCAACCACAACTATACTTCCGACATTTGTACTGGCCATGACATTAAGGAACCGAGGGAGCTCGTTGTAGGTTGTCTTCCAGCTTCCATAAACGCTTTCCATGGCGGCCATCTTCCCCCTCCATGCTTTCAAGTAACTAACCAAATGGTGGTACTCATCATTGACCATTGTGATGATGTTGCTTACCTTCAATTGAGGGGTCTGGGAGATCTGTTGAAACAAAATATATTAACATTAACGATGAATAATAAACGATAATATTTAGACATATAATGATATCCAAGGTTGTAGGACTTACGTAGGGAGCAACCACATAGCCAATCATTTTTGCTGAAATTTTGCAGTGGTCCTGCGTGGGTCTATCCAGTAGGCATGTGTGAATCTCTGGACATTTAGTTATTTGAAAAAGGCCGTGGGACTTCTTCTTCGCGGCCCTTAGCTTCCACTTGCAGTTTGAAACCACACATTTAACTTTGTAGACTTGCGTGGAGCTTTTCTCCACGATGAAATTTTGATCTGTACTTATGTGTGCATGTTTCACAGCAGCTATGAGCACTTCCTTGGTAGCAAATAGAGCTCCTTCGGTCAACTCATCGTTGGCGGGATCAAACCCGAGTGACATAACTGCGTCCTTGTTGGACACAATCACAGGCTCGTAATCCTGGGATCCAAACCATGCAGCTCTAGGTTCATGAATAGACAATGCCTGTGTTTGCAAGTGCATGTTTCCCTCTCTTTCTTCATCGGAATCAACCTCCGAAAAATCTTCACTTTCCGGAACATCCTCCTGTGATAGATTCCACTCCGAATCGTCACTGCTGCTTATGGCTCTTTCCGAGCCATACTCTTCATCATCCTCCTGGTTCTCCAGTGCAAGAGCTATAGCTGCACCTCTTTTCGGGGTTTGACGAGCCGGTGATGGCTGTCTACCACTCAAATCGTCCTCGTCCACAACCTCTTCAACAACAAAACGACCCGTATTACTCGAGCCACCACCATACTCTCCAATCGTCCCGTAGTTGTAGCCGCTAGACCACCCTTGCATGCCCTGGCTTTGTCCATAGTTTCCCCCATAATCGCCTCCAAAACTCCCACCGTAGTTTTCAACATAATTTGAAACTTGGCCACCTGCAGCGGTTTGTCCGGTTTGTCCATAGTTCCCCCCATACTCGCCTCCATAGTGTTGGCTGGGTTGAGCAATACTCTCGGCCTCGATAAACAATGATACGTCTCCACCCAAGTGAAATCTCTCGGGGATACTTAACATCCTACGAACATCGTCGTCCGATTTAACAGACTTCACAAAGAACCCCGAAACGAGGTTACTAACCCCGATTCGAGGATATTTCACACTAAGCTTGACATCCCAATGATGCCTACTTATATGCATCAACCCGAACACCATATCTCGTAGTTCTTCAAGTGAGCTGCTCAATTTCACATACATCATTTCTTTCGGATCTAAGGTGTAGAGAACATCGTTATCTTGTTTTATGATTTCACCTCCCCAGAAGAAATTGACGTTTACGTAACCGTCCATCTTTGTTTTGGTTTTTTTGGAGTGGTTTGATTTTGGTGGTTTTGGTTTTCTGATAGCTTGCCAATGAGGTTTTTTCAAGTGATGATGGTTTTGTGGATAGGCAACCACAAATGCTTCAGCTTTTAAGGACGAATTTCAAAGTTAACCACTGTGCTTCAATAGTGCATGCAATTTTTGTGTCCACTTATTGGTATGCAGTCACTCTATCAATGAGCAATAAAGTAATGAATGATTCTCTGAACAAGCTACTGCATAAATCCATTGATATTATTGCATGCTGCACTATGTGTTAAATGTGAGGGATGTGACCATACAAAAAAAGCTGATGCACACTGTTCAAAAACTCATAATTGCATGATTTTAAACGAGCTCATAATTGCAAACAGATGATGCACACTTTCAAAAAAATCATAATTGCAAACAGATGATTTGACCATACGTTTTAAATTTTTTTCACACTCTTTAGAAAAATACATTAAATAATATACATATATACACACATATATATAATATATATATATATATATAAATAAATATATATATATATATATATATATTTTTTTCAATCTTTAATTTATATATATATTTATTATTTACATTATATATTTTATATTATATAACCGTTAAATTAAATTGAGACTTTTAAGGACGAATTTCAAATGCTTCAGCTTTTAAGGACGAATTTCAAAGTTAACCACTGTGCTTCAATAGTGCATGCAATTTTTGTGTCCACTTATTGGTATGCAGTCAATCTATCAATGAGCAATAAAGTAATGAATGATTCTCTGAACAAGCTACTGCATAAATCCATTGATATTATTGCATGCTGCACTATGTGTTAAATGTGAGGGATGTGACCATACAAAAAAAGCTGATGCACACTGTTCAAAAACTCATAATTGCATGACTTTAAACGAGCTCATAATTGCAAACAGATGATGCACACTTTCAAAAAAATCATAATTGCAAACAGATGATTTGACCATACGTTTTAAATTTTTTTCACACTCTTTAGAAAAATACATTAAATAATATACATATATACACACATATATATAATATATATATATATATATAAATAAATAAATAAATATATATATATATATATATATATATATATATATATATATATATTTCAATCTTTAATTTATATATATATTTATTATTTACATTATATATTTTATATTATATAACCGTTAAATTAAATTGAGACTTTTAAGGACGAATTTCAAATGCTTCAGCTTTTAAGGACGAATTTCAAAGTTAACCACTGTGCTTCAATAGTGCATGCAATTTTTGTGTAAATATTTCCGAATTAAATTAAATTAAAAAATATAATATTACAATCTATAATATTATATTATATCATTACATAATATAATAATATAAAATATAATATCACAAATAATGTATCACTATATAATATAAAATATTTTTATATTATATCATTATATAAATTATATTATAAAATATTATAATATAAATAATATGGGTCGCCCTTTGAAATAATATTTTCCGATTTTTGAATTTTTTTTTTTAAAATAACCCATATGGGTCGCTCTTTCAAAGGGCGACCCATATGGAACTTTTTACAGCATGGGTCTCTCTTTGAAAGAGCGACCCCAATGGGGTTTTTTGTGTTTGGGTCGCTGTTTCAAAGCGCGACCCGTGCTGTAAAAAGTTTTTCGTTCAGGTCGCGTTTTCTCCCCTCATTTAGACTGGTTAGTTTTGAAAGCTCGAAAAAAAACTGGTTACTTTTGAAAAGTGGTTGAATAAATTGGTTAGAAATGAGAGGGAGCCGGATATATGGGCAGCGGCAGCTCTCCTGTCAAATCTTCCTTGTAAATTGATGAGGATGGCATGGCGTATGCCCGCGCCTAGGATCGGGTTGGATTTATAATATGTCTAAATTTAAAATATAAAAGTTTAAATTACTTTTTAAAATGAGAAAATTAATTCTAGCGTTCGTAAAATATCGATATATATTTTTTTTCAAGGTCCTGAACTGTAGATAAAAATGAATAAATAATTGAATTTTTGAATTTTTCTTATCACAGTCCTTCCGTTAGATTTTTGTAAATGTCCGTTAAATTTTGCTAACACGGCAAGTTAGATTTTTGTATGCATATTAATCATTCAATTAAAATTAGCCAATTATCTACCACATCATTTGGAAAACGAAATATGGGGACAAAATTTAGGATATGCGACAGTTGACACTCCTGTTCATATAATATGAGCTGATTTTTCGATGTAAATAATTAAATATGCAATGTAGCCCACTTACACACACAAACGAAAGCAGACGAGTAGACCGGGGATAGATAGGTGACCAGCCCAGAATTCCAGATGCACCAGGCCTCCGAAAAGCAATGGGTTTTTTAAACGAGCAATCTCAGCCAGATAAATGGGCTATACATCTCATATTTGAAAAGCTTTGCCTCCAAAAAAACTGTGCATACAAGGCTTTTGCATGTGCGACGCGACCATGAGGTTAAATTCATAGAAACGTTAGAAATGAATTTAATTGGTCTTCATTTTTTTTGTTGAGGCATCAATTAATACAGTAAAATATTAATGTTATTAATAATATCGGTCCTATGTATTTTAAAGTTCTGGTTCACTGTTCAGCAGAAGCGCACGTACCTATCCATTAAGTTCAGAATAATTATTTTTCTTGCTATAGTTAAAACTTAGAACTCAAGAGTAGCCGTTATAGTTTTAATACTTTAAATTTCAATCGTGGTCCTCAACATCTACTGCGGTATCAGGATTACACCAACTAAAGAAGAAAACACAGTTAATAAAACAAAACGCATCTTTAATTCACACGATGCCGCTGGATATGAACTCTGCATCAGAGAATCTATATTAAGTAGTGGAGTAATACTTAAGCGAGACCGGAATTAGTGAAGTATTTTTGCCATGAGTACAAAAATACTTGGTTATAAATGATTGGTTAAATTAGATTTATAAAATATTATGTAAAAGTTGTGTGAATATATAAGTATGTTTCAATAATATGATATTATGTAAAATGTGTCGAACTTGCAAAATATTGCATTTCGATAGTACTAATTAATATTTGTTATGAAATTGGGAAGAGATTATTTTAACATGATAACAAATGATGTGAAATGTTGTTACCGACATCTAAAATTATAAAAAATTTGTTATCTTTGGGCTACCTATACATACATGTAATAAAATTCAACATCAACTATTACTATATTGATACCATATATTTTATTTATCGAGAGAGATTAAGAATTCTCATTATTTCTTAGATTCATAGACCCAATTCCATTTAGTGGGATCTTTCATTCACATTTTTTCCACTAAAAACATTTTATAGAACTTTTTGACCCCCGAATTTAGAGTATCAATTTGAATAATTATAAAATACAATTCTAAAATATAATTATTTAATGGGTCCACGTCCCTAGCATACATATGCTGGAGACCTGTTAAAAACGTATAGTTTCCTAGCAGTTGAATGAATATCCAGCGTTCAGGATTAAAACAAAGTTTTAGTATGTCCACCGCGTTTTTAGCGCTGGATGGGGAAGAACCCATTTTTCCATGTACAACGTTTTTTTTATCGCTGGACAGGGTTTTTCTTGTTAAGAAAGCGTTGGACATACTAAAATTTTGTTTTAATCCTAGTCGCTGGATATTCATCCAACGGGCGGAAACCTGTATTTTTTTAACAAGTCCCCGACATATATATGCTAGGGACCTAGACCCTTATTTAATATAACCACTACCATACAAATTAAATGTAGCTTGAGTAAATTATACGGGGTTACAGGTCCAATATAGTCAATCGTTTTTCATCAATATTGTTGAATATTCACATCAAATTTAAATTTTTTAAAAATCCGGGATGAATTGAGGATATCAAAAGTGTACCAAGTGAGATGAAATTAAGGAGATTCATGTCATATACAAGTTTTTTCTCTATAATTTCTATTTAAATTAATTTTGTTCTAACATTCTAAACATGGTAACTCCATCCTTAAACTTTTTAGATGTATCCTTCTAAAATCATAGTTTTTGAAATATACATTGATCCCGTGAGCGGATTGTTTGTTATATATTTATCACCATCAGTGTTGTATTTATATAATCTTGTATATACGGTTGTCAAAACAAATTTGGGCAACCAGAATATGCTATCATTTAAAAATACACGTGAAAGCGTAATACGAGTACGTGACCCGTGAAACGGGAAAATAGAACAAATAATTTGAATGTTAGAACGAGAAAGGTGAAGAAAAAATGTGCACAAAGTTGCAGAACAAAAGCTTCCATCATTTTTATTGACAACGGTAAACGGCATGTTACAAGCATATTTTACTTTTCGCTTTTTCACTTTAGCATAAGTTGTCACCACGCTAGCCGTTTGTAGTTCGGCATTTCTGCTCCTTTTTTCAGTTCAAATTTCGTGCAAGATACAGACAAAAATCGTATTGTGAGGTGTATATTTTTTCCATGGGAAGAAAGATCGTAGATTTATTCATTTCCTTATAATTAAAATTCAATCAATCTGCATGAAAATTTAAAATAATTTAAAGTTAAAGTTAAAAAATTATATTTATAGATAGTTACTTCTTGCAGTTAGTTTATTTTTATTTTTGCTAAATATGTCAAATATACATAAAGTGATGTTTGTCTTTATATATTAGAATTGCTTTTACAAATAGTGTTTTATTATTATATCAGATATATAAGGTAATGTTTGTCTTTATATCTTAGAATTAATTTTAGACATAATATTTTTATATTGCATTTTATTTCTTAAAATTAATATGTATTTATTTGAAAAACTGATTTTAGAATATGACTGAATATTAAAAAAAAAAAAATCCAAGCCATTTCTTAATCTTTGAATCTGAGGTCAACTATAATGTTTGTTTTGTTACGAAAATGGCAAGTGGAAGCAGGACTAATCTCATCCAAATCCCAAAGTGAATGTCCCTACCTATAACCACCTATAACGGCTACACTCCGTTTTATGATTTGCTTAAATCAATAGACTAGTTGACATTTCTTCATTTCTTTATTTGCAGGAGTATTTATTTATTTACTTGAAACCCCGTAGCTTTGCTTTTACGTTCGAGTCCTTTTTGATTGCAATTAAACACTTAATTTAGTCTGTATTTCGACAAATATTTTATTACGGTCTTTCTAATGTGCGCCCAAGGGCACACAATAAGCACGTACTTTCATGAAAGAGGTTTGTTTTGATTGGTGGAATTTTTGTGAATGCAGGGGGCCATATTGTGTGCCAATATGCACACCATAGAAATTCGATTTTATTATTCTGAAGATAAAACAGTCTCCAGACTTTGGATGAGACGATTATGATGGCCACATAGCACATGATTGATGTTTGGGTAAGGAAAAGGAGGGCTTTTCCAGAAACAAAGAATAGATTTTCAATTTTTGCGGGTCTTTTGGGTAGAGAATCAGACGTATTTTAGGAACATTTTTGAGAATTTTCAGAAGTAGTAAATGTTGGTATAAAATTATATAACTGTATTTGAGAATTTACTCGAATGAAAATTTCAATTTCATTATCGCATATAATTGATATGAATGTTGTAATTTAAATATATAAAAAAAAATCTTTACAATTTTGGGGGAAGAAAAAAGATGCGCTATTAGAACACTCAAATAGCTAAAATTTAATATATTTGAATAAATTAGAGCACGTCCAATGCAACGATATAGGTGTTGCTATTTTTATAATATAGCATCACTTAAATCAAGTCACTGGTAGTGCTAAAGTAGGTGTTATTGCTATAATATACTTCATCTGTTCCTCTCATTTTTTTATTGTTTTTTCCCTGCTTGATACGTATTTTAAGGCGCATATAAAACATAGTTCCGTAATTTATTTTTGAAATTTTCTTTTTCTGTATAGAAGTTTAAACGTCAAACTTTTATTCAGAAGAAAATTTTTTTGTATAGAAGTTTAAACGTCAAACTTTTATCCAGAAGAAAAAAATATTCAAAACAATTTATTAAACTATGTTTTTAAAGAGCATTTAAATGTGTATCGAACCATCGTCCCCCAATGTAAACAATTGAGGGAGGGAGGGAGGGAGGGAGGGAGGGGGGGGGGGGGTAACACTCAACTCCAATGGGATGCTAGACTTGAATGTAAAATAGCAAAATGTTATCCTTGATGCTAAATATAAAATCAAGTATAGATGATGCTATTATTGCCACATAAGCATGCAAGTGACAAAATGCAATAATAAAGTAATAGTGTCAAATATAATTATGTACTTTATGATTATGTAATTAGAATATAGTTCTATTTGAATGTGTTTGGTACTATTTTGCATTTACCATTGAACCATATGTTCTATTTTAGCACCAAAAACTACTTTCCAGTTTCAAATTATAACAATAACTACATCTATTTTAACATCACTATTGAATTTGTTTTTCAAGAATTTAGCACTTCAATGCAATGCTCTATAAGATGCCAAAATAGAAAAATATTATACTTGGTTCTAAATATAGAACCAAATATAGATTATTTAGAATCAAATATAAATGTAACCATAATTGCCACATGAGCAATGTAGGTGGAAATTTGCAGGGAAATGAATATAAAAACAATTTTGATATCATTTTTTGTACTTGTGTACATATATTACAACTCTTTGATTCTCTTTTAAAATCATTTATTGGAGCATGAAAATTTTTTAACATCAAAATATACATTTTGATTTCTTATTATAACAATATCTACGTCTATTTTAACTTTAGCTCTTATAAGAAAAAGGAAATACTATATCCAGAGCAAATCTTTTATATCCAGAGCAAACAAGCATAAAAAGACAAAACTAACCCGTGCATACACAATAAAAGCAAAAGAAAAAAACAATATGAGGGATAATTTTGTTTTTTCATGCTTGTTTTCCCTGGATATAAAAAATTTGTTTTGGATATACTCCTCTATCCCATTTTAAGTGTCCACTTTGCCAAAAAAAAAATTCCCAAAATATGTGTCATACTCTTTAACCCATGCAAGTTTTTACTAGTCCCAATACAGTATTAAATACAACCAACTAGTTCCAATATGAAGAAAGATCAAATACATAGCAGGAGTGGTGTTACACGTAATTAATATTTATAAAAACAAGATGAATAGGTGTGTGGAAGATAATGATAAAAACATTACATTAATTGTTTCTTAAGATGTGTGAAATTTGCAAAGTGGACACTTAAAATGGGATGGAGGAAGTAATATTTTCCATAAAAAAAATGTTGCTAAAAAGGATTGCATTGGCAGAAACATCTCACAACACTTCGCTTTTATCGATAAAGCGGGACTAGCATACTTTTTGTTTTGCTAATCGGGATAATCACACTTAATTAAGCGAAAAATGGGATTGTGGAGTTGGAACACCTAATCCCTTCAAGAATATTTTACCAGTTGCTCCAAAATAAGATTACTCTTTTCACGGGCTCGAAAATTTTAAAAATGAGCAAGTTTAAATTGTAATGAATGGGTGCAGGTAAATACGTAAATGATATAGGCAACAAGGATTAGCCATGAATGAAATCACATGGCACCAAAAGGCTCGGGGAGTGAGAGAAATCTTTATTGATCATAATTCACGACTAAGTTTTTATTGAAGGTAGGCTCGATTTCGAAATGGTCAATCTACCCCCTTCAGCTCGTCCGTATGTTTTGCTTTGAATTATCAATGGCAGATCTTGACTTTGCCTGCAGTATAGTGAATCATGAATAATTTTCTCTTAGATTTGCTAACGGCATAATATCCGGTGGGAATTATGATCAAGGAAAGTGTGTCGTGTTGATAGATCAGTTTTGTAAAGTTTTGAACATTTTGGTGGTAATACACGGTGGTTGATTATTCAAGAGTAGGCATATAAATATATCAATGTATTTCATTGAGATTCTACTCTTTTTTATTCATGAAATTCAGAAATGTTAAACTCAAATTCAAAAAAAAATATATTATAATATGAATTGTTTGAAATTATTTATTTCATATCGACGATTTAATGAATTTTTAGAATTGTAATTATGATTTTTTCTGATTTTAATTTTTATCGGCTTATTTTATGTTATTATTGTTTTATATCAAATGCTTGTAGTCAAATCCGAACTTAAGTTAGTGGCCAAGAAAGATAAAATACAACCTAACATGAATGAGTAAAAGGAAAAAAAAATTCACTGAGTGGTAAATTCCTAAAGACACAATAAGTTGGGTGGTAAAAAAAAAATATATTTTCCCGTATATATATATTGAAAGAAAAATTCCTTTATAAACGTTTAGCCTTTATAAAAAACCTAGAAAACAGACTAAGAGACAGTTTGGCTGAGATTATAACCTGTGGCTTTAATCTAACTTATGTCCTAAGCTTTAATACGTACGTTTGAGTAATTTTGACTTTTTTATAATTTCTGAATTATTAAATATATAATAATAAAAATAAACATGATTTGTAAGTACTAATGTCTTATGAATAAATTTATTCCAAAAAATTGTTTGAAAAAATTTATTTAGTGAAAAAATACGTCAAAATTAACTTCTGACTCTAATTTAGTTTCTGCTTGTTTCTAATTTAAGCGAACTTCTTACTTATTACACACACATATATCTTTCAGATAAAAATCAGAAAATTATTTAAATCTCGAATTTTAGATCCATGCAAACAAGCTCAAAGTATGAACGTATGATGCGACTTTGAAACAATTCGTCCCATTGCTCGACTTACACTTTTCATTATAATTAAATATTAAATAATAATAAATATGTGAGTAAAGTTCTATGGAGAATACTTTTATTGGAAACTGTGGAGACCACTTTTATTGGAGACCGTGGAGACATGCAAGTGAAATATTGCATAAAAACATTGCAAAACGTATAGTTTTGCACATCATGTTGTACGAAATCATTATTACATTTTAAAATCTTGAATATCATATAAGTTTCGCATGCAGAACATTACAAAATGTTATATTCTACGAAATATATTTAGTTTGCCGGACATTGTTCAACTTGCAGAACATACATTATATACTTATGAAACATAGATGATCTTCAACAATTTTAATGAATACATGATATTTGTTGAACATACTTCACAAAATAATGTATTTTATAGTGTTTTGATTGCAGAACATAAGTGGTCTCCACGGTCTCCAATAAAAGTGGTCTCCATGGAAATTTACTCATAAATATGTAATAGCAAGAGCAATTTTGAGTAATAAATTTATACTGTATGAACGAAAAAGATAACGACAAGAAAAAGATGGTGAAACCGTAAATAGGAATTGTATTGACATATCCGTCACACCTACGGCTATGGAAAACCTTATATTATAATTCGAGGACAACTAGACAGAACTAGTTACCACTTACCAGTAGTACTATACATACACTTGTGAATACACCTTTAGTTTACAATACATAAAAGAAAGAGAGACGTTGGGCATCTCATTTGTCTCTTTTTAAATCTTGAAATCAAGTCCAGACTCTAGCTTCTGTTTGTGTGTACAACTAGAGAAACACAACACAGACACACACTTACACATACTCTTACACACACTATCACAAGTTCAGGTTATGACCACTCATCTTTCTCTCAAACACCACTCTTTCAAACACTATTCACATCAATCAAAAAAATAAAAATATTCCCACTCAACCCTTTTGAATTTTACTCAAAACCCACCATTTTTCTCAGCTCAAATTTGCACCAAACTAAAAAAGATGGAATTTTTGGCCTTTTTAGCAGCCTAATTTAAGACCCAAGTTGTAATTTTTTGAACCTCTTGTTTGCTTGGTTTGCTAAATGGAGAGTGTGGAAGAGAAGAGTAAGAAGAGTTATGGGTTTGAATCATCTGGTGATTCAGTGCCTGAGAATAGAGAAAGTAACTCAAGTTCAAGCAGATCAAGCTCTGAGAGTGCTGTGGTAGATGAACACAAGAACAAAGAATGTTCTCCTTTGGGCTGGCCTATTAGAAAAGCCCACTTACAAAAATGTGCCGTTCCTGATGATTCTGGCGATGAAGACAAAGCCCTGTTGGGTGATTCCAAGAAGAAGCAAGATTTGAGTGTGACCCTTGCAGGTAAATAAAAAATTACAAGAGATATGTTTTCTTGATTTTGGTATTTACTATGTGGCTTTTGTGGATGTGGTTCAAAATTTGAATTTTTTAGTTGTTGAGTTGGGTAGTTTACTAATTTTAGCTTTTCTGCTTTACTGACACTCTTTATCCTTTTCTTTTGGTAATTTTATATGGTGATTTGATAGAAATGGAGATGATGAAAGAGAGGTTTGCAAAATTGTTGTTGGGTGAAGACATGTCCGGAAGTGGCAAAGGGGTTTGCACTGCTTTGGCCATTTCAAATGCCATCACTAATCTATGTGGTACTACTTCATTCTCATTTATATGTCTATGATGAGAGGTTATGTTGTAGTGCTAAAATTGAGTTTGACATTCCTTATAATAATTGTAAATTATTGGTGTTCTTGCGGCAGCCACGGCATTTGGCCAGCTTTGGAGATTGGAACCATTGTCTTCTGAGAAGAAAGCAATGTGGAAAAGAGAAATGGAATGTCTTCTCTGCGTAAGCGATCACATTGTTGAGCTCATACCTACTTGGCAAACGTTTCCTGACGGAAGTAAGCTAGAGGTAATATACATTTTCAACTCAAGCTTTGATAAACATATTCTTTGATGTATTTGCTTTTTATTTAGGTTACTTTTTCTATGTTGTAAGGCTTGAATTGTAGGAGCTCGAAACTTAGAATTTGATTTCACAAGAATATATGAATACCATTCTGCTATCAGTATGATGCTCTTTCTGTACTTGCTGACTCTTGAAAATTGGGATATTTCTGGTTAAGTCCACATTCAAGATAAACTTGCCCGATATGTTGATTCTTGGATGTATTTTTTACCCTGCTGTGATTTTCCAGGTAATGACCTGCAGACCACGGGCTGATCTTTTTATCAATCTCCCAGCTCTTCGTAAGCTGGACAACATGCTAATTGTAAGGCTTATACTACCTTTTATATGTCTTGTCTGGAATCACTAGTTGTATAATGCCTAACAGTTTCACTCCCTCTTCATCACCACAGGAAATCTTGGATAGTTTCAGCAAGACAGAGTTTTGGTATATTGATCAAGGGATCATAACTAGTGATGCCGATGGATCAACCATTCTTCGTAAATCCATGCAACGCCAAGAGGAGAAATGGTGGCTTCCGGTGCCTCGTGTTCCCTCAGGTGGTCTCCTAGAAGATACAAGAAAACAGTTGAACTACAAGCGGGAATGTGCAAATCAAATACTAAAAGCTTCCATGTCCATCAATGGCATAACTTTAGCTGAGATGAAAGTTCCTGATTCATATTTGGAAACTCTTCCAAAGGTTTGGCAATCTTTCTACTGTTTCACATACTTCTAATTTTGCACATTCAATAAAAATTTTAACAAAACTTTTATTTATGTTGTAACAAACTCACTCACCACCTTACTATATATTAAATGCATTTAAATCTGCATCTTGTATGAAGTTGTAAATTTAAAGGGGCAAGTACGTACCAGTAAATTATCATTGTCCCCATTTACTGCAGCGTCTCTCTTTATACATCACACTGAAGGAGAGTTGTTTGTTGACAGAGATGGACCACAAATCCCCATTGTAGTACTAATTACCCCATTTATGCATCACATGTTTACTTTAAATAATACTCCATGTAGCAAAATTGACAGTAAAACGTTTTTCTTCTGTGTAGAATGGCAGGGCCTGTCTAGGGGATGTCATCTATCGGTATATCACTTCCGAATATTTCTCAGCAGAGTGTCTGCTCGATTGCCTCGACTTGTCTAACGAACATGCTGCCTTGGAAATAGCAAATCGCGTGGAGACATCAATCTATGTATGGCGCAGAAGACTCCACTCGAAACCAATAACTAATGCAAATCGTTCAACTGCTAAATCATCTTGGGAGATGGTTAGAGATCTAATGGTTGATGGAGATACTAAGAGGGAATTGCTTGCTGAAAGAGCTGAAAGCCTCTTGCTTTGCTTAAAACAGCGGTTTCCTGGTCTGACCCAAACTTCACTAGACACTACCAAGATCCAGTGCAACATGGTAAATTCCTGAACAATAATCTAGACATTTAGTTCCGTTTTTAGGTTTTTAGTTATATAGTTGTTGACTCTTCTTCAACCTTTTCAGGATGTAGGGAAATCCATTTTAGAAGGTTATTCCAGAGTCCTTGAGAGCCTTGCGTTCAATATTGTAGCAAGAATTGATGATTTGCTGTATGTTGATGATTTAACTAGGAATGCTGGCAAGATTCCTTCAGTTCCTACTATCAGTGTAATTTCTCACAAAAGAGTTAACATCCCATATTCAGTGCCAGCCTCTGGCACTCCTTACAAATCAGCATTCGGCACACCAAAGTTTTCACCAGCTAAGGTGGTGAATAGTCCTGCAAAGGGAGAGAGAACTCCATTTCTTGGTGCCAACATTGACAAGCCACCCCGACGTGGCTTTGGAGTCAAAAGAGTCTTGACTAATTATCTTGTTGGCGAGACAAAACTGAAGAACATTGGCAATCAACTTGAAGGACCACCTGGTTCTTCTATTGGAAGCAAAATTGTCGAAGTCGTGGCCTCTGGAACTCAAAAGGAAAATAACGAGCATCAGAAGGAGGTGTCGGCTCATCACAAGGGAAGTCGACTAAGACAGATGGATCGATGAGCACCGAGATTTGAGCAAACTGAATTAGCTGAATTTGATGTTACATATGATAGAACATACATGATAAAGATGTGGAGAAAGTTACAAATAGGCTTAAATTAGTTACTTTGTTGTTACTGAATTCTTAATATTTGTTTATTTGCTGATGAGGTATTTTATGTATCGGTTCTATGTTCTTATCTATGCATAGTGTGCTTCCTACTTCTAATCTTTAATTTAGTTCACTTGATTTGCTTAATACGTGCAAGAACAATTCGAGTATAATCTCAAATAGACACAAAAAAATAATAAAATAATAATGGAAAACGCACAGTTCAATATGAAATGCAGGTCATTTCGGAGGTGGCGTTGCTTCTCAATTGCTTCTGAATTTACGTGTAGTACAAAGTTAAATATTACTACTTACGAATTAACATCATCAAGTCGTTGTAGTATAGTGGTAAGTATTCCCGCCTGTCACGCGGGTGACCCGGGTTCGATCCCCGGCAGCGGCGTATTTTTTCACAAATTTTCAATAGTTTTGCACTGCAGCACTTCTGCGCTTGTGCTTCAGGCCTTGAGCCCTTTGACTACTTGCAGACAGGCATCACATATATTCTTTTCCTTTCTCATACAACTGATTCAAGCTCAATTGTGAAATGGTAGACTAGAAAAACAAAGAAATATAAAAAGTCCGAACCAATATATTCTGCGTATTGCGATTCTATCTAGATCTTTTTCTTTTACAATTTTACTAATAATTTCATCTCAAATGTCCACAACCAAATGATGCAAGTCACCGCATGCTGATACTAACTTTTTCATGTTTTTTATTTGAGATAGCAAACATAAAACATTTGGCACTTATCTGTAGTGCCCAGACACTGGCCACCAGGTCAGATAAGCCAGTACTCTTCTTCATTGTTTATGTCAAATGGTGTCGATGAGAAATGGCGTTCATTTATCAGTGCGGTTGGTGAGCTACATTGTGCAAAGGGCTCAGAGAAAAAAAAGTTTGTAAAATAAATAAATAGGTCATTTGAAGATGATAAACACCATGTCATGATTATGAGCACTACTTTAACAAGTCGGTTAAGTCCATTTGTTCATATTATCATATACTTTGAGTAAGTGCTGCATTAGAGTATCTATGTGTCTTCTAATGCTTTCTCCACTCAGATGTCGCGCATTAGGTTTAATCATTTATGAAGCTCAGCTTTCAGTATATAAAGCCCCTGAAGTTGCAAGTATGATCACTCATTCACTCATTCTGCAATACCACATTAGCTAAGTAAAATGGAAGCTCAAATGAAGTACATCTGCATTCTTGGATTCATTGTAGTTCTGGGGATTGCTGTTGGATTCAATGGAGTAGAAGCACGTTATGAATGTGGAAAGAACACGACCCCGGACATGGAAGCGTTCAAGCTGGCTCCTTGTGCATCTGCAGCGCAAGATACAGACTCGACGCCTTCCAGCAGCTGCTGTGCTCAGGTGAAGAAAATGGGACAGAATCCGCCTTGCCTCTGTGCTGTTATGCTCTCTAATACTGCTAAGAGCTCTGGTGTCAAGCCCGAGGTCGCTATAATGATTCCCAAGCGCTGCAATCTTGCTGATCGCCCAATTGGTTACAAATGTGGAGGTACATTACCTTTCAGACAGTGCTGCACATTTTCCTATTTCTTTAAATTTGTTTTGCTAATATTGTCACTACCGCAACTCACAATTTTGCATCTGTTTTGCAGCTTACACATTGCCTTGAAGCGTGAAGAGAAGTAACATATTTTACTGTGGAGTGTTTGTGTGCTCTAGTGATGATGTAATTTGATCAATTGTAGTCTTCAAATGTTAGCTAGTTTATCTAGCTAATAACTTGAATGTCGTATCCAGACTTGTGAACAATGAATAAATATCTGGCAGTTAATGTTTCAAAACCACTTGTGTTTGCTTTAATTTTGATAGTCCTGAGTACTAATGTTTGATTCAGAATGTGATCTTATATGGATGCTTGTACAATACATGCATATCTGATCTGCAGTTTGTATGACATATTATTTGCTACGGACTTCTGGAAAACAGAGATTAATATAACAAAGAAAATGCCTAGTGAATTAGGCAAATGTGGGCTGCAGATGCAGAGTACAAGTTACAAATTAATTAGACCAGTGCCCATACAAAAACTAAGCCAGGTTTACTACAAACTTGGCAAATTCACGGTTTTCATGTAAAAATGGTAAATCAGTAACTTTTCTATTGTTTAACACCTTCGGAAAGTGATTTTTTTTTTTTTAAAAAAATAAATGTATATAATTTTTTTGATATGTAGCCTTCTTTTTCTTCTATAAACTAAATAAGTAACCTGAGTAGAACGGGAAGTGACAATTCCTCTCTTTTTCACTCCCTCTACCTCTCCTCTCCTTGTGTGTGACTGAGTCACTGAGAATAAGCAGATTGATTAAATTATATATATACTCTGCTAATGTGACGGGATAATTTGATGTATACCAATTTTTCCATCCATTCATATTCGCAAGATCATCTGTTAATACTCGAATCAGAACATGGCTAGCTTAATGCACAATACATATTCCTTGTAGTTGCATTTGACACCAGATCATTAAACTAGATGCCTTATACAATTTGTTTAAGATATCTTCTGTAATGGAGTTTCGAAAGTTAGAATACTAATCTAACAAAGAAAAAACTAGTTTGATCGATCACTTACATCTCACATCTTCTTACTTGTATCTTGTTATGCTATACCTCTCTCTTTATACTAATCTACGAACAAAAGAAACAAAAAGACATGGCACACAATATACTCTTAGAACTCTGTAAAAATATGAAGTATAGTCCAAGAACTGAGGAGGCTGGCCTAATATCAAGTGAAAAAGCCCATCATCATATCAGACAACATCAAGTACCTCAATTTAAAACTCTTCTTCAAGATTTCTTTATCTACTTTCACCTGTTCTTCAAATCTCTTTTTTGCTTCCTCTTCCAATATTTTCTGGTTATAAGGATCAAACTGTTGATGCTTTTTACATGTGGCAAAATAGCAAATTGCCTTGGCCATAATTTGAAGAATGAATTTAAATATGGTGGTTCACAATTGAATACATGGACAGGACAGGCATTATATAGACAGAGTTAAATGTATCTGAATCATAGTAGGTTTAGATTTTATATACCCGTTTATTACAATTTCGCAAAGGGAAAACCAAGTGCACAGAGAAGCCCTCAAAAGTGGTTATACTTGGGTGACAAGTAACCTTCGGATATTATGAGAACGTGATAGGATCACTAGCCTAAAATTATCGATTATTATAAGCAAACATATTAACACAAATGATTATTAAGAAAAATTCAAATTCAGAAATCAATATCAATCATCAATATCAATCAATCAATCATCAATCATCAATCATCAATCATCAATCATCAATATACTTATATAAAGGAGAAGCGATGGCGTGTAGGTGGCGCCTCTCATATCGCTCCGTTCTATTTTTCTAATTTTTTGGAATTTTTGGATGCAAAATAGCTTAAAAGTTTTAATTTTTCTAATTTTTTGGAATTTTTGAATGAAAAATATCAAAAATTAGAACTACTTTTTTTAGTTTCGGATATATTAGAAGCAAGTTTCAGAATATAATTTTGTTTCAGATTATATATGCAATATAGTAGCTTAAAAATTTTAATCTGATTTTGTTTCTATATAAAGGAGATTTGAGGGGCCTGTGGGTGGCGCCTCTCAAATCGCTCCGTTCCATTTTTCTAATTTTCTGGAATTTTCGGATGAAAATATCAAAAATTAGAAATACCTTTTTTTTAGTTTCAGATATATTAGAAGCAAGTTTCGGAATCTGATTTGGTTTCAGATTATTTATGGAATCAAGGGTAGTTATACACTGCTATCTCACGGATTTAAGTTAGATGTTTTTGTGCATAATCAATCGAAAAAAATTGGAGGAAGGTGACAATGTAAGAACATGATTTCTTTTCAAAAACAAAAAAAAAATAAAAAATTAAGATTCGTCGTGCTTTAAATTGTTAATTACGCGTAGAAATTTATTTTCATTTTTTCACCATGAATTATAGTCCAATTTTGCAATTATATATATTAGTATTAGTATTACATCAACATTTTTATAATATAAAATTTATTTTATCCTATAAATATTAATTTTTAATCATTAATATACTTTTTATAGATCGCCACAAAATTATTACATTCTACAAA
The DNA here is from genome assembly GCF_001625215.2 of Daucus carota subsp. sativus. Classification (NCBI taxonomy): domain Eukaryota; kingdom Viridiplantae; phylum Streptophyta; class Magnoliopsida; order Apiales; family Apiaceae; genus Daucus; species Daucus carota. Next base: position 54,396,415 of record NC_030383.2, on the reverse strand, counting down.
TATTAATATTGAATTATTAATATAATTTTTATAGGTCGCCGCAACGCGCGGCTTCTCAACTAGTTTCTTCCGGAACGGGTGACTGGTAGATTTTTCCAAAAAAAAACCTTTTTACCTTCAGTAACAATATAATTTTTAAATATTCTTTTCTAGAAAAAAGTCAATCGATATCTATTTCTATCTATATATTTATATATTATATAAAACAGAATTCCTAGACAGTCTCAAATCATCAAATTGTATTTTTTTTTCCTAGAGCTCCTCTAATTTAAGTACTAAAATTTAATTTGTTTTTTCCGATAACCTAATTTTCAAGAAAGCAAATAACGAAAAATAGATCCAAAATATGAAAGATTTTTTAATTTATAAGGAAGAAAAATTCGAATTCATCTTTAATTTCCTTTTTCTCATATCTTCTTAATTGTGTTCTTTTTTGCGCTAAAACTTCTTTAATTTGAATATCAAACATCAATTTTTTTAAGGGTTGAATTAACTTAACTCTTGATATAATGATCAAGTAAAGATAATGATAAGATAACAAAGTAGAAAAATGATATAAAATAAAACTTTTATAACCACCAACTTATTTTAATTATAATAAAATAGATGTTTATATGAAAAATGCATGTCTAAATATTAATAGTTAGCTTTACAATTAACCCTATCTGTTTAGCACATTCATCACATGAAAACAAAACAATAACCTTTACCACATTAATAATTATTGTGTCTCGATAATAATTAATTAAATTAACTAATTGAATTAACTAGTATTATAAACATTTACTCCCTCCATCCCAAATTAGATGAGCTAGTTGACTTCGGGCACGTAACTTAAGATGCATTGACCGCCTAGTTCCGAAATTCATTTTTTTAATTTTTCTTTTGTAAACGAAAATTTCATATTTAAATTTTTATTTACAAAAATAAAATTTTAAAAATAAGTAATGTAGCTATGCGGTCAATGGACTTTAAAGTGCGTGACCGAGCTTATCTAATTTAGGATGGAGGGAGTAAATAATCTTTATTCAACGACGTGGAATGTTACGTAATCATCTTGCAATGAGAGCCCATAATAAATCCGGAAAGTATTCCAAGATAATGGCCACTGTTAATCTGCAGGTCAGTAGGTGCGTTCATCTCCTTTATTAGAAGCATGTGAGATTGTGAGGCTCTGATAAGTTGAAAACAACAGCATAATCCTCGGCTCTTATAATTCTAGCTTGCCTTTATTCCGATGTATACCTCTCACGACAATAATTTTTCAATTTACAGTATAGGCCAAATGTTCATGCTTACGTACAAAATGGTGCTATTGGGTAAAACAACAAGTGTGAGCATATACGTAATTAGTTTTAGTCATATAAAGCAAGAAGTCGACAGGATAACATTTCATACATCGCTCTTGTGAGTTGCAAGATAACATGTTGTAATTTGAGTCGGGGGCCTGTCATGAATGCCTGTTAAATTGGACAAGTGGGATGGTAGAGAATCCTCGAATATATCATGTATACAATTGAAGTTCATTCAACGTCAATGCATGCATCCAAAGGAATCCAAAACTCTTCCTAGCTCTGGAGCCATGCATCCAAAGGAATCCAAAACTCTTCCTAGCTCTGGAGCCTGAGGAGCCTTGGCGAGACTCTAGCGGATCCTACATGGATTGAGTTGGGTGAGGTGGTTACTAGGTAGTTAGATTATATACAGGGTGGGTGATGACATATAGGGATGGGTGAGGCTAGGTATAATTTATTTTGGTTTTCATTTTCATTTTAATTTTTATTTTATTGGTTTTCATTTGAACAATTGCCTATATATGTATGTTGATATAACTCTGATCATATTGCTCTTATATATGAGAAGATTACGTGCCTGTTTGTCAACGTTAAAATATAGGTCCATATTTTTTCTTATAAAAAATGTATTGTTTTATAATTTTTTTGAAGTAAATATTATAAAAGTGTTTCATATTCGTTATTTGATAAGAAAATAAGATTTTATTTTTGAAAAAATAAAATTTTAAATAATTTTTTTCAAAAATGAATTCCTGTTTTCAAAAATGAATTCCTGTTTTCAAAAAATAAAGCTAACCAAACCACCACTATATATATGTGCTTTTTGAGATCCAAAGAACATTTTGACAAGCAACTAAAAAGCACAACTATCACTTGATCTACAAGATTATGTGTCGTTTGGCTTTAACTTATGATTTTTCAACAAAATACTTATTCATTTTTCAATATTTAACTTATTATAGGAGTATTTGGCTTAATCTATAATTTTTCAATCTAAGATTCATTTTTCAACATTTAACTTGCTATAAAAACAAATTTTTGACACAATCAAATTTAGCTATATTTGACCCTTTTCATGATCAAATTAAACTAAATATGCACCACCGTTATAGATAGGTAAAGTAATAAAGCAACATAAAGCTACACTTCTCATTAGAAAACATAAACTCATGTACAAGGCTTGCTTAAATTGAAATGGTTTACTATAGCTGAAGTAAAAACTAAAAGAAAAAAGACACGGACACTTTAATTAGAAGCACACGAACACGAAGCTTGGCTACTGCTGGCTCTATATATAAGGCAATCCTCTACTGTCATTCCATATTACAATGCACTAATGCAGTAGGTATATTTTTGCAACATCACCACATTTGCAAAGCCAAAGGCTTTAGTAGTACAGGGATCCTGCAAAAACAAGGAACAAAAATGTTTAGTACTAATTATCTGTGCTGCCAACATTTCCTGCATACCAAAACAACAATTAGGCTTAATACCACAGATTAAGTAGCTTGATTACCTTCCCACCAATTCCCACGCGAAGCGCTATTGGAATTACTTCCATGGGAATCATCAGCCCCTCCATCTTTCTTAATCTGATCACACATAACAAACTAATTAGATTAGGCTCATGCATGTTACTGTTAAATCCAAAATTAGTTGTCATGACTCATGAATCATGATATTGATAACTTACTGCATGGTGAGAAGTAGTAGTTTTGGAAGGGGAATTTGGAGAATAAACTTCTTGGGCACCATAGTAAATAGATGAACTATAGTAGCAAGGGTTTGATAACTCATTTTGGTTATAAGTTGAGTTACTAGTCCTGTCTTTGCTTTGCTTGCCACCACTTTCACTTTTGTAATTTCTTTGACTATTGTAATCTGGATAATCATAAAACCCAAAGTTAGTGGTCAGAAAAAGGTAACCACAAGTCCTTCCAAACACTGTTTGATATTCTTATTCAAGCACTTCTTTATGCTGTTAACCACTTGTTGGATTCTTTTCAGGTACATGTCAACTTAAAATTAGGGTTTATGGAATCTGAAAGTGAGCCAATAATGTCAAGAAAGTTCCACACACCTTGGATTCCCTGTTTGGTATTGCCATAATCCTGCTTCCTTGTTGGTCCAGATATAGAGGAATCTCTGCCTAATCCCTTGGATTATATAACAAATATATATCAGAAATGACCAAATATAGGGCAAACACAAATATAGCTTTCACCGAATACCATATATATGTACAAAACATGAGCTCAAATAGTATTGGAACATGATACCGATGTTAAGTCATTCTTTTAATACTTATAATATTTTGTAACGGCGATCAGTAAATAACTATAGGACATCATTCTGTCACCTTTAAGGTCTTAGAAAAATATGTAAATAGAAAAAGCTTACCATGGAAGGAGGTCCAAAAACAGAGCCAAAGACTCCAGTAGAGGAAGAAGATTGTGAAGAATCTTTAGGACCAAAAAGATCCATAGTGAAAGAAGAGGAAGAAGATGAAGAACCAGAAATATTCTTTTTGCTATGCTCCATATATAACACTAGTAGTTTAATTTTCTTTTGTTGTTGTGTGAAACTAACTAACAAAACTACCTCAAATATATAGAAAGATTTTGCAACTACCAAAGCGAAGGAGCAGCCGACACAGCGACCAAAAGTAAATGAGAAATGAAGATAAGATTTGCAGGGCAGAGGAAGGAGAAGAGAGCAGAGGAGAGTGAGAGAGACAGAGCACGTGAAGATGTGCAGTTTGTGTATGAAGAAAAATGAATAAGTGTGATGGGTATTTATAATCCAAGAAAATTAAAGAGGTAACGGAAAAGAATGGTGCACTACTCGCCCATGTGCATTCATCAACCTCCCATAACTAACTTTTCATCAAATATACAGATGCTGGTCAAATTCACATATTTTCATGTCCAATCAAATGTTACCATGTGGCCTTCATGGATACTGCAACTTGCCTCATATATGTGTGAATTAATAATTACTCTCTCCATCTCAAAAGCTTTTCTCGTTTGATATGTCGAGACTGTTCATAACATGAGAAAAATTATGAATTTATCTCATGTGCATGTGTAGCTTGCTCCAGAGTGATATGTATACTTTGTGTATATGTATTGTATTGTAACATGTATATAATCATATAATTGGAATTTTAATTATCTTGGTTGCCTTAGGTTGAGTTTTCATATGATATAAAGGTTTGTAGAACTAGGGTTGTTACTTGGGTGTTCTGGAATTAGATTAAGATTATTATTTGAGTGTTTCACAATCAGATTAAGCCGGATGAGATACCTAACATAGTAGGTTGTGTTCACTTCAATGAGATAGAATGGATGGATAATGAAATGAATTTTATACTTTAACATGGTCAGAGAAAATGTACATAATTTTCATTTCTTCAATCATCTCATTGCTATTATTTTAGCTAAAATTCTAACCTACATATTTTGGAAGGAATGCTAATTTCATTTCTACATCGTGCTTTTTTTTACAATTTTAATCACAAGAAATATAAACTCATTCATATTTACTCAGTATTATTTCACAATTTCTTCTTTCTACATAAATTTTTTATATAATTTTTCATTTCATTTTCCATTCATTCTATTTTATCCAAGTATAACTTTTCATTTCATTTTGCCCTCATTCCATTTCATCCAAGTCCATTTCATCCAGATGAACACAATCTTAGTGTGTTTTGGTGTGTCAATTTTGCTTTAGATCGGATCACGCTTAATTAGAGCATATTTCTTGTCTTGGAATAGACAAGTACTCCCTCCGTCCCATTTTAGTTGTCACATTTCTATTTTTGTTGGTCAAATTGACTAACCTTTGACCAAAAATTATAAGTCACTCTTTCATTATTTTAAAAAATTGAAAATTACATTTTAAAGTAGATTAAAAGTTATTTCCGGTGACACATATTTTGTATTTTTTTAATTGATAAAATATTAATAAATCTCAGTCAAACTTTGATTAATTTGACCAGCACAAAGTCAAAGGTTACAACTAAAATGGGACGGTGGGAGTACTATAATTAAGCACGGATTAGCTATACTAAAATTTTAGTTTAGCCGTTCACCACACTAATTTAATGACCACACAACTGATTAATGTCCTAAATACTCCGATCCAGAAAAATGACCCTCAAATATCATTTAGTAACACTACATCGTCTAGCGTTTTGGTTGTTTCCCAAAAACGCTAGACGATGTAGCGTTTTGTTAGGTTATCCTTACAGAACGCTACATCGTGTAGCGTCTAATCAGGTTAAACCTAATAAACGCTACACGGTGTAGTGTTTTGCTGGGTTTAAAACAGCAAAATGCTACACGATCTAGCGTTTTCATCTCAAAATTGAAAACGCTAAATTATCGACATCTCTGACTAGTATTTGAGGTCATTTTTTCCAACTCTGTTATTTTGAGTCTCACGATTCAAGACCATTTTTCAGTATATATACTGAACTATGAGAATATTAGAATGAACAATATACACTAAACGAATATACTATGTGAAATTCGTTAAAACGAGATGAATTCGCAGATGTTTGCCACAATGATAATTGCTCTAGGAGTTTCGATATGCACATACATTCAACACACGGATTACACACACAAAGGGGGGAGAAATGTAAAGACTAGTCCCTTTCCCAAAAGAAGAGGAGGAGATAAATAGATAAGGCCAGTAGTCTCTGTCTCTGCAACTTGAAATTATTCGGATATGGCCGTCACTCAAACCACTGCACTATACGTTGACTCTCTTTCTTATTCTTACATGTTATTCCTTTCTTCTTCTATACATCACATTGCACAATACTATACTCCCTCTGTCCCATTTTAACTGCTTTTTTAGAGAGATGCACACAAACCAATTTTTACATTTATCGTGATGTTTATTTGAATACTTTTACCTAGCTACCCCTAATAAAAGTCAAACTAAAATACCATTTGTATTGCATTGAAAATATAAGCTCCATTTAATGAGGGGCAAAATTGAAATTCACCTACCAAATAGTGTATGAAAACAAGGGAAAGTCACATATTTTGGGACAACAATCAAATTCTAAAAAAGCGGTTAAAATGGGACGGAGGGAGTACCATGTTTCATGCACCGAATTGCAATCGAGGAATTTACATTTGAATACTAATTATTCGAATTTTTTCTATGTTGTGCTTAAAGAGTATATATGACATCATTTAATCCTAAATATTGTAATGTACCCAAACGGCTCCAAGTAATATGATGAGAAAAGTTCTAAAATTATGTAAAACTCCTGACCATTCTAAATAACTATTCCCCATCCCACCAGGCACTGGGTTCTTTACATCGGAGACGGGGCTCAGTACGTATTTTAAAATCATGATTCAGTATAGTTTTGTAAGTTATTTTAAATATTTTTCTTTGAATAAAAACATAATGTTTAAAATTTGTATTCATAATAGAAATTTCAAAAATATTCTGAAACTATATTTAATTGGAGTCTTAGAATGTGTGTCCAACAGTAAAAAAAATATGTAAAAAATGAGTAATAGGAAGAGATCATTCAACTTTTGGCCATGATGTCTAAATATATGTTCGGTTTTTCTATGGTGTGCCCATGGGCACACAATAAGCACTAAATTTTATGAGTTTGGTGCATTCTTATTGGTCATCTAATCATAAATAAGGATGGCCCCCTGCATTTACACCAAGTCCACCAATCAAAATCCACTAAACTCCTCAAATTTAGTGTATAATGTGTGCCCATGGGCACACACTAGAAAGATCCATATATGTTTAACGGAAAAAAACCCTCTAAGGGCAAACCCAACAGTGGTCCAAAGGTCTAAATTTGGACCAGTTTCGGTCTAAATCTTCCCAACAGTGGCCTAAATCTTGGTTCAAATTTAGGCCGGTGAACAGTACTGGCCTAAATTTAGGCCGCACTATTCACCGACCTAAATTTTTTTAGTAATATAATAATAACTTTTTATTATTTGTATATCTACTTAATTAAATGATTTTATGGTAATATAATTATTAAATATTTATAAATTATATTTATATATATTTTTACTTAAATAATTATATATATATTAATTATGAAATTTAATAAAATTAAATTCTCTTAAAATAATTCAAATTAACAACATATTAAAATGCTCGATTTCAACAATTTCTTGGACAACATCAAAATTTTAAAATTAAAAAAGCTCATATTGCATTTCGAGATGCATTAATTGAGCATTTGTGGGAACTATATATTAATTCGGAGTAGTATTAAATCTTTGTAAATTTTATTTTAGTTAATTAAATAAAATGTTAACTTTTCTTTTATTTTCTTTGTTTAAATATAATGTTTTTCTAATTTAATGAATTTATTGAGTTTAATATTAATATGAAATCTTATATTATTGTTAAAAGATTAGAATAATAATATAAAAATTGTTAGAAGAATAAAATATTAATATATGAATTTGGACCAAAATTTAGGCCAAACTGTTGGAATTGAAAGATGGTTCGGTGTAAATTTGGACCAAGATTTAGGCCAAACACTGGTTCCACCGTAAGAGATGGCCTAACAACTTGATATATGTTGTAATGCTACACTATGGTCTAGCAAAAAGGTACTCCATGTTAATCCTTCTGGCTTTTTATTATTTGACGTTTTGACTTTTTGCACACACTTTTAAGTTCTTTAACCAAATAATTAAAAACATTATTTTTTTTTATTTTTTTCTTTGAATAAAAATATATAATCAAAATTTTAATTCACAAAAAAATCAATCAAATATAATATTTTTAACTACCCGGTCAAAGCACTTAAAAGTATGTGCCAAAAATCAAAGCGTCAAATAATAAAAAGCAAACGTAGTAAGATTTTTCACGGTTAAGAGCAAGTCCAACAGTGTCCTAAATTGTTGTCTTAAATTATAATTTAAGGCATTTGGATAAAATGTCTACTCCAACAATATCCTAATGGTGCCTTAAACCACTAGAATATCCAACAAGTGCCTCATTTGAGGTACCACTAAGCATGTTCTAAACCAATTTTCTCAATAAAATATTAACTTCCCGTCATTTCAACATCTCTCTCCTCCTCCCTCCAATACTAATTTAAATAAATTAGGGGTTTTTTTATTAATAATCACGTTTTCAATCTTATTTCCAAAAATACTACCTTATCCAATCTTATTTTCAAAAATACTACCTTCTCTAAAATATTTTCAAAAATACCGTGGTTGCATATGCAACCATATATGCAACTGAATTCCTGATTTCAAGTTCCAGTTTTCAAATGTCATTTTCGACCTCATATTTCGAGTCGATATATATATATATATATATATATATATATATATATATATATATATATATATGGTTGCATATGGGTTGTATTCAGTTGATTCTATTGTAATCTAATGGCCCCGCCAGGGGCACCCATACATCAGTTGCAACTTACAGTTTTCCGTTGCATATGAGGTTGCATATGAGGTTGCACGCAACCTCATATGCAACCTCATATGCAACTAAATGCAACTGAAAACTGTAAGTTCCAACTGAAGTATGGGTGCCCCTGGCGGGGCCATTAGATTGCAATAGAATCAACTGAATGCAACCTCATATGCAACTAAATGCAACCTCATATGCAACTAAATGCAACTGAAAACTGTAAGTTCCAACTGAAGTATGGGTGCCCCTGGCGGGGCCATTAGATTGCAATAGAATCAACTGAATGCAACCTCATATGCAACTAAATGCAACCTCATATGCAACTGAAAACTGTAAGTTGCAACGGATGTATGGTGTGCCCCTGGCGGGGCCATTAGATTGCAATAGAATCAACTGAATGCAACCATATGCAACTGAATACAACCATATGCAACTATATATGCAACTGTATTCCTGATTTCGAGTTATATATATATATATATATATATATATATATATATATATATATATATATATATATATATATATATATATATATATATATATCGACTCCAAAGATGAGGTCGAAAATGACATTTGAAAACTGGAACTTGAAATCAGGATTTGTAGTTGCATATATGGTTGCATATGCAACCACCGTATTTTTGGAAAATATTTTCAAAAAGGTAGTATTTTTGAAAATATTTTAGAGATTTGAAAATAAGATTGGATAAGGTAGTATTTTTGAAAATAAGATTGAAAAAACAATATACAAGATAATTCCCCAATAAATTATTAGTTTAATAATAAAACATAATTATAAGATATGTGTTGGAGTTCATGTATCAAAAAAATGCCCTGAAACACTAAGAGCATCTCCAACAGTCTCTTAATTGACTCCTAAATATTATATAAAATATTAGACTCCTAGTAAGTTAATACAAATTTAAGAGTTTCAACTCCAACAATATTCTTCATACTTGCTCTTAAGTTAATATTTTATTCTTGTTTGGACTTGTATATGACACAAACTCAAATGTAATCGGAGAAAATGAATATTTTATTGTAAAAAATAAGTTAAGAGCTTTGTAATGGCTCTTAACTTTGTGGAGAGAGGAGTGAGAAACAAGAGTCTCTCGGTGATACGAGAAGTTACTAAGAGTCTTTTGGAGCAAAATTTTCTTTTTCCCTCTTCAAATTTTAATTTAAGAGCTCATTTAAGATTTTTTTGGAGATACTCTAAGATATTACTCCCTCCATCCCAAATTAGATGAGCTCATTGACTTTGAGCACACAATTTAAGGTGCATTGACCGCATAATTACAATATGAAATTTTAGTTTAAAAAAAAAAATAAAAAAATAAATTTCGGAACTTGACGGTCAATGCACTTTAAATTACGTGTCCAAAGTCAACTAGCTCATCTAATTTGAGATAGATGGAGTATTTCTTATTGTAGGCCCTTAGAGCAAGTCCAACAGTGTCCTAGTTGGAGCCCTAAATATAATATAAAAAATTATGTCCCAGTAGTTTAGGACATATTCTACTAACTTCAACTCCAACAATGTGCCTTATTTTCACTATATGTTTAATATTTTATTATTAAAAGTTCACTTTCATCATTAAAACATAATATAAAATAGAGAGAGAAAGAGAGTGTTGGTAAAAATTTATTATAAAATATGGGATCGGGCAAAGAGAGAGGGTGCCTCAAAAATAGGGCTTAAATGGGTTGTCCTAGTGATATAGGGCATCACTAGGACATTGTTGGATCAAGTTTTTTCATCAAATACCCTATATTATGACTTAGGACACTAAATAGGGCAGCTGTTGGACTTGCTCTTAGTAGGACATTGATGGACTTGGTGCAACGTGCCCAGGCACCCCACAAGAAACATTAATTATGTTATGAACTCGCCGCTTTCAATTTTAACAGAAAAGATCAGTTTTTCACTAAAAAAGATGACATGCTTTGCCTTCTCTCTTTATTTCTCTCTCTAATACATTTGACCAAGAATATCACTCTCCAATTTCTTTTGAACATTTCGTTTCCGGAATCTAACACCATTCTCAGTCAACCAGATGCCCCAAGTCCAGATTCGACTGGAGAAAGAGGGGAAATTCCGCAGACTTGTCCAGAACCCTCATTAGTTTTTTTGATTGTTAAAATAAAATATACCAGTTCAATATGATAGTAATAATGTGCAATCTTTCTCCAAATTCTTACATACCTGTTCGATAAATTTAGCCATACATAAGAAGTTGGCTAAAATTATGATAAAATATTTAAATTGTATCAAATTTATTTATTATTTATTGTTTGTTATATAGTTATTGTCTTTTTTAAATAAAATAAATAATAAATAAACTTAATAAAATCTAAATATTATCATAAATATTAGAAGTTATAATTTTACTTTGAATGTGATAGCATTCAAAAATAATGTATAAAATTTCATAAATAATATTCTAACTATTTGAACTTACATTCCCAATTAAATCGGTGAACGAACTAATACATCAACTACTCTACACTCTATGATCACTTTAATTTTTAATCCTACGGCAAAAAGTAATACTCCCTCCATCCTGATAGATTGTATACATTATTTTTTGGGCACGTTTTTTAAGGCTTCTTTAAAATATAGTTTCACAATAATTTTTTAATTTTTATTCTTTTTATAAAAATTTGATGTTTAAAAAAAAATTGAAAAAACATTATATTACTATATTTTATTGATAATCGAAATCGTGCGTATATATGCCGTTGGGACAGAGGGAGTAGGGTTCATTTGTATTGTACACTAGAACGTCGGAGCTACTAGGGCCGACACGAAGCAGGGTGGTCACAAGACTCGCAACCTCCATCAAATATCCAACAGAACTCGGAGCCGTTTGACCCTTTATCTTGCGAAAGGGTAAGATTTATAAAACGGCTGCACACAATACGACGAAAACATTGAGTCTTATTTTTCTATGATTTCTTTCTCCTTCTTTTTGTTGTTCAAAATATCATGTGAGAGTAAACCTCCAAATATTATTGTTTGAAGAAATAATTTAATATCAGTTTCCAATTCAAAATCTTAAAGGTGTAACGGTTATCATTTTTCCACTTCTTTAACGTGGAAACGTTTAGTGTTTTGAAACCGAAACGTTATTTTATGTAGCGTTTTACTGTAAAATAAAATATCATGTTATGTTTTATAATGATTTTCAGATCTAAACACAAAATGATTTAGCTTTTTAAAAAAAAATCAAAACAATAGATTATCCAGCATTAATAAATGATATTTCGGACCGTTTTTCACAAATATGATATTTTAGACATTATTTGTGGAAAATAACATGTCCTCTATCTTTTCTTTGAATTGGAATCAGTAATGTGAACCTCTCTGATTAATTTTTAAAAATATTTTAGTGGTCACTCATTTGATTAAAAGGTTATTAAAATTTTTTTCAATAAATTTTGAATCAATAAGTTAACAAATTAATTTTGATTTTCTCTGTGGCTTGAATCAATGGTAACAATAGCCGATGTAAGGGGTTAAATGGCGTTTTGGTTACTTAACTGACCGGAAACTTGCAATTGGGTCATCCAACTCAAAAAACTTTCAGTCGCATCATTATACTCTTAAAAATTTTCATTCAGGTCACTGACCGTTACACTCCGTTATATAAAAATTTGATGGAAATCTGACTAGGCTTAAACAAATCCACCGTGGCATGTACAGTCAGCTGAAACGGCATTTTGGTCACTCAACTGACTACAAACTTGCAATTGGGATCATCAAATTTAAAAAACTTTCATTTAGGTCACTTATCATAATATTCGTTAAAAATTGAAAAAAGAAAAAGTTAAACGCTATCATGCAGCACTTTTTTTTCTCTCTTTAAAATTTCAAAACTTATTAACAAATGAAACAAATGCACACATATAAAATCAATAATTTCACCCACAAAAACTGAATCTTATTTATCTCCTATCATTTTATATATTTTAAGATCATTTGGAAAAACTCATTAAATTTTTGATGGACTTTATTTGTAAACTTTATACTTATCAAAAATTACTTATTTGTAAGCTTCATACTTATTAAATTTTTGATGGACTTTATTTGTAAACTTCATATTTATCAAAAAAATTTGAGAGTATAATGATGTGATTGAAAGTTTCTTGAGTTGGATGACCCAATTGCAAATTTCTGATCAGTTGAGTGACTAAAACGTCATTTAATCCTGAGGCAAGTCATATAAGTGGGGGCTGTGTTGAAGTAAAGTAGCTAGGCATGCCTATTCATTATTTGGCATGTTTTCTACTAATTTCCACTAATCTTTATTATTAATTTTATATGTATATAATTTATTATAGCTAGTTAGATTGTGATACTTTTCGGTTTTATAATTCACGAGTATTATGTTGATGTCGTTCCGTAAAATGAAAACCGGCACTTTTCGATGAGAATGTTTGAGAAGCTATAATATAGACTATTTTATTGAATATTATAATCAACTAATTTTTCGGTAAATTTATTTTTTGTTTTCCTGAAATATCTGAATTTGACTTTTGTTCAACCCGATAAATATTAGGACATGTACTCATTTTAAAAAAAAAAATGCAAAGTGGCATGCCATTTGAACATCCCTTGTAAAAAACCAGGCCACGTGTCTGTGGTAAGTTTTGTGACGAGTATATGACATGCAAGTATCCTCGATATGCAAAAATACTTCGTGTAAAAAATTTGGTAATTTTGTTTCATAAAATGAAAAGGGTTGGATTTTATCGAAATGATTTCCCGTATTCATACAAACAAATAGTACTAATTAGAATATTTCATATTAATTATAATATTATTTTGTGTAAAATTCTGTATTCAATTTTGTGCATGTAGTACTACTACGCTGATATTCATGAGTTAAACCGCGTAATACTAGAAAACAGATAAAATCATAGATTGCTTTTGATCTAAATAATGTATGTATTCTGCAAGTTAGAAATTATATAACGGATTTTCTGTGCACTAACAATCATTTTTTAGTTAGATTATAAATTTTAATTGGTTTCAATCTCACTACTAATGATGACACGAAAAACTCTGACAATCAACCTGTTTCGTGCAAATAAAAGGTGTACACTCGACAGATCCATAATACAAATATAGCAATGGATTTTTTTTAATAAGTGTTCATCACTCATTCTAATGATCACTTTTTAGGTAGGTAACAAATTTCTACGATTTTCAATAACTAAGATGATCCAAAAATATCCGCGGATTCATAAACATTATAAATTATAAGTTAACTGTAGTAAAATTGTACAACCGTATTTAGCAAAAAAAAAAAAAACATGTACAACCGTGACAACAATACAACGTGGCCCTGTTTGGGAATCAGCGGTTAACTGTTAGCGGATTGAATTAGATGTTTTGACTAGCTGATTGAAATAGATGTTTTGACTAGCTTTTTATGACACATACCAAAACCTATAACTCAAAAAACTCCTCAAAGTGGCTTTTTGAGCCCAAACCTCTGTTTTAATCCGCTAACTATCAAACACTGTCATTAGCGGAATTGAAATAGCCAAACCTTTAAATTACCCCAAACCTCTAATTTTTCCCCAAACCGTTAACTTCCAAACACGGCCATATTCTTATTTTGATATCATGAATCAACTCACAAAGTAAACTTCAGTCCCCTAAATCATATAATGTTCATCAAACTTTTTATTGTAACAAATGAATGTAGAAGATCAATAAAACTAGGAGGAAGTGGAATATGCAACAACAGGACTCCTAACTTGAAACGCCCCATCATCCCACACTAAAGAACCAGACAACACTTTGCTACCAACTTTTGCAGCAACTGTAACTGTGAAACTCTGTTTCTGGCCTATGGCGTTGAACGAAAGCACGCTAGGCTCAACTTTGATACTAAGTCCTGATGGAGCTTTTGTTACAGCCTTATAAGTGGAAGCTGGTGTGCCAACATTTGTTACAGTTCTGTGGAAGGTACGCGTAAATGAAGTGCCTGATTCCGCGGATAAAGCAAATGAAGGATAGTTCAAGTCCCATACTGTTCCATTGGTAGCTGAAGTACAAGTAGTGTTGTCTCCAGTAACAATTTGCAATGATTTGGAGCTGTAACCTTGCCCGCATAAGAATTTGATAAAATCTGCCTCTCCTGCATCGTAAATTAGACCAGGTTGTGCAGCTTTGATAGGATCTATCTGTCCTGACCCGTAAGCAAACTCAACATCAGTGTTTTTAGCAGCACTTAAAGTTGAGGCTACACAGGAAGAAAAGGGAATCAATCAGTGCATTATAAAATATCATCTTTTACATGTCCCTAGCAAAAAAATTGAAATTAATACCTGTTGTCATAAGAGCGGACTTAATTGCTGCTGGTGACCATGTCGGATGAAATGATTTAACATATGCAGCTGCACCGGTGGCATGAGGACAGGACATGGATGTACCGGATATAATGTTGTACGGGACAACCCTTTTGTCTCCGACTAATCCTGTTACTGTTGTAGCTTCTGACCAAGATGCCACGATGTCCACACCAGGAGCTGTTAAGTCAGGCTGCAAAATTGAAAAGAATTGAATGAGGCAGAGGAGACAGATCAAGGATAAACAAGAAAGTGATCATGGAACTATAGATAGATTACCTTGAGGAGATCGCTTGTAATAGGATTTGGCCCTCTTGATGAAAACGAAACAACAAAGGGAGCTAATGAATCTTTTACATCAATACTCTGTAAAATGGTTGCAGTTGGTTTACTGCATCATCATAAAATCATTCACATATTGTTATTCTTGATTAAAGTGTCGGATAACTGTAACTTCACAGAAATGATACATTACCTGGTCGTATTAATAAAAGTTAAAACTTTTGCTCCATCTTCTAGAGTAAGATAGGAAGTAGACAAAGGAAAGGAGAAAGCATGATCTTTAAAGCCCCCATCTTGCATTATTGTACCAATTGCCCCTGATTGCAATGCGCCCTCTCCATCGCTCAGCTCATCACAAAAGACTATCTTTCCAGCAACCGATGAATTATCCAATGAATCGGGGAAGCAGTACCTATTATACCAAGAAAATTCTCAATCAATATGTGGACTTATCAAAATATTTAAGTTCTCATCTTCTTAAGTACCTGGAGTCAGCTCCAGTGTAACCTGCTGCAGTGTTTGGTACATCACCACCATAAACTATTGGGTGTGAGCCACTGATGAAAGTGTTTACAGCAAAACCCTGCACATAAACAATATGTTAGGAAAATACGGAAGACAAAAATGATGATTGTACAAATATCATTATTAAGGCGGACATATATCCCTACCTGATAAAAATTTTTGTTGCCCAGTTGCACAAATGCTATGAATTTTCTATCTATGGTGCTGGCAGCAACCGAGAGAGACCAAGGCGAAAGGTTGGTAATTGTTGCAGGATCAGGACCAGAATTTCCAGCAGAATTGGATGTGAGTATCCCATTTTTCATGGAGTGAAAAGCTCCAATGGCAATCGGATCATCAAAATAGTCTAAAGCAAATGACCCCCCTACTGAGAGAGAAATTATATCAACCCCGTCTGCTATAGCATCATCAAATGCAGCTAAAATATCAGCATCGTAACAACCATCAGCCCAACAGATCTTGTACACAGCAAGGCGCGCTGAGGGAACCCCTCCACGAGCTGTTCCTGACCCAAGGCCAAACAAGCTTGCTTCATCTACTATTCCTCCGGCTGCTGTGGAGGCGGTGTGTGTTCCATGTCCCTCAGAATCCCTAGGCGATTTGAAATCACCTACACCTATTTCTCCATCACTTCTGTAGAACTTGGCTCCTATGATTTTGCTGCATTCCAAATATAATGAATTAAGCAAGCGTTTTATAAGCAGAATAAAGATTGCTGAACCGAAAGTAGACTAATTAATTTGATAACTGATATCATGGATCAATAGGGTCATCTCAAGAAAGATCACTTCTTTTCTTTTCTATTTCTAATTTCTGAAAGATTCAAGAAGTTTACTTGTTGCAAGTGAAATTAGAAGGTGTTTGGCAGCTGCCTTTCCATTTGCTTGGAGGTGGACCAAATCCTTCATCACTAAAACTTTTGGATTCAGGCCAAACACCAGTGTCTAGCATCCCAACTATAATATCGCTTTCTAACTTTGCACGCACAACTTCTTGTGGGAAGCCGATGAAATCCCATGATCTTGTCGTATGTAGCTGTTTCTTTCTGCTAGGGAACACTGACACTACACCTTCCATCGCTGAACAAATAAATCAGAACTCGGATTATCAGTAAAAGTACAAATATATACACATTCCTCATTAATCAGATCCATCTTGTCATCTAAATTACGTTTAGTACTCACTAGATAATCTGTTCCTCTCTTCCTCTGTTAGCTTCGCAACAAATCCATTAAAACTCCTCTTGTAGCTGTGGAGTAAAGACTGGGATGCCCTACGACTGATTGCAAGTCAATGCAGAAGTCATGATCAGGCAATATGAATAAGACTCTAGAATATAAGCTCACTAATGATTACTACCAGCACGACTTCTTTAAGTTAGTAATGCCTTAACAGTGATTTATTATGCATGTCTTAAACCAAAGATACACCTGCATGATGAAGAATTGTAACATTCTCTGTTGAGAGATTAATATACTCTACTTCATTCTCCAGAAGTTAAACAAATTATAAATTTAAATAATACTAACTATAACCAGACACACAATCATAATTTAAACAAGTAACAACCTGCCCACAACTTGTCGTAGAATGTTGGTGTGAGAGGCAGTAGCAGAGAAACCTCTGGCCTTAGGAAGATCACCCATGTACACAACATATACCTGAAACAATGATTAATATTGCAGACACTTTAGCATATACAAAATTTCAAGTGCTAATTAAAAGACAAGTAATCCCTGTTATTTTGATTTTCAGACTAGTTCATGCAATGCATCTTCGTAAACTTTACTGTGACCAGTACTGATAACTATCTCTTCTCTCTAAACATAAAAACATTGCTAGAGACATGCCTTTTGATCGTCATCAGACGCACCACTACAGCCAATGAGCATGGTATATGTGAAGCTGATTACCAGTAACCATAGTAGAGAATGTATGTGGCTAGCCATTGTGCTGGAAGGTTTTGTATTTGTTGCAGCTAACAGAGGAGGTATTTATACAAAGCTTTTCAGTCTGTAACATACTCGCATGTTGTGTAAATAACATTCTGCATTGGTTTCTCAAGATTAGAAATGCAATGCAATCGGTTTACCCGTCTCCAAAGAGAAACTGTCACAAGTCGCAAGCCGGCTTATTATATAATCAATTTCTGCTTGAATAAAAATGTGATCCTATGCAGAGTTACAAGAGCAAGTAAACTTCCCTCTCCTATTTTAATCACAATGTTATCCAAATAAAATCTAATTTTCTGGAAATTCCAATTCAAATACTCACACGCCTGTACGCTACCTATTATCCAGATTCCATTAAGAGTTTTTAGTATCAGGTTCTTCGTGTAAGCTCAAGAAAATCAGTATAGGAGGAATGTAATGCAGAAGTCAGATGTAGGTCAAATATTAATAACAAAGCTTTAATATGGCGAAATGATGTCATGTTGATGCGGAAAAACAGTCATCTCTGTGTCAGTAACCTGATTCTTTTGTACAGGATAGTACGATGTTGTCAGTTGGTCTCAATCCTGCAATGTATTTCATACTCCCTCCGTCTGACCAGGATGCTTACGTGCACTGTTTGCACACATTTTGAGGCTCTCATAAAATACAGTTTTATTACGCATTTTTAATTTTTTCTTTTTTGAATAAAAGTTTAAACGTCAAATTTTTTTCGGGATTTTTTTTAAAATTAAATATATAATGTAAGTATACTTTATAGGAGCATTAAAATACGTGCCAAAAAGTAACGTAACCTGATGGGACGGAGGGAGTATAAATTAGCCGAGTTAAGAGTCTAGCAATTTTGTGCATGTAGCGCTACTCATATTATAAACGAGCAAATGGGTACCAATCTCATTAAGGCACCTGCACTACTCATGCAATATAGTGAGACATTTGGTCACTCTGTTTCGACTGTGCATGCATGGACCATGGAATACTCAGGGCCGGCTCAAGACATTTCTATTTTAGTTGGTCAAATTTCTATTTTTGTTGGTCAAATTGACTAACCTTTGACCAAAAATTATAAGTCACTCTTTCATTATTTTAAAAAATTGAAAATTACATTTTAAAGTAGATTAAAAGTTATTTCCGGTGACACATATTTTGTATTTTTTTTAATTGATAAAATATTAATAAATCTCAGTCAAAATTTGATTAATTTGACCAGCACAAAGTCAAAGGTTACAACTAAAATGGGACGGTGGGAGTACTATAATTAAGCACGGATTAGCTATACTAAAATTTTAGTTTAGCCGTTCACCACACTAATTTAATGACCACACAACTGATTAATGTCCTAAATACTCCGATCCAGAAAAATGACCCTCAAATATCATTTAGTAACACTACATCGTCTAGCGTTTTGGTTGTTTCCCAAAAACGCTAGACGATGTAGCGTTTTGTTAGGTTATCCTTACAGAACGCTACATCGTGTAGCGTCTAATCAGGTTAAACCTAATAAACGCTACACGGTGTAGTGTTTTGCTGGGTTTAAAACAGCAAAATGCTACACGATCTAGCGTTTTCATCTCAAAATTGAAAACGCTAAATTATCGACATCTCTGACTAGTATTTGAGGTCATTTTTTCCAAACTCTGTTATTTTGAGTCTCACGATTCAAGACCATTTTTCAGTATATATACTGAACTATGAGAATATTAGAATGAACAATATACACTAAACGAATATACTATGTGAAATTCGTTAAAACGAGATGAATTCGCAGATGTTTGCCACAATGATAATTGCTCTAGGAGTTTCGATATGCACATACATTCAACACACGGATTACACACACAAAGGGGGGAGAAATGTAAAGACTAGTCCCTTTCCCAAAAGAAGAGGAGGAGATAAATAGATAAGGCCAGTAGTCTCTGTCTCTGCAACTTGAAATTATTCGGATATGGCCGTCACTCAAACCACTGCACTATACGTTGACTCTCTTTCTTATTCTTACATGTTATTCCTTTCTTCTTCTATACATCACATTGCACAATACTATACCATGTTTCATGCACCGAATTGCAATCGAGGAATTTACATTTGAATACTAATTATTCGAATTTTTTCTATGTTGTGCTTAAAGAGTATATATGACATCATTTAATCCCAAATATTGTAATGTACCCAAACGGCTCCAAGTAATATGATGAGAAAAGTTCTAAAATTATGCAAAACTCCTGACCCTTTTAAATAACTATTCCTCAACCCACTAGGCATTGGGATCTTTACATCGGAGACCGGGCTCCGTATTTTAAAACTATGATTCAGTATAATTTTGTAAATTATTCTAAACATTTTTCTTTTTGAATAAAAACATAATGTTTAAATTTTTATTCATAATAAATTTGAAAAATAAGTTATGAAACCATACTTAATTGGAGTCTTGAAATGTGTGTCGAGCAGTGAAAAAAATATGTAAAAAAATGAATAGGACGGAGAGAATATTCAACTTTTGGCCATGATGTCTAAATATATGTTTAACGATAAAAACGCTGTAACAACTTCATATATGTTAGAATGCTAGAGTATCATTCAACAAAGAAGTACTCCAATGTTATTCTTTCTGTTTTTTATTATTTAACACTTTGATTTTTTGCAAACACTTTTAAGTCCTTTGACCAAATAGTTAAAAATATTATTTTTTAAACTTTTTTTTTCCTGAATAAAAATATATAATCAAAATTTTAATTCACAAAGAAAAAATCAATCAAGTATAATATTTTTAACTACCTGGTCAAATCACTTAAAAGTATGTGCCAAAAATCAAGACGTCAAATAATAAAAAACAGAGGGAGTAAGATTTTTCACGGCCAAGAGCAAGTCCAATAATGTCCTAAATTGTTGTTCTAAATTAAAATTTAAGAACATTTAGATGAAATGTGTGCTCCAACAATGTCCTAGTGGTGCCTTCAACCATTAGAACATTAAACAGGTGCCTCATTTTTGGGCATGTCCTAAACCAATTTTCTCAATAAAAATATTAACTTCCGAGCATGTCCTAAACCAATTTTCTCAATAAATATATTAACTTCTTCTCATTTCAATACATCTCTCTCTTCTTACTTTTCACTTCCCTCCAATACTAATTGAAATAAAGTATTAGTTTAATAATAAGGCATAATTATAAGGCATGTTGTTGGAGTTCATGTATCAAAAAAATGTCCTAAAATATTAGGATACTATTTTTTTTGACGAAAAGCGAAGAGTTTTATACATTACCGAAACCTAGCCGAGACAAACCCTCGAACTGTCAATTACTACCTGATTATGAAACAAATTAGGAGCTAAACATATAGCCGCTTTGTTTTCAAATCGTTTAACACATAGAATATTTAAATTCTTTAATCTAAAAAGTATTACAATGAAATCTCGAACAATCTATTCTACACCAGTTGTGAACATAGTAGCATCGCAATTGACCTTCACATAAGCATTATCTTTAACCCAATGTTCAGAATTATCAGTTACAAATACTGATATTAGATCAACAAATGATTCCAAAACATGAACAATTTTTTGTCGTGAAAGGCGAGCTCTTACGATATTCACCACCCTACCATATTTGATGCGAGCTTTACAGATCACCCAAAACAGCATGTAAGTCCTTCTCAGAACCGTTACCGAAACCCATGACAAATCACATGAAAACAAACACAAAATCCAAAAAGATGGGCACGACAAACAACCTTGATAACAAAGTACTTAACAAGAACTCACCTAAAAAAGATTATATCTTGATTTTCTATTATTAATAAAACTGATAAAAAGAATAGAAGATAGAAGAGCTAAGATGATTATTGAGTAAGGAGGATGAATGTTGAAAAAAGTGGCACTAGATTCTTAATTTCGGAGGTCGACTCTCAAAATGCAAATCTTAATATTAGAACACTATTTTCATTATATTGATAAGGTACTTCTAGAATATTGTTGGACTTGTTTTAACGTTTGCCCCCACAAGAAACATTATATGTTATGAACTCGCCGCTTCCAATTTTAATAGAAAAGATCAATTTTTCACTAAAAAAGATAACATGCTTTGCCTTCTCTCTTTTTCTCTCTCTAATACATTTGACCAAAAATATCACTCTCCGATTTCTTTTGAACATTTCGTTTCCGGAATCTAACACAATTCTCAGTCAACCAGATGCCCCAGGTACAGATTCGACTAGAGAAAGAGGGGAAATTCCGCAGACTTGTCCAGAACCTCATTAGTTTCTAGAATATAATATAAGTAATAAATCCAAACCTATAATATAATATAAGTAGT
Source organism: Daucus carota subsp. sativus (assembly GCF_001625215.2). NCBI lineage: Eukaryota > Viridiplantae > Streptophyta > Magnoliopsida > Apiales > Apiaceae > Daucus > Daucus carota. The sequence goes on along the minus strand of NC_030383.2, from coordinate 54,374,234 downwards.
GGAATCTTAAAATATGTGCCAAGCATTGAAAAAAACTATAAAGAAAGGAATAATAATAATATAAATGAGCAGTAAAATTGGGGGAAATTATAATAAGAACTCATTAAATTATCAATCTAAAATCAATGAGTTCAAACAATTTATCATCTACAATCGATTCTCAAGCAAAATTAAGTCAAGTGATCTTTATAAAACAATATATAATAATAGACACTAGACAATCATGATTTTTATTCAAAAAAAAATTAAAATAATTTATGAAACTAAATTATTTAGGAGTCTTAATATGCCTGTCAAACTTTCGCCTTTAAGTTAAACTACCTTATAGAGTATTGTATATAAAGAAGTAGACATATATCAGATCATCATAATATTGCAGACTAGCACTGTATTTTAATAATGCTAAAAAAATAACATAATGTTAATAATCAAACCCAAACCTAATATTAATGATAAAAAAAATCCAAACCTAATATTAGTGACAAAAGGACAAAATATTATAATTTAGTGGTAAGTTTCTAAATACACAGTAAATTAGGTGACGAAAAAATATATTTTCCCTATTTCTAAATGGAGATCTTATTTTGATATTAATACTAATGTAATTAAAATTTTCTAAATAAAATAATTTTCAATACAACTATATTAATGAACAAGAATTATATTCACAAATTTAAAGTTCACTTAAAAAATATTATTCTTTTATATTTTATAAGAACATTCAATGACAATATTTCTAGTGTGTTAATTAATTTCATTATTAAATTTGTCATATATATAGCTATAAATTTATAGACATAAATTTATAAATTTGGGGTCCCTTATTTTTCAAAGTATACGACTAATCATAATAGTTTATCTAAATATCATTTGTAACTATTTCAAAATATTAGTACAAGGCAACTAGAAAATACGAACATGTATCAAAAAGGGCTAACTATCAAAATGGTCATTAATGTGGATATTAGATATCATTTTGTTCATCAATGGTATCATTAAAATTATAATAAATATCAAACAAATACCTTTAAATATGAGTTTTCAAGCGGTAAAAATATTATTTTTAAAGGTTTACACGTTGTTTTGCATGTTACGGCAAGCAAGTAAAAGGTCATGATTTCTAATTAATATTTATGATAATATATTTAGATTGTATCAAATTTATTTACTATTTATTTTTTTATTATATATTTATTGTTTTTTAATAAAAATAAATGATAAATAAATTTGATAAAATCTAAATATATTATCATAAATATTAGAAGTCATAATTTACTTGGATATGATAACATTCAATAACAATACGTAAAATTTCATAAATAATATTTTAACTGTTTAAACTTATATTCCCAATTAAATCGGTGAACGAATTAATACATCAACTTCACTTCATGATCACTTTAATATTTAATCCTACCAAAAAGTAATAGGGTTCATTTGTGTTGTACACTAAAACGTCGAAGCTCCTAGCACTACACCAATTTTGGCCATTTACAACCGATTTTTTCCGCTTATTCCATCGTAATTAGTGTCATTTACGACGGAAAGTTTCTGTCGCTTTTGCTCGCGTCTGAAGTTTAAAAAATGGTCGATAATTCAAATTGTGTCGCAAGTTATCACTTCCGTCGTAAGTTCAGCCATGTGGACTCCACTGCTCAATTTTATTAGATCACAATATATGACGGAACAAAACCGTCGTATTTACATCGTGGGCCCTACCTATTTACGACGGAAAAATCATCATAAATTCAGCCACGTGGACCCCACGGCTCAATTCATCAACTACATCATATGACGAAAAAAACGTCGTATTTTAAGTGTGGGCCCACTGCTTATCGACAATATATGACGAAATATTCCGTCGTTAGTTCAGCTTACGACGGCTTATTTACGGCGGAAAAGAAAATCACTTTATTTTAATTTATTTTGTTTCTTTAATTAGGTAGATATGTTAACTTATGACGGTTAAATTACGACGAAAAATTAAAACTTATAATTCTTATTTATTTTTCTTTTTTAAAATAGATATAATTATATAATTATATGAACTTACGACGGCGTATTTACGACGGAAAAGAAAATACTTTATTTTTATTTATTTTTTGGCTTTATTTAAGTAGATATGTTAACTTACAACGGTTTTTTTCGCGGGAAGAAATTTATCATTTTTTATTAGGGCGCGGCTGAATTCTAGCGAAACATACGACGGAAGGTTGGTACGTCGTAAGTATTGACGAGAAAAATACGACGAATGTTTGTGTTCCGTCGTAAGTTTTGCGCTCCATCTTTTCTGTCGTAAGATATCCGTCGTAATTGGCCAGAATTGGTGTAGTGTAGGGCCGACACGAAGCAGGGTGGTCACAAGACTCACAGAACTCACAACCTCCATCAAATATCCAACAGACTCGGAGCCGTTTGACCCTTTATCTTACGAAAGGGTAAGATTTATAAAACGGCTGCACACAATAACGACGAAAACATTGAATCTTTTATTTTTCTATGATTTCTTTCTCCTTTTTTTGTTGTTCAAAATATCATAATTTTTTAGAGTAAACCTCCAAATATTATTGTTTGAAGAAATAGTTTAACATCACTTTTCAATTCAAACTATTAAAGGTGTAACCGTTACTCTCTATGTCTCTCTCATTTCCTTACATTTTTTTTTTGCATTACTCGACACGTATTTCAATGCACATATAAAACATAATTTCGTAACTTTTTTTTCAAATTTTTCTTTCTTGTATAAAAGTTTAGATACTAATTTTTTATTCAAAAGAAAAAAAAGTTCAAAATAATTTATCAAACTATATTTTATGAGAGCATTAGAATGCGTGCCGAGCCCCCGTCCCCCATTGTAAACAATTGAGGGGGACGTCCACTTTTTAACATGGAAACGTTTAGTATTTTGAAACCTTAACGTTATTTTGTGTAGCGTTTCACGATAAAACAAAATAGCGTGTTACGTTTTGTAATGATTTTTAGATCTAAATACAAAATGATTTAGCGTTCTTTAAAAAAAAATCATAATAACATATTATCAAACATTTATAAATGATATTTCAGACTGTTATTTACAAATATGATATTTTAGACATTATTTATAGAAAATAACACGTTTTCTGGCTTTAACTTTAATTTGGAATCAGTAATGTGAAACTTTATGATTAATCTTTAAAAATATTTTAGTTCACTCTTTTGATTAAAATACGGTTACTAATTTTTTTTCTAATAAATCTTGAATCGATGAGTTAACAAATTAATTTTTATTTTCTCTGTGACTTGAATCAGTGATAACTGGTAAATTTTGATTTTCTCTTGACTTGAATCAGCGGTAACTGGTGCCGGGTGTGTGTGTTTCCTATTCTTTGGCATGTTTTGTGAACTAATTTTCCACTAATCTTTATTATTAATTTTATATAAATATTATATGTATATAATTTATTATAGGTAGTTACATTGTGATACTTTTCAGTTTTATAATTCACAAGTATTATGTTGATGTCGTTCCGTGAAATCAAACCCAGCACTTTTCGATGAGAATGTTTGATAAGCTATGATATAGACTATTTTTATGAATATTATTATCAACTAATTTTTCGGTAAATTTATTTTTGTTGTCCTGAATTATCCGAATTCGACTATCATTCATGTACTCATTTATAGAAAATAAAAAATGCAAAATGACATGCCATTTGAACATCCCTTTAGTAACCAGGCCACGTGTCTGTGGTAAGTTTTGTGACGAGTATGTAAGTATCCTCCATATGTAAAAATACCTTATGTAAATTTTTTTTATTGTGGTTATTCACACAAATAGTACTGATTAAAATATTCCATATTAATTATAATGTTATCTTGTGTAAAATTTTGTATTCAATTTTGTGCATATAGTACTGCTAGACATATTCATGAGTTAAATCGTGTATTATTAGAAAACAGATAAAATTATAAATTGCTTCTGATCTAAATGTATGTATTTTGCATCTTACAAATTTCTGTGTACCAACAACCCCTTTTTAATTAGATGATGAATTTCAATTGGCTTCAATCTCACTGCTAATGATGTACACTCAAAAGATTCATAATACAGATACAACAACCGATTTTTTTTAAATGTGTCCATGACTCATTCTAATGACCACTTTTTAGTTAGGTAACAAATTTCTATTGATTTTGATTTTCAATAACAATGATAGTCCAAATATAATGTTCTATTGATAGAGCATATATTTATATATGTTTATATATGATTTTATTCCCATAATTTTAGTATTTTGTAAATAATCGGGTTATTACTGATTGATTTTAAGTGTTTAATGGCAGGAAAATAAATATTCCTAAAGTTGGATTAAATCAAGCTTAATTGGGCTTAATCAGGTGAAAATTCGGATTTTACGGGCTACCTGCACAACAAACTTGTTTGGGCCATAACTTGAGCTCTGGACGTCAGAATTGGGCGATTCAACAGCCCACGCGAAGATATCGAAATTGTCTACAAGTTTAAAGTGGTCCAGCTCTCTAAAGACAAATGGATCAGCCCAGAATCAGGCCTGAAAGTCAGCCTACGAATTTCTTTTCAGAATCCAACTTGTTTTAGGAAATTTGATTTGTTTTTCAAGGAAACCATTAAAACACTATTATTATTAGGGTTTTGTATTATTAGAAAGATATCGAATAGTGGGTATTGAGAGATAGAGGTAAAGAAAGCTTTGGGAGATAACTCGAGAAAAGATTGAAGGGATTCAGTCCAAGTTCGAGAGATTTCGTCAAGTTGTATTTTCTTCACTCTTGTACTCTTTTGACATGATTTCAGTAATATATATATTCGTGTTTTATTTAATTGTTATGGGTAACTAATCCTCTAATCCGAGGATTGGGGAGTATTTGTTGGTTTAATATGTTTGTTTGATCTAATATTGTGATTTCTCTATGTATGCTAATCTGTCATTGAGCGCTTAACACAGTTATAGGAGTCGCGAACCTGTAATTGTATCTGTAGGATTTATAATGAATCGGGAGAGGATTTATATTTCTTGTACATGATATGGCAGACATAACTCAAGTAATTAATCGGGAGATTATTAGGTGAGTTGTGAAGCAGAAAATCCTTGGTTCGTAATAGCTTATAATTTGGTTTTGATTGATCATGGGAGTGACTTCAAGGTTGAATTATAGGTATTATTTTGTATCTTGGGAGAGAACATTATAATCAATAGAAGGATTGTTTTTAGCAGAGTGGAGACTTGTTTATCACGATTGATTGACATTCATTGTAGCCAGCAAAGAAACCTGATTCTTGGATTGCTTTTCTCATCGTTAATTCACATTTTTAATTGCTTTATTAGTTTAATTTAGTTGATAGTAAAAAACCACAATTATTCTCTAAACTTCTAAATAGAAAGGAGTAATATACTTGATTTGATATTGTATTCAGTCCTTCCCTGAGAACGAACTTTATATAATTTCACTGCAACAAATTGGCGCCGCTGCCGGGGAAGGCAGCAATATTAAGTTTAAGTTAATTATTTCTTATTGTTTAGATTTTACTAAATTTGTTTCCGAGAACAATCTCATTGGTGTTTCGTTTCAGGTACATCTTATATGCGTAGATCGAAAAGTGTTGGAGATTTCGAACTAGATCCAGAAATTGAGCGCACTTTTCGAGTTAGAAGAAAAGAGGCTAGGCAAAGAAAGGAAAGAGCCAAGATGATTGACGCTGAAGATAATCTTGTTGTTAATCTTGACCAGTCATCTATTCAGGATCATGAAACTCCTAATCCTGCGAATTGCATGTACAAAACTCCTGAGATTGGTGCAGCTCAATATAACATCAATCCCAGTCTAATTCAGATGGTGAGCAATTCTGCTTTTGAAGGAGATATTGAACGAGAGGATCCACACCGACATCTAGAGCGCTTTGTGCAAATGTGTGGTTCATTCAGAATTAATGGGGTTACTGCAGATCAGATTCGTCTCCACATGTTCCCTTATTCTATAAAGGGAAAAGCTTTGGAATGGTTTCAACAATTGTCAGATACTGCTCTAGCTACTTGGGATAATCTTTCTACCGAGTTCTTATCCAAATATTATCCTTCTGATAAGACTCAGCAAATGAGAGCTATTATTCTTACTTTCAAAGCACAACCGGGTGAAGGCTTGTATCAGGCATGGGAGAGATACAAGGCATTGTTGAGAAAATGTCCACATCATGGTTATGAGGAATGGATGGTTCTGAGTACTTTCTATGGAGCTTTGAATTCTGATATTCGGCTGAGTTTGGATGTTGCAGCTGGAGGAAACTTTAAGAAAGCACCTGTTCATCAAGCAAAGGCACTTCTCGAGGAATTGGCCTCAAATAACTATGCTTGGGCACCCAGTGGTACAAGCTCGGTGAAATCAGCACAAGACACCGAGATGATGAACTTACTCACTTTGAAATTGGATGCTCTTACTCAAGAGGTTTGTGGGCAAAAGGCAAGTGTCAATGCTATCTCTTCTCCGATGGAAGGATATTTGGATCCTAGTGTTAATCAACACCCTTATACACAACAGTTTCCAGACGAAGCATCTTTTATCCAAGGAAGACAGTCATGGCCTGTTCAGAATAATTCATATTACAATCCAAATCAAAGGCCCAACAACAATCTTTCCTACAACAATAGTCATGCTGTTAATCCATCATATGCAGCTCCAAAGCAAAATCCGCCTCCTGGTTTTCAACCACGTCAGCAGTATCAAAGTCAACAACAGTTTCAACCTTTACCTAATAACAAAAAAGAGCCTGCTGATTGGGAAGTTGCACTCGGCAAGATGATACAAGGAACTACTGGGGCTTTTGCTAATATCGAGACTAAATTCAATAAGGTTGAGTCGAGGATTGATCAGATAGCTTCGTCACAGAAAATGTTGGAAATGCAGATTGGCCAAATTGCTAATAAGGTTGGTGCTCGTGAGCAAGGATCACTGCCTAGTCAACCAGATGTGAATGTCAAAGAACACTGCAAGGCTATCACGTTGAGGAGTGGCAGAGAATTACCAGAAGTTAGAGCGCCGGGACTAAATGATGCAACTCTTCCTCCTAAAAAGAGAAAGTCATATCAGAATACTGTGAAAATTGCTGAGAAGAGTGAGGATGAGCCAAAAGATGAGACTCCACCGAAAGCTCACGTGAAACAATATGTGCCTCCAATCCCTTTCCCACAAAGGTTGACAAATCGGAAGTTAGAGAAGCAATATGAGAAATTTTTAAAGATGTTTCGGGAGATACATATTACTATTCCTTTTGCTGATGCTTTGGCTCAAATGCCTCTTTATGCGAAATTCATGAAACAGGTATTATCTAATCGCAAGAAGTTAGAGGCGGTGGAGACCATCAGTCTTAATGAAGAGTGTAGTGCGGTTATACAACGCAATATTCCTCCTAAGCTCAAGGATCCTGGGAGCTTTTCTTTGCCATGCACTATTGGGAAAGTCGGAATAAAAAGAGCATTGTGTGATCTTGGAGCTAGTGTGAGTTTGATGCCATATTCTATCTATAAAAGACTTGGTTTGGGAGAGCTAAAGAAAACAAGGATATCACTTCAACTTGCGGATCGGACTATAAAATACCCACTGGGTGTACTTGAAGATGTTTTAGTGAATGTTGATAAATTTGTTATTCCTTGTGATTTTGTTATTCTGGAGATGAATGAGGATGTTGAGATTCCTATTATCTTGGGAAGGCCATTCTTGGCCACTGCTGGAGCAAGTATTGATGTGAAGGCTGGCAAGCTTACACTAAACGTGGGTGAAGAAAAAGTGGAGTTTGATCTAGATCAAGTTATGAAGGCACCGACACTTGAAACTGAAAGCTTTGTTGTGGATATTGTTGAAGAAGTTCTAAAAGAAGTCACCGGTGATATTTGCGATAATGAAGCTGAAGCAGGTGGAAACAATTATTTGGAATTCCCAGAAAATGATTGGAAGGAGACGGATTTGACACTTGGGCTAGTTGAGATGATTTTGAAAGAGCCACCATAAAAGAATGAGGTAATTACGTCAAGCTAATGACGTTAAACAAGCGCTTCTTGGGAGGCAACCCAAGGTATAATATATATATTATATAATATATTTTGTAATTTTTATAGGATTTTAGAATTTTTTTTTATTTTCTTTACTCCCATGAGATGCGTTGATGGGTGTGTTCAGTGTTTCAGGTTATGATATTTGACTGATATTTGTTGAAGAATCATGGCATGTTGTGATAATGATATTGTGCACAATCATGCACTCTCTCATGCACCTATACTGAGCCTACGCGAGATTTTTATTCGAATTGCATGGTCATGCAATTTGCTGCATTCTCATGTCTTTCTCAACCGACCGGATTTTCACGACCTGGCACGAGCATGCACTTCTGTGCATGATTATGCAGTCTATTTTGTGCGTTGCGTCTGGTTTTGCTTCACTTTGCACGGTTATGCAGTCTGCAGCATGCTCATGCATTCTCAACATAGCTCTCGACTGGAATTATCATACCTTGCACGATCATGCAGTTCTGGAACATGCTCGTGCAGTCAATTGTGCTTGCTGCGTGTGATTTATGAGGCATAAGCATGGTCGTGCAGTTTTGTGCATGATCATGTCCTACCTTCACTTGCTTTTATGAGTTCTTGCACGTTTATGTAACAATCCCCAACCACTTCCACCCTGGTCATGGATCACGACACTTCATGCGTATGCACACGGGAGTCTTCTTAACTTTTATTTGTATAAATATTTATTATATTATATTATATATTATTCATTGAGGACAATGAACCATTCAAGTGTGGGGATGTGTTCTCACGAATAATAATATTTTTTAAAAAAAAAAAATAAAAAAATTGTATATTGTCTTGTCTTAAATTTAGGAAATTCATGATAGTTGCATTTAAATTAGAGCATATGGTTATGTAATTTGACATGCATTTTTTTTTTAGTGGATTTTTTTTTCTTATTTCTTTTTAGTTTGCATTTGCATAATTCCATGAATGTTTGTCGACCAAGTCGATCAATTTCCTATGATGAGTTTAATTGCATAATTTCTTGGTTAGTAGTCTTGATCATATGTGATGTCTTGCATGCTTAGAAATTGCTTGTGCGGGAACTTGTAATTACACAATAACTGTTCTAGAAGCGAGATTTAGACTAGCTTATTTCTTGAGTCTTAACGATGAGCCGAGCGTAGAATTTTGACTATTCCCTTTTGAGCTTAGAGTCTATAATTCTTAAGTGAGGGGGAGCTTTTGGATATACATGCCTTTCAAAAAAAAAATAGAGAGAGAAAATAGATACATGTATTAGCAATAAAGTTCACGAAAAAAAAAATGGTGGTATAATTGACTAGGTTGGGCTCATTAATACTCGAGTAACTAAGTCTGAAGGGACTTTGTGCCTAGTAACCTAAAGCCTTTCATGGTTTGGGATTACTGACCCAACACTCGCTAAATGGGTATTAGTGCATAAATCTTTTGGGATCTCAACCATCGCACGGTCAAATAAGCCACCTAAACCGCATGTGAACAATTTGGTTGGTGAAGTCTTATGGTGGTCGTAACTCATTTACACTGAGAAGCGTCCTGACCTTAGACCGAGCATGTACACACCAAATAATAGATATTGAAAAAAAAAAAGAAAAAGAGAAAAAAAAGAGAAGCATATATAGGAGAGGCATGGAAGTTCCTTGGTGACCCTAAACTGTAGTTGGCTCTAATGTAACAAAGTGTTTAAGCATTATTCTGATTAACGACTCATGGTTAAGATTCTGTTGAACTTTGTTGGTCTCTATTTCGTTTCATTAGAGAGCATGTTGAGCACACACGATGCACTCCGTACTTGCAGTGAAAGAGTTGCATGACTAATATGTGTGATAGATGAAATCCTTGATTGTTGCATATTCTGAGGATTATATGTTGACAAGGTTGATAATTTCATGATTGGGATCTATGCATATTCAGTTAGTCTGCATTCATATTAGTTGCATTCTTAAGACTTGGCAAAGAAAAAAAAAATGAATTTTGTGGGTACATTCACTATAGGCCCTCACGAGACCTTACTCGTCCACTAGGGCTGCCTAGGGGTTTAAAGGGCTTGTTGCATATGCCAAATGCAACCGTGATCACCTACGGAAGTGGTATATATCTATTAGGTGTTAGTTTTATTTATTTTATTTGCCCGAGGACGTGCAAAACACTAAGTGTGGGGATATTTGATAGAGCATATATTTATATATGTTTATATATGATTTTATTCCCATAATTTTAGTATTTTGTAAATAATCGGGTTATTACTGATTGATTTTAAGTGTTTAATGGCAGGAAAATAAATATTCCTAAAGTTGGATTAAATCAAGCTTAATTGGGCTTAATCAGGTGAAAATTCGGATTTTACGGGCTACCTGCACAACAAACTTGTTTGGGCCATAACTTGAGCTCTGGACGTCAGAATTGGGCGATTCAACAGCCCACGCGAAGATATCGAAATTGTCTACAAGTTTAAAGTGGTCCAGCTCTCTAAAGACAAATGGATCAGCCCAGAATCAGGCCTGAAAGTCAGCCTACGAATTTCTTTTCAGAATCCAACTTGTTTTAGGAAATTTGATTTGTTTTTCAAGGAAACCATTAAAACACTATTATTATTAGGGTTTTGTATTATTAGAAAGATATCGAATAGTGGGTATTGAGAGATAGAGGTAAAGAAAGCTTTGGGAGATAACTCGAGAAAAGATTGAAGGGATTCAGTCCAAATTCGAGAGATTTCGTCAAGTTGTATTTTCTTCACTCTTGTACTCTTTTGACATGATTTCAGTAATATATATATTCGTGTTTTATTTAATTGTTATGGGTAACTAATCCTCTAATCCGAGGATTGGGGAGTATTTGTTGGTTTAATATGTTTGTTTGATCTAATATTGTGATTTCTCTATGTATGCTAATCTGTCATTGAGCGCTTAACACAGTTATAGGAGTCGCGAACCTGTAATTGTATCTGTAGGATTTATAATGAATCGGGAGAGGATTTATATTTCTTGTACATGATATGGCAGACATAACTCAAGTAATTAATCGGGAGATTATTAGGTGAGTTGTGAAGCAGAAAATCCTTGGTTCGTAATAGCTTATAATTTGGTTTTGATTGATCATGGGAGTGACTTCAAGGTTGAATTATAGGTATTATTTTGTATCTTGGGAGAGAACATTATAATCAATAGAAGGATTGTTTTTAGCAGAGTGGAGACTTGTTTATCACGATTGATTGACATTCATTGTAGCCAGCAAAGAAACCTGATTCTTGGATTGCTTTTCTCATCGTTAATTCACATTTTTAATTGCTTTATTAGTTTAATTTAGTTGATAGTAAAAAACCACAATTATTCTCTAAACTTCTAAATAGAAAGGAGTAATATACTTGATTTGATATTGTATTCAGTCCTTCCCTGAGAACGAACTTTATATAATTTCACTGCAACAAATTTTCTATCAAGCTTTTTATTGTAACAAATGAATGTAGAAGATCAATAAAACTAGGAGGAAGTGGAATATGCAACAACAGGACTCCTAACTTGAAACGCCCCATCATCCCACACTAAAGAACCAGACAACACTTTGCTACCAACTTTTGCAGCAACTGTAACTGTGAAACTTTGTTTCTGGCCTATGGCGTTGAACGAAAGCACGCTAGGCTCAACTTTGATACTAAGTCCTGATGGAGCTTCTGTTACAGCCTTATAAGTGGAAGCTGGTGTGCCAACATTTGTTACAGTTCTGTGGAAGGTACGCGTAAATGAAGTGCCTGATTCCGCGGATAAAGCAAATGAAGGATAGTTCAAGTCCCATACTGTTCCATTGGTAGCTGAAGTACAAGTAGTGTTGTCTCCAGTAACAATTTGCAATGATTTGGAGCTGTAACCTTGCCCGCATAAGAATTTGATAAAATCTGCCTCTCCTGCATCGTAAATTAGACCAGGTTGTGCAGCTTTGATAGGATCTATCTGTCCTGACCCGTAAGCAAACTCAACATCAGTGTTTTTAGCAGCACTTAAAGTTGAGGCTACACAGGAAAACAAGGGAATCAATCAGTGCATTATAAAATATCATCTTTTGCATGTCGCAAGCAAAAAAATTGAAATTAATACCTGTTGTCATAAGAGCGGACTTAATTGCTGCTGGTGACCATGTCGGATGAAATGATTTAACATATGCAGCTGCACCGGTGGCATGAGGACAGGACATGGATGTACCGGATATAATGTTGTACGGGACAACCCTTTTGTCTCCGACTAATCCTGTTACTGTTGTAGCTTCTGACCAAGATGCCACTATATCCACACCAGGAGCTGTTAAGTCAGGCTGCAGAATTGAAAAGAATTGAATGAGGCAGAGGAGACAGGTCAAAGATAAACAAGAAAGTGATCATGGAACTAGAGATAGATTACCTTGAGGAGATCGCTTGTAATAGGATTTGGCCCTCTTGATGAAAACGAAACAACAAAGGGAGCTAATGAATCTTTTACATCAATACTCTGTAAAATGGTTGCAGTTGGTTTACTGCATCATCATAAAATCATTCACAAATTGTTATTCTTGTTTAAAGTGTCGGATAACTGTAACATCACAGAAATGATACATTACCTAGTCGTATTAATAAAAGTTAAAACTTCTGCTCCATCTTCTAGTGTAAGATAGGAAGTAGACAAAGGGAAGGAAAAAGCATGATCTTTAAAGCCTCCATCTTGCATTATAGTACCAATTGCCCCTGATTGCAATGCACCCTCTCCATCGCTTAGCTCATCACAAAATACTATCTTCCCAGCAACCGATGAATTATCCAATGAATCGGGGAAGCAGTACCTATTATACCAAGAAAATTCTCAATCAATATTTTGGACTTGTCAAAAATATTTAAGTTCTCATCTTCTTAAGTACCTGGAGTCAGCTCCAGTGTAACCTGCTGCAATGTTTGGTACATCACCACCATAAACTATTGGATGTGAGCCACTGATGAAAGTGTTTACAGCAAAACCCTACACATAAACAATATGTTAGGAAAATACGGAAGTGAAGATTGTATAAATATCATTATTAAGGCGGACAGATATCCCCACCTCATAAAGTTTTTTGTTACCCAGTTGCACAAATGCTATGAATTTTCTATCTATGGTGCTGGCAGCAACCGAGAGAGACCAAGGCGAAAGGTTGGTAATTGTTGCAGGATCAGGACCAGAATTTCCAGCAGAATTGGATGTGAGTATCCCATTTTTCATGGAGTGAAAAGCTCCAATGGCAATCGGATCATCAAAATAGTCTAAAGCAAATGACCCCCCTACTGAGAGAGAAATTATATCAACCCCATCTGCTATAGCATCATCAAATGCAGCTAAAATATCAGCATCATAACAACCATCAGACCAACAGATCTTGTACACAGCAAGGCGCGCTGAGGGAACCCCTCCACGAGCTGTTCCTGACCCAAGGCCAAACAAGCTTGCTTCATCTACTATTCCTCCGGCTGCTGTGGAGGCGGTGTGTGTTCCATGTCCCTCTGAATCCCTAGGCGATTTGAAATCACCTACACCTATTTCTCCATCACTTCTGTAGAACTTGGCTCCTATGATTTTGCTGCATTCCAAATATCATGAACTAAGCAAGCGTTTTATAAGCAGAATAATGAATGCTGAACCGAATGTAGACTAATTAATTTGATAACTGATATCATGGATCAATAGGGTCATCTCAAGAAAGATCACTTCTTTTCTTTTCTATTTCTAAATTTGTGAAAGATTCAAGAAGTTTACTTGTTGCAAGTGAAATTAGAAGGTGTCTGGCAGCTGCCTTTCCATTTGCTTGGAGGTGGACTGAATCCTTCATCACTAAAACTTTTGGATTCAGGCCAAACACCAGTGTCTAGCATCCCAACTATAATATCGCTTTCTAACTTTGCACGCACAACTTCTTGTGGGAAGCCGATGAAATCCCATGATCTTGTCGTATGTAGCTGTTTCTTTCTGCTAGGGAACACTGACACTACACCTTCCATCGCTGAACAAATAAATCAGAACTCGGATTATCAAACAGTAAAAGTACAAATATATACACATTCCTCATTAATCAGATCCATCTTGTCATCTAATTTATGTCTAGTACTCACTAGATAATCTGTTCCTCTCTTCCTCTGTTAGCTTTGCAACAAATCCATTAAAACTCCTCTTGTAGCTGTGGAGTAAAGACTGGGATGCCCTACTGCTGATTGCAAGTAAATGCAGAAGTCATGATCAGGCAATATGAATAAGACTCTAGAATATAACCAGCACGACTTCTTTAAGTTAGTAATGCCTTAACAGTGATTTATTATGCATGTCTTAAATCAAAGATACACCTGCATGATGAAGAAATGTAACATTCTCTGTTGCAAACATGACTAATTTCATTGAGAGATTAAATTCTCTACTTCATTCTTCAAAAGTTAAACAAATTATGAATTTAAATACTACTAACTAAAACCAGACACACAATCATAATATAAATAAGTAACAACCTGCCCACAACTTGTCGTAGAATGTTGGTGTGAGAGGCCGTGGCGGAGAAACCTCTGGCCTTAGGAAGATCACCCATGTACACAACATATACCTGAAACAATGATTAATATTGCAGACACTTTAGCATATACAAAATTTCAAGTGCTAATTAAAAGACAAGTAATCCCTGTTATTTTGATTCTTAGACTAGTTCATGCAATGCATCTTCGTAAACTTTACTGTGACTAGTGCTGATAACTATCTCTTCTCTCTAAACATAAAAACATTGCTAGAGACATGCCTTTTGATCGTCATCAGACGCACCACTGCAGCCAATGAGCATGGTATATGTGAAGCTGATTACCAGTAACCATAGTAGAGAATGTATGTGGCTAGCCATTGTGCTGGAAGGTTTTGTATTTGTTGCAGCTAACAGAGGAGGTATTTATACAAAGCTTTTCAGTCTGTTACATACTCACATGTTGCGTAGATGGCATTCTGCATTGGTTTCTCAAGATTAGAAATGCAATGCAATCGGTTTACCCGTCTCCAAAGAGAAACTGTCACAAGTCGCAAGCCGGCTTATTATATAATCAATTTCTGCTTGAATAAAAATGTGATCCTATGCAGAGTTACAAGAGCAAGTAAACTTCCCTCTCCTATTTTAATCACAATGTTGTCCAAATAAAATCTATTTTTCTGGAAATTCCAATTCAAATACTCACACGCCTGTACGCTACCTATTATCCAGATTCCATTAAGAGTTTTTAGTATCAGGTTCTTCGTGTAAGCTCAAGAAAATCAGTATAGGAGGAATGTAATGCAGAAGTCAGATGTAGGTCAAATATTAATAACAAAGCTTTAATATGGCGAAATGATGTCATGTTGATGCGGAAAAACAGTCATCTCTGTGTCAGTAACCTGATTCTTTTGTACAGGATAGTACGATGTTGTCAGTTGGTCTCAATCCTGCAATGTATTTCATACTCCCTCCGTCTGACCAGGATGCTTACGTGCACTGTTTGCACACATTTTGAGGCTCTCGTAAAATACAGTTTTATTACGCATTTTTAATTTTTTCTTTTTTGAATAAAAGTTTAAACGTCAAATTTTTTTTCGGGATTTTTTTTAAAATTAAATATATAATGTAAGTATACTTTATAGGAGCATTAAAATACGTGCCAAAAAGTAACGTAACCTGATGGGACGGAGGGAGTATAAATTAGCCGAGTTAAGAGTCTAGCAATTTTGTGCATGTAGCGCTACTCATATTATAAACGAGCAAATGGGTACCAATCTCATTAAGGCACCTGCACTACTCATGCAATATAGTGAGACATTTGGTCACTCTGTTTCGACTGTGCATGCATGGACCATGGAATACTGCCCAAGGTTTATGAAATTGTCAAGTTACAAACTGAGAACAAAGACGAAATTTTTCTGGACATAAAACATGAAACAAACAAAGACCAGAGGCATCCCAGGAACCATATTTGCACAGAGGTTGTGTGTTAAATCTATTCATAGCAGATTTATTTTATTTATGAATTATGACTTATGAGTAGATTTTTTGTGTTGCATTAGGAGAATTAGGTAACAAACATAAATTGAGTATCATCTGATCATTTCTTATTCAAATGTAATGGTACAACTTACAGAGTAAAATGTTACAGTAATTTGTATCAGATCATGTTTATCAAACTTCCAAACATGATAAATCAATGTAAATGATGAATACAACTAGGAGGATGAAACAGAATACGCAACAATAGGACTCCTCACTTGGACCGTCCCATCATCCCACACTAAAGAACCAGACAACACTTTGGTGCCAACTGTTGCAGCAACTGTAACCGTAAAACTTTGTTTTTGGCCCGCGGATTTGAATGAAAACACGCGAGGGTCAACTGTAATATTAAGTCCTGAGGGAGCACTTACAATGGCCGTGTATGTGGACACTGGTGTCCCAACATTGGTTACAGTTCTTTTGAAGGTACGCATCAGTGAAGTGCCTGACTCGCCAGATAAAGCGAATGAAGGATAGTTCAAGTCCCATACCGTGCCATTGCTGACTCCGGAACATGTATTGTTATAACCAGTTATGAGTTGCAAAGACTTGGAGCTATAACCTTGTCCACACAAAAATGAAATATAATCAACCTCTCCTGCATCGTATACTAGCCCAGGCTGTGCAGCTTTTATAGGATCAATTTGTCCTGATCCGTATGCAAACTCAACATCAACGTTTTTAGCAGCACTTAAAGTTGAGGCTGCAGAGGAAGACATTAGAGTTAATGCGTCATTGAAATTTTATTTTTGTGCCCTTGGCACTATATATTTTCGGTTTATTCCTGAAAAAATAAAATGATACCTGTCGTCATTAGAGCGGACTTAATTGCTGCTGGTGACCATGTTGGGTGAAATGACTTAACATAGGCAGCTGCACCGGTAGCATGGGGGCAGGACATGGATGTACCAGATATTATGTTGTACGGGACAACCCTTTTGTCTCCGTCTATTCCTGTTACAGATGTAGCTTCTGACCATGATGCCACTATCTCCACACCAGGAGCAGTTAAATCAGGCTGCAAGATTGAAAAGAATTGGATGAAGTGGAAAAAAACAAATCAGAAAAAGAAAGTAATCACAAGACTATATGTCACTTACCTTCAGAAGATCCCTTGTAATAGGATTTGGCCCTCTCGATGAGAAGGAAACAACAAATGGGGCTAATGAATCTTTCACACCAGTACTCTTTAAAATGGTTGCTGTTGCTTTACTGCATTATCATTTAGAAATAGGTATTACTTTTTTTTGATCACTGGATGACTGAAACTCTGGAGAATCGTTTAATTACCTAGTCGTGTTAATAAAGGATAAAACTTTTGCGCCATCTTCTGAACTTAGATAAGAAGCAGACAAAGGAAAGGAGAAAGCATCATCTTTAAAGCCTCCATCTTGCATTATTGTACCAATTGCTCCTGATTGTAATGCGCCCTCCCCATCGCTCAGCTCATCACAAAGAACAATTTTTCCATCAACCAAGGTTTTGTCCAATGAATCAGGTGAGCAGTACCTAAATTTACAATGTACTTTCTCATTAATTTTTGAACTTGTCACAATTATAAGTTTCTTATATCTACAAGTACCTCGAGTCAGCTCCAGTATAACCTCCAGCGGTATTTGGTACATCTCCACCGTAAACTATGGGGTATGAACCACTGAGATTGAAAGTGTTTATAGCAAAACCCTATATATAAACAAGAATTCAGGAAAATACAAAAAACATAATGATGAAGGTTAATATATATGTAAGTGTGATAATATACATCCTCACCTCATAAATTTTGCTGTTACCCAATTGGACATTGGCTATGAACTTTCTATCTATGGTGCTGGCAGCAACTGATAAGGACCAAGGTGAAAAGTTGGTAATTGATTCAGGTTCAGGACCAGAATTTCCAGCAGAGTTAGATGTGAGTATCCCATTTTTCATGGAGTGAAAAGCTCCAATAGCAATTGGATCATCAAAATAGTCCACAGGAAATGACCCCCCTACCGAGAGAGAGATTATGTCAACTCCATCTGCGATAGCATCATCAAATGCTGCTAAGATATCAGCATCTGAACAACCATCAGACCAACAGATTTTGTAGATAGCAAGGCGCGCTGAGGGAACCCCTCCACGAGCTGTTCCTAGGCCAAGGCCTAACAAACTTGCTTGGTTTACTACTCCTCCAGCTGCTGTGGAAGCGGTGTGTGTTCCATGTCCTTCTGAGTCTCTAGGTGAATTGAAATCAACTTCATCTACTGCTTCTCCCTCCGTTCTATAGAACTTGGCTCCTATAATTTTGCTGCATTCCGATTATAATAAACTAATTAAGGGGACTTTTGAAAATACTGTAAAATGGATTAACCTTTCTAGATGATAATTTATTGCTGAACTGATAAGGTCCGGTCACTGGCAAAATGTAAATTAGAAATTTTTAGTTAATTCTGAGAAACTTTACTTGTTGCAAGTAAAATTAGAAGAGGATGAGCAGCTGCCCTTCCATTTGCTTGGTGGTGGACCAAATCCTTCATCACTAAAACTTTTGGATTCAGGCCAAACACCAGTGTCTAGCATCCCAACAATAACATCGCTTTCTAAACTTGCACGCACAACTTCTTGAGGAAAGCCAATGAAATCCCATGATCTTGTTGTATGCAGCTGTTTCTTTGTGCTAGGAAACACTGACACTACACCTTTCATGGCTGAGCAATATATGAAGTATAATTAAGTCAGATAACAAGACAAAAAAGATACTTAATGTATATTCCTTAAAAATCAAATCCTTCATGTCGTTCAAATTATATATGGTTCTTACTAGATAATCTGCTCCTCTCTTCCTCTGTCAGCTTCGCCACAAAACCATTGAAACTTCTCTTGTAGCTGTGGACTAAAGACTGGGATGCACGACTGCAAGTTGCACGCCAATGCAGAATAGATGATCAGGAAATTTATATGCAAATTTAACTATAACTACTATTAATAACTGCAAGAGATAATTTAAGCAACTGTTAAAAGAAAACATGACTTATAAACCAAAAGATATGATTATGATGAATAAACAACCTGCCCACAACTCTTTGTAGCATGTTTGTGTGGAAAGCAGTCGCGGAGAAACCTCTGGTCTTTGGAAGATCGCCCATGTACACAATGTATACCTGAAATGATGATCATTGCGGAAAAAATGGTTATATAATAAATATTAGCAAATGAGAGACAAGTAATTCCTGTTATTTAGATTAATGACTAGATAACTGCAATGCATTTATATAAAATCTTGCTTTGCTAACTACTTAAATTTTAGATTATAAAAGATCGTCAGAGGTATGCCTTTTGATCAGCATCAGACGCTCCGTTGCAGCTGATAAGTGGTGCACAAGTGAAGCTAATCACGAGTAGACATAGCAGAGTAGAAATTTTACTAGCCATTGTGTTGGAAAGTTGTGAAGGAATGTCAGTTTCTAGTGTTGTATTTGTTGCGGCTAATAGGGGAGCTATTTATACAAAGTTCTAATCCTATTTTATATACTTAACACATTTTTAATACATAAAGTCCTGCATTGGTTTCTCAAAATTTGAAATCTGATGCAATTGTTTTACCCGTCCCTGTTAAGAAGTAATCCGAAGCCGGCTACATAAATGACTAATTTCAACCAGCTAAAAATGATTTTCCATGCTAAAAATGAAATGATTAAATGAATGAAGAAGAACAGAGGATCCAGAGCTTAATTATTTACATACTTTTATCACTTAAATGATAATTAACTATTTTTATATTGATAAAGGCTTAATGTTCTGATAATTTGAAGTCTGAACTAAATATGCTGATAAAACCTGCTGATATTGCAAGAATATCCCTATATAACGAATCATACGGCATGAGTATAATGCACGTAAACATGGCCTAAACAACAAGATGGTAATAAAATACAGGATTGACTTCAAATTTTGGTACTTGGCTAAAAAACAGACTTCAAATATCATAATCAAGACAACAGAATACATTTGATCAGATTAAATATATAACTAGGTGAGAACACTAATGCCACTTCTTCGCGAAGGTTTAGATAACAGCATAGAGTGTCTTTATAAGAGTATAACAAAAATCGAGTGTCTCTGTAAGAGTATAACACAACTCCAAACATATAAGTCCTGGATTGTGGTTTTCTCAGCTACGTTGATCCCGATCATCTTCTTTTGTTGTCATATACAACTACATCTGCACTTTCCCTTTGATCTGCAGACTTGAAAGTAATATTACCTAAGCAAGACATCCAATTTGATAAAACAAAAACAATGAATATAGAAAAGATGTGAGTCAGTTATTACTGTTGAAGTCGACAAAACTTATGCTAACGCGCTTAATTATCTTCTCTTTTTATCGTACAACTATACAAGTAGTCCCTTTCTGCAGATACAAATCTAAAATTGTTCAAGACTTAAAGCACAAAGTACATGTCTATGAGACAGATCAATGTATTTATGGAACAAGGAGCTCAGCTAGTACTAATATTAAAACCGACAAAACTTATGCTAACGCGTTAATTATCTACTCTTTTGATAAGATGGAGGTCTTCAAGAGTTTTAGCTTTAATATTTGCTCGCCCTCCATCTTTGACGTAATCATTGGATATCATATTAATATAGAGAATACAAAAAACTATTCGCCTGAAATGAGAAGCACATAGTTTAATAACACATATGTATCAGTCCTTACCAAAATATTTATGATTGGTTGGTGAGTTTAATATTCTAAGACCCTAAAAGATGTTATTATAAGCCAATAAATGATCATATACTATTGATGTACATTGGGACATCTGACATAAACAAATTAAAATGTTGAACTGGTTTTGATTCGAAACCAGTTGGCAGGTTGCAGAGCTTAAATATAATTAACCTGCATGTATTACACTTCACAGCAACCTAAATTAGCTGCAGATATGTTGTTTGTGTTTATATGGTTAACTTCATATATTGATAAGGTCATCAAGGCAATTAGGAGTAGTTTTTCTTAACGACTAGCTCTTAAAAGCCTTAAAGTGATAGAAGAAGCCACAAAATGGATCATACTCCAACTTTCCAAGCCTTGGTAAGTACAATATTTATTTTGAACAATAGAAGAACACGTGTGTGCAATTCTTGCATGACGCATCTCATTATACTCTGCGCTTGAAAAGTTTTTAAATAACCGAGTCAGGATAATGCTGACTTGACGATCATCCAACACCAAGCAAAAATCTCAGGTCTGCCTGCAAGTACATGACAAAACTGCATGTTCAACTAATAGTAGCTCTGTCTCGCATTTGCAGAAGTGCTGAAATGTGCTGCAAAAATATTTGGAAGGGTATATTTGAAAGAGCAATGAAGTTTTAGCAAAAAATACGAAGAAAAACCAATATAATGGGCGAATGACATCAATAATTTTCTCTTTCTGGAAACGCATACTAGTTAAAAAATCAGATTTATTTCATTTACTTCTACTTTACAAAGATATCGCAACAAATCCACAGCTTTTCCCTCTATTTCCTTGTTCGTTGTATCTGAATAGTATACATAAGTCCCCAATGTTCTTTATCTATCAATAGAATTATTACTGAGATTGTAAAAGAGTACATATCAGTATCAAATATGGCACAGAAAGGTGTAAAACGTCATTCTGCTTTGCTATTTCTGCTGGTATTACTAATGTCCGGAAGCATTATCAAGGTTTCTGCGGATAAATGCTGTCGACACTGTGTTAGATTGTATGGATGTGTAGGGTGCGAAGGAACCAATTATCCCTGCCTTATACGTTGTTTCAGAGAATGTCCTTTTATATGTTTCGGTAAGTATAAATCAATGTTTTTTGTTGCCAAGTTACATAACTTATTATTCTTGATGTTTATTGATATCTTATATTTGTAAATATATATTGCAGGTGATCTGGAGAAAGTATATGCTGTATTGAGTAAAGATCAGAAAGAAAGTGCACACTATGAAGGAGAGGTTAAGAAGAACCAGGAGAATTTTGTATAGCTTTTGATCTTTGTTGAGTTTCGTCGAATCATTACAAATTGTTAAAAAGTTTCCTGTTATTCTACCATTAGTTTTCTCGTTATATGCTCACGCGTCTGACCTAATTTGTAGTTACCAAGGAATTTTTTCATAACGGCAATAGTAAATTCATGTATACAACGATTAGTAAAGCCAAAACTCACAGCAAAGCTTTCAGCCATAATTAAAATTTTAATGTGTTTTTTTAAAATTTTATTACAGGATGGTATATAGACCTAAAACCATCCTAAAACCATGACCTAAAACCATGAACTCAAGTATATAGACCTAAAACCATGTTATGTTACTATCTCTGCCAAATTTACTTGGAAGATATATCTTATCTGACATTATTCACTTTACAGCTTTTCTCAGAGCTGATACAATGGATTTAGCACTTTACTGAGCATATGCCTTATTACCAAATAGTCCACTTGCATACCTGCATCATTTCCAAATTGTTCAAGGGAGGCTATGTATGACCATAATGCTTCTGCAAATTTTCAAATCTGAATGACAAAGTATGTTTGCCTTGCTGATCCGCCTGTTAAATAATTCAACTTGTTTTGTTTACAGTAAACCAAGAAATAATGATAGTCCAATAATCTACTTCTTATAACCTTTAACATTATTCTAGAAGTTACTCGTGTTCACCTCATCATGTGCTTTTGAGAAATAAGTTACAGAATTTAGGAGGTAGCATACACCACAATGGGGCTCCTTACTTGATGGAGTCCATCATCCCAAACCAAAGAAGCAGAAACTATGCTTTCTATTAATCTTCCTTCAATTTTCACTACGAATGAAAGCTTTTGTCCGATGTGTGTAAATGATAGAACAGATGGCTCTGATTGGATATTAAGTGTGCTGGATCCTGTAACTGTACCCTTATATGTGCACCCCGGTGATCCAACATTCATTACGGTCCTCTGGAAAGTTTGATTGACATATCTAGCAGGTAAAGATGCGGCCAGAGCAAATGATGGTAAATTCAGATCCCAGACAGTTCCATTTGTTGCTTCAGAACAAGTGCTGTTATCTCCAGTAACAATTTGTAAATGTTTATTACTGTATCCTTGGGCACACAAGAATTTTACATAGTCAATTTCACCAGCATCATAAACTAAACCAGGATTTATAGCTCTGGCAGGATTAATATGGCCTGCACCGTATCCAAATTCATTGTCTAGGCTCGTCGTAGCATTCATTGGAAATGCTGACATAAATCATTATGAATATGATATAATTAGTAAATTGATATAATAATATAAACATTTATACAGAAAAGTTAGATTCAATAAAAAGATGGTTAAATATTTTACCAGTAGTAATAATAGCAGACTTAATGGCTGCAGGAGACCAAGAGGGATGAAATGATTTAATATAGGCGGCAACTCCAGTAGCATGTGGACATGCCATGGATGTGCCAGATATTATGTTATATGGCACTCTTCGTTGATCACTTTTAACTCGGGAAACTGGAGAAACTGAAGACCATGCTGCTAATATGTCAACTCCAGGTGCAGCAATATCAGGCTGCAAAAGCATAGAGGTCAAGTGTAATGTCAGTATATGGTGGCCTGATAAGAGAGGGGCATATGCAGTCTTGTAGACGGATGAAGTGCACAAATTTACAAGCAAGATAGCTAATAGAAATCATTAAGCATATAGAGAAAGAGTTTATTGACCTTGAGGATGTCAAATGTAACAGGATTTGGCCCTCTTGATGAGAAAGAGGCCACGTATGGAGCAAATGTGTCATTCTCTTCATTGCTCTTGAGGATAGTTCCAATGGGGTTACTGTTATGTAAATGCACAAATCAACCACAAAATAAGATGGATGTCAGGAACTTCTCCAACTTAATAATGCGATCAAGAAGCACTAAATTTTGTTTATGTTCATAGATTTTCAAAATGTCATTGATATAGAAATTCTGAAAGATTACCTAGTTCTGTTAATGTAATTAAAGACATTGAGGCCATCATCTGCACTGAGGAAAGTTGCAGGCAGAGGAAAGGAGACGGCAAAATCCTTAGCGGGTTCATCTCCTTGCATGACGATTCCAGCTGCACCTGCCTGAAGTGCCGGTTCCCCATCATTTAACACATCACATAGCAAAATTTTCCCTTTCACCAAAGTTGAGTCTAATGAATCTGTTTCACAATACCTTAAATCTCACAGTCTTAACTTAGTGTACAGATAAAACGCCATAACATCCTAAATAAAGTATAATTAACTTCAAGAAGTTTGGAGATGAAGAAATTGGATGACATTTCTTACCTGGATGATGAACCATTAAAACCTCCAGTGACATTAGGTGCATTGCCACCATATATTATAGGATAAGTAACATTCTTCATATCAAACGTGTTCACCGAAACTCCCTAGTGCAATTCAAGATTTTAACTCATCTTCATGCACATTTTAGATGATGAAAGATTATATTTTGTTTTATAGGACCAATGATTTACCTGGTAGACCTTATTGTTGCCTAGTTTCAATTTTGTAAAGAACTTCCTATCAATGGTGCTAGCAGCAACCGATAAATGCCATGGTGAATAATTACTGATTGTTCCTAAATCAGGACCATCATTTCCCGCGGATGTGGAGGTCAAAATTCCATGTTTCATGGCATGAAAAGATCCAATAGCTATCGAATCATTGAAGTAATTCAGAGAAGGTTCTCCACCTGCTGAAATAGAAATTATGTTGACACCATCTTCAATTGCATCATCAAATGCTGCAAGAATATCTGCATCTTCACAAATAGCAGACCAGCATACTTTATATATAGCAAGACGTGCTGATGGAACCGCGCCTCTAGCAGTCCCTGCTGCTAGTCCAATTAAACCTGCAGTGTTAACCACGCCCCCGGCTGCAGTGGATGCAACGTGTGTTCCATGACCTTCTGAGTCTCTTGGTGAGACAAAATCTTGGGGGCCATAAACTCCATCACTCTTGTAATATCTTGCCCCAACAATTTTACTGCAATATTGGAACAGCAAATTTCACTCTAATGACTCTATCAACAAAAAAAATTAAGTAAAGGAATGATTCTTAGAAAATTATGTTATATCTATTACTTGTTGCAGGTAATGTTGGAGGTTTGACAAATGCCTTTCCATGTGACTGGTGGAAGACCAAATCCAGTATCATCAAAACTATCTGACTCTGGCCAAATACCAGTGTCAAAAACACCGATAATAACATCACTTCCTGTATTTGTTCTATCAGCTTCTTGAGGAAAACCCATGAAGTCCCACGTTCTTGTTGTATGGAGCTGCTTCTTTCTATTTGGGAACACAGACACCACGCCATTCATAGCTATAATAACAATAATAAAAAGGACTAACATTAGTCGGAGTAAACAGATCAAAGACAACTAGTTCCATGTGTATGGTCTACTTCGGATATGATCAGTAAACTATGCACTAACCAGCTACTTGAAGCATCTCTTCTGAAGAAAGCTTCACAACAAATCCATTAAAACTCCTGGTGTAACTGTGGAGTAAGGATGACGACGCATTACTGCAATAGAAGAAAATTGTATTAGTACTTTATTTACTCTTTTACATGTGATAGTAGTTATGCTTGCATAATATTGCAATCTATTAAATTGTGTAATCTTGATTAATCAACCTTCCTAGAACTTGTTCAAGCATATTCCGGTGAATAGATGGCCCGTGCAGATCAGCCTTTAGACGGTCGCCCATATACACAATATAGGCCTGCATCATCACATCGACATATAAGGCAAGTAATTACAGAAAACTCAGTAAATTACTGAGCAATGCATATTTGAAATTTGCAAACACACACCTTACGATCATCATCACTGGAAGCTCGGGCTATCGAGCTAGTCATTATCATCATAAGACAAAGGGTTAGCAGAAGAAGCCGCGACATCCTTAAAATAGTGCTGAATATTATTATCAACACTGGGAGATTTTTAGAATCACTGAGATATCGTTGGGTTGCCTATAATTCCTATATATTTATATTAGTAGCTGCACTTTGCAAAGATTGGCATATAGCTATAAGAGCTTCCTGCAATGGCATCTTAAAACTCTACTTAACTCTCCAAATGCTGCATCTCTACTGTTCTTCTCTACAATGAGTTAAACATTTACTCCAACATTAATTTGTTTAATGATTTAGCCAACATGCTAATGAGAAAAACAAGATGTATGTGCTCATGAAATGTAGAGTCTGTTTCATTTCATTTCCAAAAGCTTGTGCAGAAAGACAACCACAGAGTGGTTATATACAGTTTGTTTGTAACTAACTTTCTGTTACACTATAATGGCATTACAATGACAAAACAACCCTCAGCATATATTCAAAATATCAATCAGTGTCCTTCAATACGCCCCTTCAAGCTGAGCTGGGGATGAAACAGCTCCAAGCTTGGATAAGAGATATGATTGCTGATGAGAAGACAGTTGCTTTGTTAGAATGTCTGCAACCTGCTCATGAGTAGAGACATGCTGAGTGTGCATAGTACCAGACTTGAGTTTATCTCTGATGAAATGACAGTCGATTTCGACGTGTTTTGTCCGTTCATGCAGAACAGGGTTTGCAGCAAGAGAAATAGCAGCCTGGTTGTCACAGTACAAAGCAGTGGATGGTAAGCTTTTGATACCCATGTCCTTCAACAAAGCATGTAACCAAGTCACCTCACATGCAGTCATGGCCATGGCACGATATTCTGCCTCAGCAGTGGAACGAGCAACAACAGCTTGCTTTTTGCTCTTCCACGAGATAGGAGAAGAACCTAGTAAGATGCAAAAACCAGTAGTGGAACGTCTGGTAGTGGGGCAGCTGGCCCAATCACTATCACAAAAGGCCTGAAGTTGAACAGCAGATGATGCAGCCAATAGAATTCCTTGCTGAGATGTTCCCCGTAAATAACGAAGGAGTTTCTTAGCAGCCTGCATATGAGTTGTCATAGGCTGATGCATAAACTGACTAAGTAAGTGTACAGCAAATGTGATATCTGGACGAGTCACAGTTAAGTATATCAGCTTTCCCATCAAACGTTGATATTCATTTGGATTTGGTAATGGATCACCGGAGTGTGGTGTAAGTTTCAAGTGACAATCTAAAGGCACTTTGACAGCAGAGGCAGTGTCCATATGAAACTCTTTCAACAAATCAAGAACATATTTGTGCTGAGATATAAAGAATCCGACTGGACTTCGAGCAATTTCCAGACCAAGGAAGTAATTCACAGCCCCCAAATCCTTCATATGGAATGTCTGTGATAACATCATTTTCAGCTCATCAATTGCACTATCACAGTCACCAACAATCAAGAGATCATCTACATAGATAAGTATCAGAGTAGTAGATATGTCTGTGATCTTTGTAAATAAGCTAGCATCACTCTGAGATTGTATAAACCCAAGAGATATAAGAGTATCTGATAATTTCTTGAACCATTGGCGAGGTGCCTGTCTCAACCCATAGAGACTTTTTAACAATTTACAGACCCATTTGACCCTTGATTGAGCATTCGAATCACTTGTCTGACCAGTTGTAATCCTGCTTCCCAATGAGGAGTAACCCAGAGGCAATGTCATATAGACATCCTCATCAAGATCACCATATAAAAACGCATTTGTCACGTCCATCTGAACAGTTTTCCAGTCATATACAGCAGCAACTGCCAATAAAGCTCGAACAGTTGACATCTTTGCCACTGGGGCAAACGTTTCCTCATAATCCACCCCGTACTGCTGCTTACATCCAAGTACTACAAGCCTGCTTTTGTAACGTTCTATGCTCCCATCTGGTTTGAATTTAGTTTTAAACAACCATCGACTTCCTATAGCTTTTTTATCAGGAGGTAGCTCAACAATTTCCCAGGTGCCATTCCTTTCTAATGCATCCAGTTCAAGATTCATAGCAGCAACCCAGTGATCATGTAAAACAGCTTGAGAAAAAAATTTAGGATCCTCAACTGTAGATACTGTTGCTTGAAAACAACTAAAATCAGGAGTGATCTCATACAATGCTGACTGAGCTATATTAGTAGCATTGGTTGCAACAGTAGAAGAGTATTCTTGCAGCCAAGATGGTGGTTTGACAGACCTCTGTGAGCGTCGAACAGGAGGAGGAGAAGGGGTATGCACCTGAGCTTGAGACTCTGTGACAGTTGGTAATACAGATACAAATTCATCATCCTCAACAAAGACAGGTGGATTAGGCATTGGTACTGGTAAGGGTTTCATGTATGGTTGAGGTACATTTGAGTTCAAGGGAAACAAATGTTCATGAAATTCTGCATCTCTGGACACAAAGGTAGTATTAGAAATGAGATTCAAAAATTTAAATCCCTTTGTTAGGCCAGTATAACCCAAAAATACACAAGGTACTGCTTTAGGAGCAAATTTATCAGCTGTAGGATTTGGATTAGCCACCATAGCTAAACAACCAAACACCCTGAGTTCTGTATAATCCACATCTTCCTTAAACAGCTGTTCATATGGAACTTTGTGATTTAAGGCAGCAGTAGGCAATCGATTCATGATGTATACTGCAGACATAACACAATCTCCCCAATACATCAAAGGCAAACCAGATTGAAAACGCAGGGCCCTTGATAACTCCAGAATTTGTCGATGTTTACGTTCAACTCTAGCGTTTTGTTGTGGTCTATAAGGGCATGAGGTCTGATGAATGATGCCATGCTGCTTGTAAAATGCAATAGCTGATGTGTCAGAGAACTCAGGTGCATTATCTGAGCGAAGCACCTTAACAGATGTTTTAAAATGATTCTTAACATACTGCTGAAATGTTATGAATCTTTCCAAGTAATCAGACTTATGATGCATAAGGTACACCCAGGTCATTCGTGTATGGTCATCAACTAAGGTGAGGAAGTAACGAAATTTACCTCGTGTGCTCACCTTGTAAGGCCCCCATGTATCAAGGTGAACAAGTTCAAACGGCTCAGATGCATGACTTGTACTCAGTTGATAAGGCAGCTTAGTAAATTTAGCAAGTGGACAGGTAAGACAGACTTCAGAATTTGAATGTACAGTGAGATGTTTGAATTGAGGCATATGATGCATTGTGGTTTTAGAGACATGCCCCAACCTCTGATGCCACAATGAGTACTCTGAGCAAGCAACTTTTGAACTAGAAGAGGCTGCAGCAGCATGATTCTTCTGTGATGAATCTAGAAAACAATAGAGACCATGATCAATCAATCCAGTAGCCAAGACCTCATTTGTAGTGGTGGATATGATCTGACATTCAGTTGGAGTAAAAGTGGCAGAACACTTATTATCCTGTGCCAATTTCCTTATTGACAGCAAATTGTGTTTAAAGCTAGGAACATATAACACATCTTTCAGAATCAATCCATTCTGCAGAGTCAAGTTCCCAACATGTGTGATCTTTGCAACTCCATTGTTTGGTAAGTTGATCACACTGTTAGAGGGAGCTTTCTTAACCTCAACAAGCTTATCCAGATAAGCTGTCATATGATCAGTAGCCCCTGTATCAACTATCCACATATCAGCACCACTAGTTGCAGATGACAGACAACAAGTCACCATCCCTGAAAATGCCTCATCAAGTTCATCATCAGTTTCTGTATGTGGAATTAGTTTTAACAGTTGTTCCAACTGCTGAGAAGTCAGATTAGTGACACTATTATCCACAGAATCAGCTGAGTTCAGCTGTGCATTGTTACTCATTCGCTTATTGCCAGTCCATTTAGAAGTGCCAGAAAGCTGCTGTGATTTTCCCCCTGACTTCAACTTATGTTTATCATGCCATTTAGGATAGCCTATTTTCATCCAACATCTATCAGATGTATGACCTGTTTTGTGACAAACTGTGCACTCAAACACTCTTCCTTGAGACCTTGAACCTTGACTATTGCCTTGACTGAACATAGCTGCACTCTCAAATTCCAACGGTGTATGTTCACTTTGTAAAATTTCTCTTTGAGATTCTTCTTGTTGAAGTGCAGCACAAGCAATGTCAACAGTTGGAAGAGGTATCATCATCAACAATTGACTACGATGAGATGTATAAACCTCATTCAAGCCATTAAGAAATTGAAACAGTTTTGCTTCATCACGAAGAGTATCAATTTTACTCAACAATGCCAAAACTTCCGGCGTAATAGCAGAAACAGTAGGCAACACATTCAAACACTCAATTTCATCCCATAGACAAGTCAATTTCGTATAATACTCAGCAATTGTTAACTGATTTTGCTTCAACTCAAATAGATCCTTATTCAATTTGTATTTTCTCGATCCATTAGTAAGCATAAAACGTTTCTCTAAGATCCTCCATATTTCAGCAGCAGAAGATACATAGAGAATAGAACTACGAATAGAATCAGAAACATTGTTATGCAGCCAGGAAATTACCAGATTGTTGCAAGTTTCCCACTGTGCAGCATCAACAAGATCAGTCGTGCTTTTCAACACGCTTCCATCAACAAAACCTAATTTTCGTTTTGAAGCCAGTTGAATCTCGATAGAACGCTTCCATGAACGAAAATCACTCGCACCTTGAAGCTTCGAGACAATCACAGATGTAGGTCCATCTGAAGGATGCAAAAACAACGGATTCTGCATATCCTGAAACGTGAATCTACCGCCAGCAGCCATAAAAATCAACTTTGAAGAAATCAGCAAGAAGAATTAGCGCTCAGCGATCACGAGTCAACAACAACGACGAGAATCTACACTCAATCTGCACACACAGTGCTCTGATACCATAATGAGAAAAACAAGATGTATGTGCTCATGAAATGTAGAGTCTGTTTCATTTCATTTCCAAAAGCTTGTGCAGAAAGACAACCACAGAGTGGTTATATACAGTTTGTTTGTAACTAACTTTCTGTTACACTATAATGGCATTACAATGACAAAACAACCCTCAGCATATATTCAAAATATCAATCAGTGTCCTTCAATACATGCATTATTATAATCCTATTGCAGAACAACATTAGTAGATTAAACTCTTATGAGAGGAATAAGGAAAGACTTCTAAACTTGGCAGGTAATAACATTACATAAATCCAATACACGCTTTGCACACTAATGGTAGAATATAACAAGATTTTAGGAGAACTGGTCACTCAACATTGTAACGGGCACGAAAGTAAAGCTAGGCTCCAAAGATGGGCATCCGTGATCCATCATTCCTCACAAAATTGGAAGTGATTACTCAACAAATAAGTCTATAAGTGTTACATTATAAATATTAATCGACATAGTTGTTTAGATATTAAAATTAAATAAATTGTGAAGTGAAACGGAAATGCTTTTATACAGAATGGTGATGAAGGTGATAATGATTAAGGGAATGTCAAACCAAAACCAAGTCAACTTCCGGCATTCTGCATGTCCCTTTAAACTTACTTTGATCGGCTCCGTACGTTGACAGCCAACCTTATATTATGTGCCAAGGCTTGTTGCTCCATTAAAATACAGATTATTTATATTCAGAACTTGTTTGTCATTTGTATTTAGTATAATTTATTTCTTAAGTTACAAATTTATGTTTGGAATAATCATATATACACGATTGTGAAGTTTGTGTATCAAGTGAATGTTCTTTCATCTCAGGGGAATCCGGTCGCCATTTCGCAGATTTGCAGAGTTTATAGTCAAGCATCCTATATACATCATCCAGGCACTCTTTGTCAGATCTACATTTCCTTAAATTTTTTAAGGTTCCGAGTCCTATACACGTATGTTAGTAGCATACGTTCAGGGGGAAAAAAATTGTTGGACAACTTAACCCTAAGTTTTTTTTATGTTCGGCGGAAAAAAAATCTGGACAACTTAACCCTAAGTTTTTTATGTTCGGCGGAAAAAAAATGCTGGACAACTTAACCCTAAGGTTTTTATGTAAGAGCAGCAATGTGAAATCAAATTCATATTTAGAATTAAGCTGTGGTGTGACGGTTAAATATCTACTTATTATTGATTAGTCATGGACTTCGAACGGTAAAAGAGGCATAAAAAGCGAAGAAGTAAGAATTAGATATAAATGACTACTAATTTGGGAATTAGCTCTAAAAATGTTGGAATGAATTTTGAAAGTGATCAGATCCAGATGTTTGGACATGAAACAATCTGAGCTTAAGACTGTAATAAGGCCATACTGACCAGTAAAATGTAGATGCGTTAGTGCAAATTCCTGTATAATAGGTGATTCTGTTATTTTTTTATTGGACTCAGATATGTTCTTCCCGCTCTTCCCTCTCGCCCCTCAGATTTCCCTCTTCAATATTCCATCATTCACAAATCACAATCTGCATTGCACTCATTCTAATCAATACACTTAAAAGTTACTTTTATCATTATCCTTTTACCAAACAGTAAATGAGGGTAAATAATACAGAAATATTATATGCATGAATGGGTCAGTTGCAGATGTTCTCTTATTGATTCCTTTATATTTGCCTAAAAACGAACAAGTACTCTTGATTTTAGGTTATATATTCTGATTTTGGATCTGTGTGTACATATTGTTTGAGGTAGAAGTCTAGAGGTTTGATTAACAATGTCGTATAAGGTGGATAATGAGTACGACTATTTGTTTAAGGTTGTCTTGATTGGAGACTCTGGTGTCGGAAAATCTAATATACTTTCCAGGTTTACAAGGAATGAGTTCTGTTTGGAGTCTAAATCAACCATTGGTGTCGAGTTTGCCACTCGGACTCTTCAGGTTGGTTTTTCTATTCCTATGCTACATTTTCATTTATTTAGATTTTAAGTTTATGGCATGTTTGGAAACTTGAATTCCATTTGAAATTCTAGATTTGATCAATGATATGTCTGGATACTCAAAAAATTTGGATTTGAATTTAATTTGAAATTCAGGACATTCAAATGCTACTAGTATAAAGCTAAGAATTTGAAATGACAGCTCAAATTATGTAATTTGAAATTCAAAATGTGAAATGATATGTTTTCAAACGCAATCTTAATGAAATGTGAAGGCGCTTGAGTCCTGCCTCGGGTTGACAAATTTTCTCACCAGAGTTAAAATATGTGATTTTGTTATATAACACTTTCTATGTAATTCTGCTTTTTCTTGGATAATGCCATAAAAGATTTTTGATCTTACTGCAGGCGCATTATCACATTATGTAATAAGCTAGATAACGTCTCTTGGATCTGAAATATGGTGATGCAGGTAGAGGGAAAAACAGTGAAGGCGCAAATCTGGGACACGGCAGGACAAGAAAGGTACAGAGCTATAACAAGCGCATACTACAGAGGAGCAGTAGGAGCGCTCTTGGTTTATGACATAACAAAACGACAGACGTATGAGAATGTACAGAGGTGGCTTCGGGAACTCAGAGACCACGCTGACTCCAACATTGTCATAATGCTGGCTGGGAACAAAGCTGATTTGAATCATTTGAGAGCGGTCCAAGAAAAAGAAGGTGAGGGATTGGCGGAGAAGGAAGGCCTTTCGTTCCTGGAGACATCTGCATTGGAAGCAATTAACGTCGAAAGGGCGTTTCAAACAATTTTATTGGACATTTATCAGATAATAAGCAGGAAGGCATTGGCAGCTCAGGAAGCAGCTGCTTCTGTTCCAAGTCATGGCACAACTATTCAGGTTGATGAGTTTCATAATTCTGTCAAGAAAACGACATGTTGTTCAACTTGAGTGACAAATGCTTGTAGGACATAGTATGGTGGGTTTAAGAATTTAGAAAAAAAAGAAAAAATTGCTGAGATTGATTAGCAAATGCTTGCATTATTGTATGACATTATGCATAATTAATGATGTTGCCAGAAAACACAGATTTTGATT
This sequence comes from Daucus carota subsp. sativus, assembly GCF_001625215.2. Classification (NCBI taxonomy): domain Eukaryota; kingdom Viridiplantae; phylum Streptophyta; class Magnoliopsida; order Apiales; family Apiaceae; genus Daucus; species Daucus carota. The sequence continues at coordinate 54,340,304 of NC_030383.2, read as the reverse complement.
CTTCCTGTCATTTTAGGAACAACTATACTGCCAGGTAAGTATAATTATTCAAGAAGACATTGGACTTTCAAGAAAATGAGGAGTAATTTCCTTGAAAAATTAAAGGCACAACTTTGTGGACATGTAAATTAGATTGAACTGGTTTATAACTCAAGATCAGATATATTCGGTACAGTCTCCCGTTCTCAAATTTAATTCCGGTTTTCAGTAAGATCTGGTATGAATTCGGAAAAAAACAAGGGTCTGACCTGTTTATATTTACAGTATTATCTTTATTATTTCACTCCGAGCATCTCCAAGGGCGATTTGTAAAATGATTGGCTATAATCATTAGCTATATTGATAATATAATCTTTTTGCTAAGGATGAAGATATGCGCTTCGGTTATCTATAATTATGATTAGGTAAAATTATAGATAAAATGTATATTGATTCAACAAATATAGCTCATCAAATATGATTATCTATATTTTTTTGCTAATGGGTGAATGGTTGGAGTGCTCCAGATTTACGTATACTCTAAACATGTCAACTATAGATGTCACGTAGATGCCAAATATATAATATAGCTAACAGTTTTATATCCTTGGAGATGCTCTGTTTCATAGATAAAAAAAGCTTCATACGTGAGTAATTCAGATCCAAAGGGATTAAAATGAACAAATTTTGTATGTCGTATATTAATTGAAGATTACAGGCGGCAGAGTGTATTAAAGAGAAAGCAAAAGTAAGGTACTTTGATGAAGTAGGAGGAACAAAGATTAACAGGGAAAAAGTTATATTAATGGTATGATAATCCTTCTTATTGCCAATAAACTTTCACCAGAAGGGACTGTTACATTTATTTCGTGATATAGACGAATCTCATGTCTAATTTTTCACACGTGTATATATGAAATTCTGTCGTATTTCTCTTACATTGAAGTTGGTTGTTCACTTGTTTAGTATAGCCGAGGACCAACGGAGAAATCTTGAAGAAAATGAATGAATGCCGGACAGAATGAGCAGGTCACACCGGAAGAGTTCCAGTCATATGAATGTGATCCAGCGTACGACGTAGACCATATGTATTCACAGCTTTATTAGCAGCTCTAAATCCTTCTCCATAAGCTGGGGACGTATCATGGGCAATTTGATGCATAAAAAACTCACCTATCTTATTTTCTACTGGGGACCTTCCACCTTTCTTCGAGGACGAGGAGGAGGAGGACGATGATGGTGCTGAGGTTGAAGCTGCCGATGTTGATGCTGTATTTCTGAACCCAGGCATGACCTCTGATTCCAGCCACATGTAAGAAAGTACTTGACATATCCCTTCCTCTATTGCGGGGTTTAGGTTGCGGTAGCCTACTCCAAATTTTCAATAAATTGAAAAGTTAGGAAAAAATTGTTCAGAAAAACCTGAAAAAATTGTAGCGACAATTGAAGAAACTAGGAGGTGCATGATTTTGCAAGGTACGCCTTGCATCAGTACCTCATCGATGGAAATTTAAAAACAAATGCCCTGTTTGAAGAAGGTGTCCTCTGAGATAATGTTAAAATTCGATTTTTCTTATCTTTGGTTGCATTTAAATAGTACAAGTGTGCAAAGCTGTGCATTTACATATATTTCCTGTTAACTTAGGAAGGAAGCTCTTCCCGTCCCCTTTCATCTAATTATACTCTCCCTCCAATGTATTCAACTTGATTTACATAAACAAACTCCAATTTAACTAAGTAACCGATACAGAAACAAAATTTCTCAAGTTTTTGTTAATAGTTTTATAGTCATGATACCAAATACTATTGAAGACCCTATGCTAATTGTTGGGATAGACTTGTAACAAAATGAATTCTTAGTACTAGACTATCATACTTTGTAGAAGTATCCACTGGCTTAGGGACCTATTGAAGGATTCTCGCAACCTATTGAAGTACACTTTTCAGTTGATCAAATCTATGCATAAGCTTGAGGGTTTACATTAGAGTTTTTGATAATATGTAGCAAGTTACGTTCAAATATATCATCCGTATACAACTGATTTGTTCATCTGGCCACATGAATGTGCGCAAAGATATATAGCAAGAGGAAATAGGAAAGCACGAAATGAACTTTAATATAATAGAGATTAATATTAGCCTATGTGTAATCACGTAATGCTCCCAGAGAAACTACCGGAAATATATTTTGATTAAGATTCATGTCTTTTTATTATTAGGTTTATAATAAACATCCCATCAACTAAGCAAATGAATTTGGAATACCCATTTCTATAGATTCCTTCTATCTTTCCATTTATAAACTTGCCGAAATGAGTATCAAAGTCACATTTAAAGCAAAGTTTATCATGATAGCAAAAGAAAATGTTAATGTTACCTTTAAGACGTAGCCAGCCATGCATTAGCTCGTGAGCAAGAATGGCACCTGTTAGCAATCTGCAAGAATGTGTCAAATGGTTAGTTTCTCCTCACGAAACAAAAATGTATTCACAATTATAAGTTTATATATATCAAAAACATCTAAATGAGTAATGCATAATTTTAAGTCCTGGGAAGATTATGCATCATCCTGTATTTCCAGCAACTTCTTATTTTTATTGTTTTTTTAAAGGAATCTCCATTTTAATTTCAGCAGCTCAAGTGCTACCTAAGCAGCCCCGGTAGCCCTCTGTCACGTAGGTGCAGCTGAAATTTTCAGAATGCCAGCACATGCTTGGCAAAACCACTGTACAGCTAGTTACATCATCCTTCTGCCTTAAACAAGCATAACATGCACTATGAGGCAGGGAGTAGCAGCACCATAGTGGGATATTAGATTACTATTATCGTAAGTAACCGACAACTAAACACATAAAAAGTAAAATTAAAGACGAATGTAGCAATTAGAACGTACCTTGGGAGACCATACAAAACAAGTATCGCAGTAACTTCACATCTTCGAGTCAGCTTTTGAGGTTGTGTTCTCATTCCTACAAGGCGGTGACCTCCAATTCTTGGCCGTTTGAGTATCTGCATATTATAGAAAGGAACAAACCAACAAATTATATGTGGAAACACCAATTCAGATACAGAATCAACCAAATAAAAGAACAGAAGAGGTCCAATGTCCAAAAACCATACACTAGTGACAGTCTGCTCTTCAGACAGGCATAAGCCTCTTGTTTCTGGCATGTGATGGAAACCCTGGAAAGGATAATATCAGAAAATTGCTCAAGAAAGACCATAAGGAAAAGAGATTAAGAACACAATGTTACATTTTTCTCGCCTACAATAGCTTCATTTAGGGCTTGTCTCTCAACTAGAAGCATAGGAATTTGCTGGTCTAGTTTCATGTTCATGCCTTCATAGTAATCTCTAATGGCATGGTAGAGAGGTTGGCAGTCGCCAGTATCCATTACAGCAGATTCCATGCACTCTAAACATAAACTCCGTCCATCTCCTAAAGAAATGTATCTTGCATTCCACGACTTCAGGAAAGAAAAAAGAATTTAAGTTACAGCAAAAAGGTATAACTGTATAACCAAAAGTTATGCTTAGTATTAAACACAATAACAGGTTTCCAAAAGTAATGTACTAGCTCAAATGCATACCTCCAGACGTTCACAACTACAGCAACGGGCTGTATTGTCATGCTCATGAGAGGGACAATATTTCTGGGACCAAAATGGGTGGCATCTATACTCAATTAGACCAGCACCATTTGTTGGAATCTGGTAAATGATAAAATTCATTACAATCATGGTCAGCAGACAAAAGAGCATGAGAACTAGTAGACCATTAATCACTACTACTCCAGCTTAATCGCAGCACATGTCTTGATTTTTAAAATTCCTGTTTTAATTTATTTAAAAGAATTGCAGTTACAACTACTAGTCTGAAAGGTAAAAGCCAAGTTTCTTCCACAGTAATAAAAACCATGAGAAAGGAGACTAACAATTCCAAATATAAGATTATCAATATACTTTGTTCATCACAAAATAGCTTTACATTTTTGCACTAAAAAAATTATCTGGATGTCATCTCAGCTGAAAGTAATCAATGCCAGAGGTTTCAAGTGAAGTTTTACTAAAAGTTCTTAGCTGCAGTTTAATAAAGTGGTTCATTATATGTCCAAATCAAATTTCCTTACAAATTGGTGACAAACTTCACATTTAGGATGGGTTAGCTCTTTGAAGCAGGACTTATGATAAGCATCCTTTCCTGACAAAGAAAACTTCAATCAAAAGGAAAAAACCAGTAAGATGTGAGTTGAAATATTGAACACCAGAACATATTCAGACAAATTTAAATTAACAGAAAACAAAAGGATACAAGCAGAAGCGCGTACAATCATCACATATAATATACAGGAGGCAGGAAGAGGAAGCTACCTCGTGCTCAGTAATTGGGGAACCACATGCACGACAACAAAAGCATTCAGGATGGAAAAAGGTCCCCATGCATCCCAGATAGTTACCATAGCCAATGTCTCGATTGCATCCACCACATACTCTGCAAGTTAGCAGCATAGATGTACAAGATTAATTATTTAAAGACTTGACTACTTGTAATTGTGGCATTAGCATGTCCTGATAGTTTCCAGATGTGACATCAGATATGTTAAGACTGTAATTTATTTTTTATTCTCTTAACAAGAGGTCTCACAAGAATGTCAGCCTAGATCATCTTAGCTGATTATTATTGGACAGAAAGATAACATGTTAACCAAATAAAAGTAAGAGGCTATTCATTTTGCTTAATCAAATAATTTAAAGTGAAATGAGCTATCAATTGCACAGTCCCAATATATTGTTGTAAATACAAGAGCTCAAAAATGGGGAACGTAAACTGAATCACATTAATGCACCATGAGTTTTGACATGTATACCCGTGAAATGTCAGTAGCAGTAGTCAAAAAAGCAGCCCAACTAGTGAATTAGAAACTTCAAACAATTCGGCAAAAAAAATTCAGACAATATGGCTAGCTAAATCATCTTAAAATGTTTTAAATGAATCAGATATGACTACAGGAAATAATAAAGATCTACACCTATATGTTCTGGGTTGATATTCCCTAGGAAGACTAGGAGCATAAGGAGGGTATGCCGAATTTAGGTTATTCTGAAGTGCCCTTGCAAGATCTTCATCAGTCTTTGTTCGCCACCGGTTGCCTGCTGGAGATTCAGACCGTAATTCAAAATTTTACCACAAGTAAAGACTATCTAAAGAGTATTTAAAAAAAAGAAATGAATTTGACTGGACACTGAGTCTGAAAAAATATATATAGTCGTCAAGTTACAGAAAGTTACCATTTGGTCTTTTTAAATCTTCAGCCAAGGAAAGTGCAATTGCCCTGTCTAGTTCCTCTTTCTCCCTTTCAGATCTAGAGCGATCACTCTGACAACATTTAAAAATATTTGTAAAACATTTATCTTTGTTTGATTAGTAACTAAAAAGTGCAAAAAAACAGAACTCAGTATCATGAAGAGGAAAGAAAACCATAGTTGGCCAATCATCAAGACAATTAAAAAAAAAAAGACAAGTGCTACTCTCCTCCTTAGTTCTCTTAATTGCAATATCCACATAACAATTTAAGCTATAAAGATGCAATTTTAGTTAAAATTTCTTCAATTCTAATGTAAACCAAATTTAACAAACTTGCACCACCCAGATGGGACTTCTCCCTTTTGCTTTCTCACCGAAAAAACAAAAAGGAAGGAGACTAGGTGATTAAGGGCAACTTTAGAAGTAAAGTAGATTCCTAGTTACCGCATGGCCCATTCCTAATTGACATAGAATTGTGAAAGGCAAACTTGCACGATAAACAGTGTCACAAAAGTTTCTTCTCCTTCCATGATATTATTATCATGAAACCAAAGATAACTCTATAAACTAAGGAAGCCAAATACTAGAAGTTCCATATCTGAGTGCTAAGCGTAGTACTATTCTTAACCCCTATCATGGGTATGATGGGGAACGGAAAATCTTCTACTAAAACTTTTTTTGTTACCCTACTGCCTACCCGCATCATTATAAAGATGATACTAATATTCAGGTATTGTAAGGTTGAGATAAGTTTTATTCCATTCTCACATGCCATAGTAATGAGTTGAGTAATAAAAAAATTCTTTCATCACAAAATAGAAGTAAACAAAATCATCCATAGTCCAAACACACAAGGTAGAAAATTACCACAGATCTAACAGGAGCAGGCCAAACCATGCTTTCTTCTCCAAGAAACTGCGGACGCTCACCTCCTAATCGACTAGTTCCACTACCTCTAAAAAATTTACTCAGCCATTTCATAAACCGCGACTTCCTCTCTGCGTGTGAAGAAACAAAGTGCCCTGCTTAAACCCACAATAATATTAAGCACACCAATTCAAAGCAACAAAAGTAAACCAAAGTCCCTCGCTTCCACAGTTCCACTTGCACTTATATACACAAACTAAAACCCAATTTCAAAACAAACATTGCATCAAACAAGTAATGGACAACACACAATACTAAAAACACAAAATTCGACGAAAAGAAAGAGTTACCATAAATGCACGGCTGGGAGATATGATTGACACTAGAGGAAGACATGGAAATGTATGTATAGGATTGTAAGAACAACAACAAAGAGAAATATGAAAAGGGTAGTTGTAAATGAAAAGGACTAAGAGAGAGAAGAAGAGAAAAAATGAAAAGAAAGTGAACGGAGGAGGAGAAGGGGTTGAGAACAAAGGCATCATTGATAAAGGGTAGGCAACAATTTCAAGAGATGATCCACACAAATTTTTTTACAAAAAAAATAAAGACAAGGAATGGAATCTTCAGACAAAGGAAAGGCATGCAAAAAATAAAGATATTCTTTTCTTGGGAAAGTAATTCAAGAGATTGGGAGAGATAGAACGAGAGAGGAGAGAATCTGATTTGTATATAAAGGGGTGTTTGTGTTTGCGTTTGTGTATGTATTTATGGGTTTTGGACGGCGGAGAATTGAGTGAGGTTTGGGAGAAGCTTAGAGTGGGAGCTGAGATTTTTGAATATTTTCCCGGGAAAAAATGTGACCGTTGGTTTAAGTGGGGTTTTATTCTTTGTTCATTTTTATTCATGTGATGAATTTATGCTGTATTTGTGTGTGTAACTGTCAACTGTCATCCAATCTGTGGGTTTGAGTGTCATCCAACTCAGAGGTCGTTGCTTTCTTGTCATGAAAATTCCTTGCGTCTCCGTCACCTTTCAAATTTCAGATGTCAACTTTGATAGATTGTTTTGGCATTTGACGATGTATCTTGTAATTAGAATATATTTAGATGCTCTATTTAAAATAATTATTAAAATAGTTTAACTTAATAATTATATAAACTTGTCCACATTAATTTGATACCATTAATTATATGTTAGATTTGTTAATTTTTTTGAAAAATAAGCCAAAATTTTGGAAACATATACTATGTTTATCATAATCGAATTAAGGTGAATTTTGACAAGAGGACAAGAAAAGTGAAACAGAGAGAGTATATATTCGTATTAAAATAATATTTTTCAAATTAATTATAAGAAGTTTACCTATTTTGATACTTGATAACTTGATTTATAATATATTAGTTTAGAAACCACGTCCAATCAAAAGATAATATTTGTGGAATAAATTTTAATTTTGTCAAATATTTTAATTTAAGGCTAATATTAAGGTGAAAAAAATTAGAAAATTGTATTATAATTTATGACTAAAAAAATTGAAATATATTTCTATATAATTTTAAACTTTGATAGATTTCTTTTATGAATTCATAAAGTAAGATGTCTATATATTATAATAAAACCATCATGTTTACAACACATGTGGTAGTGTCATGCAGGATGTGTTATACTAATCGATTTCATTATTTTTATCTTCATTTGCAAATATCCTTCTTCTCTTTTCATCATGAGCAAACTTATCAACTATATATGTAATAAAATAATAATATAATGATAAGTTGAATAGTCAAAACTATTCATAAACTAAATATTTATATGCTAAAATATTATATTACACTTGTAAATAAATAGATGAATCTATGTGCACATAAATTATAATAGATTAGAATGTACTTTTATTGATTATTTTGATTCATACTTTTGTTTAAAAGTTTCTCTAGACTTATAAATTTCAGCAGTACTGAAATTGTGTTACCATATATAATGTGATGTATTAGAGGAAAAACAAAAAAAAAACTTGTTTGTATGTTAAAGTAAGAAATGTCTGACCTGAATTTGTAGGGATTTATTAATTATCTCTAAAATGAGGATATGTTTATATTGGAAAATATTAAATTATCAAAAGTAATTTATATTTATGGTATACACACTTTCCAAAAATATGCACACGAGTCTTGGAAGACCAAATATTATACTCTGAAATTTACTTCCAATGATTTCGAATATAATTTAAAATTTTAAAAAATTATAAAAATGAAACTTAATAAATAAATAATAAATAAACTTAATAAAATCTAAATATAGTATCATAAATATAAAAAGTTATAACCTTATACTTTGTTGTGATAACATTCAAGAATAATGTGTAAACCTCTATAAATAATATTTTTACTCTTTGAACTCATGTCAGAGGTACCTGTGACTGACTTAAGTGACCAATTTGCGACCTTTTTGAGTTCACCGACCAACTTGATATATATATATATATATATATATATATATCAAATCCACTTTAGTAACTCGCTTAATTATTAACTCATTCTAAATCTTGATAGATTTTTTTATGAATCTTAAAACAAGATGGCTATATCATATGTGCAATAAAACAATAATATAATGATAAGCTAAACAGTCAAAACATATTCACGAACTAAATATATATATGATATAATATTATATTACACTTGCAATTAAAGAAATGAATCTATGTGTACATAAACTATAATAGATTAGAATGTACCATGGTTGATTGCTTTGATTCATACTCTTGTTTAAAAATCTCTCCACATTTCAAAGTTTCAGCAATAGTGAAATTGTGTTAGCATAATGTAATTCTTTACTGTATTAGACGAAGATCTAAAAAAGAAACTTGTTTGTGTTAAAGTTAAGAATGTCTGACTTCAATTTATAGAGATGTATTAATTATCTCTAAAATGCAGATTTGTCTAATATAGGAAAATATTGAATTATCAAAAGTAATTTATATTTATGATATACACACTTCCCAAAAATATGCATAGAGTCTTGGAAGACCAAATATTATAATCTAAAACTTTTTTCCAATAATTTCAAATATAATTCAAAATGTTCAGAAAATTTGGAAAAATAGAACTTACCAAACATTATAATTTGAAAATGGCTTCCAACAATTTCGAAATTAAACTTTCTATCAATACTAGAAAAAGTAATTTTGAAACTTTCTCCTTCCAATAATTTCATAACCGGAAAAAGTAATTTTCAAACTTTTTTCCATACTAAAAAATATAGTTTTGAAATTTTCTTTCAATACATTCAAAGTTTTAAAATATAATTTTTATTTTTTATATTTGTAGTTCAAAATTTAGAAAAATAAATAGAACTATCTTAGAGGCACCACATAAACGCCCCTCACTTCTTCTTTATATAAGTATATTGATGTGATAAGTATAATTTCTTGACAATAATAATTGATGATGAGGGGGTTTTATTGATCGATAGTGGTGTGTCGAGATGAAGGTGTAGTGTTGTATATGACAGACATTTTTAGATAAAAAAAATAAAAATGTAAGGATATCCATTCTGAAAATGTGTACCACTTTTTTTAAAAATTAATGATAATTTAGTTCTGAATACTTATTTTAAGAATGACTATTTCATATACCCATTTTAGTAATGCATATGCCAATGATAATTTTGACTGTCGACATAAAATTTGATATTATTGTCTAAAAAACGATAATTTTTGTGCTTCGTGGATAAATTTTTAAATATCTTTTATGACATTTGTTTATGACATGTTACATAAAAATTTAATAAAGAATTTTCAATCATATTATTAAGAGAAAATAAAGGATAATATATTATGCATTTTAGATTTGTCTATAATATATAAAGATTTTTCTAATTTTCTCTAAGACAATGAAATTTGTTATAGTCATGTTACCTTTCATAAAATTTATCTTTTTCGTCTTTTTATCAAGAGATAGGTTTATATATCAACGTTTTTAGTAAAATTCGGATTAGATTTCGATTTGAAATTAATTTATTCGTCTAATTTGAATTTGGTTTTAATCTAGCGTAGATTATAGTTTCCTCATATTGTTTGTTTAGTTGTGGAATTGAAAGTTTTTTTGATAATATCAAATTCACTAATATTCAGTTTGTTAGGATGAAATTAATGCGTCTTGCGAATATACTGTGAAACGGCTTTGAATGTGGCTAAGAGAATATGTACACAAATTCTTTGTGTAGTTGTCTACACGGGGCATTCGATCTAACTTTACAATTTTCTTATATAATCTTAATGTTGTCTAGATCTCCTATTTGCAATATATAAGGGACGTTGAGTATTATTCAACAAATTGTTAATCAATACTTAAAAATATGAACTTTCTAGATATAATTGTCATGACTGAATTATAATCAAATGTTTTTATGGCATTTATGATTAGTACACAAGGTCATTTATTTGGATTGCCCTCTCTCTATTTTTAAGTTTATAATCTTATTTCACCGATAAATTTTACTAGGTAATTGGAGAGCAATAAATTGCAACAAGCACCATGAGCCATATTAAGGGTGCTAATTCCTAAAAGTGTTTTGTATCCCTCGAGTAAAGACAAGTTGTAATTGTATTAGCGGTATTCAAAACATATCTTGAGGACGCTCTAAAAAACTCATGGTATCATTATGAATATACAAATCAAAAATCGTGAAAGTCTAGGAATGTACATATCGAGTAATAAGATCATAGTCTCCTACCAATGATTGCATGCGCAGGAGTAGGGTTGACAATTTCGGGTTTCGGGTCGAGTTTGGGTCGGGTTGATAGTCGCGGGTCAAAAATTTTACCCAACCCAAACCCGACCTGAAATTTTAATGGGTCAGAATACCCAACCCGAACCCGAACCGGACCCGTACTACCCGCGGGTAACCCGAACCCGACCCAAAAATTATATTTATTAATAAATATATTCTTAAATAATAAATAAATATTATATTAATCCAAATAAATTAATTTTTATTAAATTAATTAATTTTTTATTAAATTAACTAATAAATATTATAAAATAATATAAATATAAATATATATAATATTTATATTATATATTAATTTTCGGGTAATTTCGGGTCAATTTCGGGTAACCCGAATTCAACCCGAAAATGACCCGTTTTTTATGGGTCGATTTTGGGTCAACCCGAATTCGACCCGAACCCGAAAAACTCCAACCCGAATTCGTATTTTATGAGTCGAATTCATGTGTCCAATATTACCACCCTTACGCAGGAACACCAATTATGAGAAATCCATCAATCCACATGTTCAGGCATAGTTGAATGCTCGAATATAGGTTTTCTATGCTCGGGTGACGACCGGCTCATAGATCTAAAAATATCTATCCATTCGCCTGATCAGTGATCATTTGTCCTCTAATCCAATAAACAGTTGATTTTTTTTTTCGTAGTTCATGAGACCTCGAATTCTCACATTCCCGCATGCATTATGTCAACAGGGTCCGTCCTCAACTCTACTTGAAAAATTGAGTTATCCTTTTTTTTAGAAAAAGATAGAATAAAGAAAAAGCTCGTCTATCGATCATAAGATCGTTCTATAAATAGGCTTAAATTCGACTTTATTAAATATGTAAATATAAATATTGCACATTTATACATTAATACATTATATACTTATATATAATAAGCGTAAGGGAGATAATTTGGTCGCATGGTCACATGGTCCAAAAGCTTATCATCCGTTGGATCGTATATTGAACAAATAAGTACCGTTAGATTAGAACAAAATTAACTTCTAATTCTATAAAACAGCTGATATCTACTTACATGTTTATAATTCCTTTTCTGAATCCAAAACAAATTCTGTCTTTCACATGTTTATGATTTTTTTAATCCAAAATAAATATTTCCTACCAGATTTAATCGTAAAATCATGTAAATAGCACTGTCACAAAATTATTTTTACTAAATATATTTTAAAATTAATAAGCTTGATATTTTAATCCAAAATAAATATTTCCTACCAGTTTTAATTGTAGAATCATATAAATCGCACTGTCACAAAATTATTTTTATCTAATATATTTTAAAATTATTAAGCCAAATTAAAATCATATTATAATAATTCTAATATAAAACACATACATAAATATAATCTAATGGAAGTTGACGTCACATATTCTACTCAATATATATTAAAATTTGATAGAAAAAATTTAATACTTTGGCATGATACATAAGAGAAATATAATGGCTTGATTACAATAGTTTATTTGAAGTAATTAATATTTGTGACGGTGTATTTTATACTGCATCGCCACTGTCGGATAATCCAACATGTGTAACCAGTTTTTTTTATAGAAACAAGTCTGAAAAAGAGAACCTATATATTTTTATAATAGTTCTGACTTACAAACAAATCATAATTTCAAATTTTATTTAATTGAAAATTTTAATTTATTATTTATAAATTAAATTCTTTCACAACACTTACAATATATTTAAAAAATTCATAAATAATTAAAAAGCTCCCGTGCCTTGCACGGGCTATAAGCTAGTAAATAATATATACACACACAAACAATATTTATATTAATAACGGATTTTCTAGTGTGTACTCATGATGAATACACACTTACACATAATAATAAGCACTTTTTAGTTAGGTAGGGAAATCTATTGACTCCGATTTCATTAATAATTGTGATTCTCTGTATTGCATAAAAATCTCTGTTGATCAAAATTTTTCACCTGAATAAAAAATAATCGGTTTTTCTAGTGTGTGCTCATGGGCACACAATAAGCACTAACTCCTGGGTGTTTAGTGCATTTTTATTGGTCATCTAATCATAAATAAAGATGCACCCCTGCATTTACACCAAGTCCACCAATTAAAATCCACTAATCTCATCAAATTTAGTGTATAATGTGTGCCTATATATGGGCACACACTGGAAAGACCCAAAAATTATTACTGTCTGGCCAATCTGGGGAAACAAGACAGTAATCTGAGACTTGAAATCGGGAGAATTGGTTCAGTACATTAGTATTCAAATATCTCGAACTTGATTGTCCAACGTAATTATAATAATTTTTCAATGAAGAATTTACAAACTAATCAAACTAATGGACTGGTTCACACCGCTGTCAACAGGGTGTAATTCGACCGAGCGAGCCGAGTTTCAAGCCGGGCGTAATTCGAGCCGAAATTAATCAAGCCGAGCCAAGCCGGCTCGTTTAACTAATCAGTCTAAATCCCTACCCGAACTCGACTCGTTTAATTTCACGAATCAAGTCGAGTCGGCTCGTTTAGCTAAACAAGCCGGTTTTAGCGAGTCGGGCGAGCGGCTCGTTTAATTTTACACTTAATCGAGTCTAAACCTCTACCCGAACTCGGCTCGTTTAATTTCACGAGTCGAGTCGAGCCGGCTCGTTTAATTCAACGAGCCGGAACCTTTGCCCGAGCTCGGCTCGTTTAACTAAACGAGCCGAGTCGAGTCTACTTAAACGAGTTCGAGCCGGGCGAGCTCGCGAGCCGCCCGACTCGAATTCAGCTCTAGCTGTCAATGACATATACATATGCCCGGACCCCGGAGGGCTGAGCCTAGGATTAGCCAATGAGCAACTAGATCGGAGATGAACAAATCAAAAGGTAAGAAAAAAAGTGAATTATTCTTTGGGCACATGAAGCAGAAAAAAGTAAAACGGCACTTACACAAATCACAGTAACAAGATCATGTACGATCTAATTCTGATCCCAACATGTATCTTGTAACACAAACTTTGCATGACACAACTAAAAAGCAGACAGCATATACAAAAACACGATGCGTATGCATGTAGGATATGGGTGAGTTGGTCTTGGATCAATCAAAGGAAATGGTAGCAGTACATTGTAGTATATAGAATAATCTGATCACGACAGCCTGAAAGTGTATTTCACATTGATCGATAGAGCACTTATTCCCATCCCCAGCCAACTAGCATCTTTTCACTTGTTTGCTTTTTCTCAGGGCATAAAAATGGCTGGACACCTTCAATAAAGTGGCAAACTAAAGGCTCCTCTTTTTATATATTTATGTAAGTGAATATTATCGTGCATGTCAACCTTGATGAAGTCATCTTCTTTTTTATTTATACTACCTAATAATACATGCAGTTGAAGTCTTGATGAAGACGTGAACCTGTTCTTGGCAATAATAGTACTCTCCTCTTCCCCCTGCTAAAACAAATAAAAGGATGCAGTAGCCGGCTGGTTCTGTCTGTTTGGTAAACAAGACTTCGGGCATACTTTTACATTTTTTTAATCTGTTTGTGTAAAATATGAATGCTGATTTTTATCTGAGGAATTCTACTCTATTTCATACCAAAAGAAGTGACTTATTGCTTAAAGTAAAGAATTGGATTATAAGTGAAAAGTTGGTTTGAACTTATAATTTATTAAAAATGTCTGGGTACTCGTGACTTATTTTGTTATAATAAGCTCCAAACCCAAAAAAAAACTAGGTTTTTTAGCTTTTTTTGGGCTTTTAAGCCCTTATTTTAAGTACTTTTCTTAAGTTGCCAAACGCTACATAAATAAGTTAGAAGTTCAAATAAGCAATAAGCTAAGTTTGCCAAACACTCACTTAGTGGGTGTTTGGCACGGGCTTATAAGCCCGGCTTCTGAATTATAAGTTAGAAGCACTTATTTGTACCGTTTGTGTAAGAAGTCAAGAAGTACTTAAAAAAAGCTACGATTACAAGCTTTTGTCTCACGGCTTCTACTTATTTCCCAAACACTTTTATCACTTATTATTCTTAAATTACTTCTAACTTCTACTTCATTTTTTATTTTAAGCAATAAGCACTTATTTTAAGTTCGCACAAACGGCCCCTTAGTTTACTCTCATTTTTAGTCTAATAAAAAGCACTTTTTTTAAGTTTAAGGTCCCAGTGATATGGAAACTCAGTGCATAACTAAATGACTAATCCTTTTTAGTATAAAATTATAGAAAGTAATAATTATAATATATAATTTATGATAAGAAATAAAAATTATATACTAATTATTTACTAAGACTACTTAGCAAATTTATGAAAAAGCTCAAAAATAATTTAATATATAATAATCAAATTCGAAATAAAATACTAATATAAAAATATAATATTAATTTACATATAATGATAATACTCCCTCCGTCCCTATTTATCTGTCCATTTTTAATATTTTCACGCATATTAAGAAAATTTAAGTTTATAAGAAACTTCCAGCAATACCCTTATTTAATGCTTTAATTGTAGGAAAATACTGGTGGGATTACTCCATTATCCAATACAAATTTAATGAATCAATGAGTAATAGTCATGATATTTATAGCTAGAAGAACAAAGTCAAAGACTCTTCACATTTTTAGATGAGTTATTGACATTAAACTAACATGTTTATCAGTCACGTTGAAAACATAAACAAGGGTAAAAATGAAATATTTTGCTTTGATTATATAAATGGACAGATAAATAAGGACACGTTTTTACTTCCAAAGTGGACAAATAAATAGGGATGGAGGGAGTATTAATTATGTTTGCACGAAGTAAGCACATAAAATCAAAGACATATATACATAACATTTCTTCTGGTAAAAACAAGGTGTACTTTTTAGCACGAAATAAATATTTCGAGGAAATATAAAGAGGTAAACGTGTAGTATATTAGAGCATCTCCAACCATCTAAACCCCTTGGCTAAAAGGTGAGTTGGCATACTAAAAATAAAAAAATATAGCCAACAGCTCCAAAAACTGAACTCCAACCATGATCAGCTGTTGTCTATAAATTTAGCCAACCTCCTATGGATGGCTAAATTTGTCGAACCTCTACAGGTCTGTAAGAAAATCTGTAGGAAGATTGTACATCATTTATTACCATATCGAACTGATATATTTTATTTTAACAATTTAAAATATTAATAACATACTATTTTTAAATTATACCCAACCAATATAGCCAGTACCATTGAAGCAAAATGTCCTACAGGTTCAGCAAATTTTACATAATGTCTTACAGGTCCAATTTAGCCGACGATTATAGCCAACGCCGTTGGAGATGCTCTTAGACACTGTGTATCCGTCCCCTACTTTAACGTACGCATTCGTTTTCCGTTAAAAATAAAACAAAGGCTGCCAGATCTAATGTTCAAATCTTATAGGTTCCCTTTTTTCCTTCCAACCAAATCTATCGTATAAATATTCCGTATTCGGTAAAATAGGGATGCGGTAAATTTCCCTTTACATCTTTTGTCATGCCGTAAATTATTGGGGTCGTTCGGGGTAACTTGAAATAAGTGACTTCTTACTTAAATTAAAGAAATGGAGTAGAATTGATAAATAAATAAATTAATAATGTGTTTGAAAAAAAAATAGCTCTGAAAGAGAAACCAACATTCTCAGCTTTTTAAAAGTGTTTCTACTTATTTACACAAACGGGTCAAGAAAAGAAAAGACCGGAAGCAATTTGTGATTCCGGTAAACAAACAGGCCCATTATATCCATTGTATGTACTATTGTATATATACTTTTTAGTTTTTTATAATTTTTAAAAAAGAATTTTAAAAATAAATATAGATAATCTTTCGACTAATCACTTACCTTTTCTTTTTCTAAGAAGCGAGACGAGTTCCGAAAAATTTACAAATTTATGGATTAGTTTAGGGTGTTTATGAAATATACCCACCTTTTCGTATACTAATTGTAATAATACGATACTATGAGAAACTATGAGAAACATTGCAAACTTACGACTTTCTTCAAAACAAAACTCAAAATTTGCAGATATACGATTTCCATCGTTGCTTTCTCACTCCTCTCAGTGTCCTCCCTCTTTCCTTCTTTTCTTTCGCTTTGTCTCTCACAATCATCTCTCTCACATTCTCCCCCTCTCTCATCTCTTTCATTTATAACATGACCGTTTCAAAGTTAATTTCTCTCTCACATACTTTTTCTCCCCCTTTGCAGTTTCCGACATTAAGCTCGCCGGAATCAGATTGTCAAAGATGGCGCTGGGTTGGGGAGAGTAATTGTTTGTGGGGATGGTTCTAAAGAGGTGAGGGTGGTGTTGTGATATATGGGGTGGACAGTGTGATTGGTTGTATTGTGTTAGTTTTGATCATCAAAGAAGATCAGAGGTGGGGTGGGGTTTGGGCTGATGATGGTGGTGAGCCATAACTATCTATGCATATAACTTTTTTAATATTGTAATATTATATAATTTTTGGAGAATCAAATATATTTATGTTTATTACCATACGCTTTATTTACTATTTTATAAATTAATATAATTTATAATTTAAAAAAATTATTAATATTTTGTAATAAAATGAAATATAAATTATATCAAAATTATCATAAATTTATATAATAAAGAAAAGGATTTTAAATCATAGATTAAAACAAATTTGAAAGTCCTCAAATCATATTTTAAATTTGTTATATTTTATCTCTAATCCATCATAAGTAGTTCAAATTTATAAATTATTATCAGTATAATTCTACGGCTTTTTCATAAATACCCAAGTCTAAACGATTTTTTTGCAAAAATACTGTAACTTTTTAAAATAAACTGCAAAAATACTATATTTCAGAAAATGTTTGCAAAAATATAGAGGTTGCATATGCAACCATATCTGCAACTGCTAGCAACCACATATACAACCACAAATGCAATTTTGAAAAAATCTTTTAAAAATTACATTTAGTTACATAATAAGTTGCAACTAGTTGCAAATGGGTAAAAATAAATGCCCCTGCGGGGCCGATAGCAACAACAAACAAACAACCACAAAATCAACTACAAAATCAACTACAAAATCAATTATACTCAAACTTAAACACCTGCGATCACCACCATTACCAGCCCACAGTCCCATCTCTAATCTGCTTTGATATGCTCAAACCCAACACAACATAATCAACCACACTCCAACCTCGACACACTCACAGTTGTAGTCACCACCATCATCAACCCACAGCCCCATCTTTGATTTGATTTGCTCAAATTCAACACAACACAATTTGATATAATCTGATATGCTGTAATATAAACATTGTTTACTTCATCACAATCAAGAGAAAGGGATCGACGAATTTGAGAGATGAAAATAATTTTTGATTGTAATTTGATAGAGAGATGGAGAGATGGAGGGAAATTGAGGAGAGACAGCGAGCACGGAAATGGAGAGAAGATAGAGAAAGCATAGAAATCGTATTTATGCAAAGTTTTGAGTTAGTGTTTGAAGGAAACCGTAAATTTACAATATTTGCAGGGGTATTGTATTATTGCAATTATGATGATAAAATGAAGTATATTTCATAAATACCCATAATTCTACTACACTGATGTGTTTAGTTATATAAAATGAAAAAGGGAATTGGAATTAAAATTAAATTTGTACTATTGTGTTTACTTTATATGAAATAGATCGGAATAGAGTAAATTATGTGCTCAAATTTGGAGATAACGTTCCTATTTGGACTAAAATTCTGGTTCACATTTTTGCAAGAAATACTCATTCAAGGTGAACTAACATATTTCCCAATCATCATTCCACGAATAACATATTTCTCTATCATCTTCGTCATAAAAGACTTAGCCATACTCATATATAATTATTATTTTATCATTCTCCCTTCTTTTTCATAAAATTTCTTTAAATTTTTTAATTTCATTATCTCCCCGTTTCACACTAATAAAGTGAACAATATTAATATTACTTTTTAAAAATTTGTCAGCTATAATATTTTTTTCCAAGTTTTTTTGCAATTTCACTATCTTTCAAAAATATTTGCAAGAAATACTAACTTCTAAAAAATATTTATAAAAATATGGCGTACAACTACATGTAGTTCAGTTAATTGGCCCATAAGAGTTACAACTATATTTATTGCATGTGGTTGCAAGTGTTGCAGTATTTTTAAAATTTTGATATTTTTATAAAATATTAAAAAATATATACTTTTTTACAACAGAGGTTTTGGACTTAGTATTAACTTGATCACTGAAATGAACGCCGTTTTTTTTCATTCTATCGGTATCATTTTGAGGATCAATTGATACCTAACCCTAACCATTCTAGAAACCCCGTTATTTTTCCCTCGCCTCCCGCCAAACAGCCCAAAAATTAAGAAAGCTGGGGAAGTCTGTACAGTTCGATTCAAAGCCGGGGAAGCATGTGCAGCTCAAATTAACCAACCATCTTGAATTTCAAGCAGCCATCAAATATTGTGGTACTACTCTTTTCTTGTTTTATATGTTTTTTTTTATTATTATCCTAGTTTTTTCTAATGTTTTTGGTAACTGCGTTTTGATTCATTCTTGTTTTTGTGTCAGAAGTTGTGATCTTTAATATGGGTTTGTCGGATAATTGCTAAATTGAGCATTGTTGGTCTTAGTTTGCTGGCATAATAATTAGATTTTAATATCATAGTGGGACTTAACATGATAGTATGAAATGTGCGTTTCCTGATACTCTGAGAGGATGAGAGAGTGTGTGTGTCAAAAGACAAGCAGGTTTTGGGAGGTTTTCATATACATTCTCTGATACTCAGACACCATAATGAGCCTAGTCAGTTCAACGCATTCCTCCTAGCTGGAACCCTTAAGCTAGTGATGTGAAGAGACGAGGGGTATCGACTAGTCTATAATGCAAGGGTAATGAGGTTATTATTTTGTATCGGTTAGGATTTATAGTCGAGGGATTTATCTTAGTACATGTCTGGGATTTTTTTTTATTCAGAGGTAATAAGTTTCTAAGGCGGTTGTGATATGGTTGCGAGAGCCAGTAACCAATAAACAACTCAATAAGCTTTACATTGATGCTAAAATTAAATTAAATAGGTCCTGGTCCCTTGCCAGGGGCCTTTTAAGTAGCAAATCCAGTGGCCAGGATTATAACAAAATTTTAATATGTTTAGCGCTTTTTAACCGCTGAACGGGTAAAATGATCCCGTCCGGTGGTTAAAAAGTGTTGGACCAGCAGTTAAAAAATGCTCGACATGTTAAAAAAAATGTTATTATCCTGGGCCACTGGATGCCTAACCGTTGGACAAGTCCCCGTCTGCCAGTTAAAATGCGCTAGATATGTTTAAAAAAAATGTAGTAATCCTGGGCCGCTGGATGTCGGATATTCATCCAACAGCCAGAATTTAGTATGCTAGTTAAAAGGTCCATGACTGCCAAGGACCAGGACCCAAATAAAATTATTAATAAGATGAAGAATGCTGATGGAATATAAGGCTTGGTGGTGGCCCTAATTGGTTGTGACTTGTGACGTGCAGTGATTTTGTTCATGTAGTTGAATTTTGACATTATGGCACTGAAGCAATTGCTTTCATTTGGTTGTGGGAATAAAAATATAATCTTTGGTAGAATACATGGTCCTTGAGTATGACCATGACCACTCCTTGTCAATATCTTAGTTAGAATTTTATTTTATTTTTTTAAAATTAGGTAGAATTTGATCCTTCACAAAGAATATATATTGTAAGAAAAGCCTGGATGTCATATGGCATGTCTATGGACTCTTTGTTTCTTTAAGATTAAATATAAACATTTTCTCTAATTTCATTTGTGTATATCAACATCAATGTTGTAAAGGCCACATTAAAATTTTCAAAAGAAAGTTAAATCCTTCTAGTCACATTATATCTCATTTGTGGATATTAACATCAATGTTGTAAAATTTACAATGATGCTGGTCATAGATTTCAGTATATTTATTATCAGGTGCTACATTACAACCTAAATTATGGTCCCATCACCCTGATTACACAATTTTGCACTGGCAAAACTAATCACAGGATTGACCCTTATGCTTCTTTCTGCTGCGTGTATGTAGTGGTTGACCTGAACGTGCTTCGAGATCCTTTGTGGCAATTGCTCACTCATTGATTATATGCAGATAGAATCTCCCCCTGATGTTATTTGTGTACACTGAACATCAGTATTGTGTAGTTAGTAGTTTACGCCAATGAATATCCTGCTGTACATCATATTTTGGTGCTACGTTATTGTCTTTGAAGAATACTTGAGCTGGTCCTCTCTCCAAACATCCTCAATTTTTTGCTGCTGTCGAAATATTGGTTTCTAAACATTTTCTCTGACTCTGATCTTCGAATCTAGCAGTCAGACTATCTAGTTTTGCATCATGCTAGTGAATGTGCAATTATGTTTTTGATTCTCTCATAATAGATGGTCTGGGAGGATGGTCTTGTACGGTGCTATCATGTTTGTTGGCAATTCTTTGATCGACTATTCAATGAGAATATACAGAGTCTTAATTAAAGCAACTAAATAATAATTCTATGACTAAATATTTTTGCTATTGGTTCATCAATGTCACTAGTCCCAAAATGATGTGGTAAAAATAGTGAGTGATATTAAATTAATATGGAGTATCATGCAACTGCAGAAAATTAAGCCACACATATTTTCATAAAACTAAATTACTTTTTTAGGAACTAGTGATACTAAAAAGCATGAATGTGAAATGTTAGCTTCATCTGTTTTTCTAATGCTTTTTTAAACTGTAATCTTCTGTCTCTAAAGAGGACCAAGCTGATACATGTATAAGGTAACGTGGAATCCAAAAGATATAGGGAGAATAGGGGCCACTAGAAGTGGTACTGAGTTGTCGTAACAAAGCGATTGGGGTTATCGAAGAAAGAAACAGAAATCTAGGGTGTTTATTATACTCTGGAAAAAGCTTTAGGCCTCAGGGCGACAGGGAGTATCTGCATTTGAAGCAGTAATATATAAAGGAAAGATATTTGAGAAACTGTACCACTTTTGGGTACTCTTACAAATAAGCAGCTGCTTCTCTTATGACTTACATGGAGAGAAATTTTAACAGCAGCGTGGTGGACTGGTGGTCAAATAAGTCAACATAATTTTAACCAAAAAATAGTTATATGAGTGAAAACTTAACGCTTAAACATAGATTTGGATAGAGGTTGAGGCTGTTTTCACTTCAGTGGTTGTTTATTTCTGCTAAACAAGACCACTGTGGTTAACTCAGTACTGAGAAGATGTGCTCACTGTAAATATGTAATAATAGGGCCCGGTCCCTGACATACCAATGTCAGAGCATACTATCAGCGGAAAAAATCATTGGATGGCTTAACCGTAAGTTTTTGATGCATATTTAGGGGGAGCTACGGTGTCATCTAGAGGAAAATTGTCTCATTTTAGGGTTTCTCTCGTCCAGTGTATTTCTTCCACCGGATATATGTTACCAACATTCGACTTTTCTGGACCAGCTGCCATAATAATATAATCTCCTTATTGCTTTCGTTCCAGGTGACTTTCATGACATTATAGTGATTTGTTAGGAGTCTTCAAGTATGGTGCTTTATTTGTTTTTAGGGGATTATGTAGATTGCAGCAAGCAAAGTTTAGAAACGATATGCCTCCTGCTTACTTATAAAAATTAATGTCCAGAAAGATTTTTCTTCTTAGAGGAAACCATAAATGCACGCCTATCGATAGAATATATGGATTTTATGATAAATCTAAATGCTGATTCAGTGTAAAACTATTGAAAACCTTCACTGACTGTTTCAACTGTCTTCCTGTGTGTGCTGTTGCTGATGATTAGATATTGTGCATGCATGGTGGTCTTTTTGGATCAGATCAAAAACCTGCCACAAATGCTATACCCGGCATAGGTTTGCTTTATGATTTACTTTGGTCAGATCCCAGTAATAATGTCAAGGGATGGGCAATGAATGATAAAGGACTATCACTCACCATTCGCCGTGCCCCGATAAGATATCAGAGTTCATAGAGAAGCATGACTTGGACCTTGTTTTTCGTGCTCATCAGGTTAAACATTAATTTTCTGTTTTCAATGGTTAATTTGCACAGGATTTGATGTTATAATATTTGTGCAGATTGTGGAGGATGGTTATGAATTCTATGCTGAAAGACAGCTTGTTACCATTAGCAGGTTAGGAGGTAGTTTGATCTTCTTGTGGGTTAGACTGCTTTATCTATTAAACTTCTATAGAATTACTATACAATCTTATTATATGAATAAAATCAGATTATAAATTATAATTAGAACGGGAATGAGTTGTAACTACCACGATCTGCAAGTCTTGATATTACTTCCAATATAGTTTATTTGTCTGTCACTTCTTTTAGTGTGTTTTTTTTACCATTTTATCAGGTAAAGTTAAAAGTCTTTCTCATCTGAATGAGAAAAGATGCAGCGCTGACTTTTGCTTGAACACAGTTACTACTTCATTTCTTTTTTTGAAACTAATTACTACTTCATTTCTAATGGTGGTTTCAAAAGTCAAAATTTTGTAAAAGTCAATTAGCCTTGAGTTAAAGATTTATATTTCTTTTCTTTTTTTTGCAAATTTTTCTGAAAACATGACCTGGCAATAGTTTGCTAGACTGCTCAAAGTCTATCGATTATCAAGGCTAGTAGGCTACATCATCAGGGTATGGTTTCAACACCATTGGTCGTCGTGAATTAATGCTTAAGGCAGCCTTCAGTGTTTTCTTTTAATTATTTTGGTATGTTTTCTTTTAGTGACTTTGGTAAACCGTTATTATAATAGTTGCCAATTTGTCCTCTCACGAGTCCAGACATTAATTTCTTCCTACTTCAGGTTGGTGCTTAGTGAATTCCCAAAAATAAAACATAACTCTGCGTCTGTTTTTCATCATCATTATTTGTCATTGTTTGGTAATGTCATTATCATTATTGATAAACATTTAATTTAGAAAATATGGTCTCATTTTATTTTTCTTCCCTTGACAAAAGACTTGCATAAAAAAATTCGCGTCATTACTACTTTTCCATCATTATGGTCAATTGAATATGTCAATACCATTCTATCATAATCACAACTTGGTCACAAATATTAAGTAATAACACAGAACAATTATAGTAGCCAGTCTTCAGAATAATTATATTATTTAAAAAAGCTTTACAGTTGTTACTCGTTAGTTAGAACTTAGAACCTATATTCATTGCTCTTATGTATTGTCATATGCATGTATGGTCTCAATGCCTGTATATCACAGAGGTACTAGTTCTCCCCAGAAATGGATGATTGTCACTACAACATATCTTTTTCAATTTGTGTTTTTGGTGTCGGATGAAGTGCATATGACCGTTTTTCTTTTCGCCAGTAGAACGAAAAACCAGTAAAAAAAAACGTGAAGCATATGTTGTACTATTACCTTACCTGTAAGGATCTACAGTTCTCAACTCGGGTCTCACATTTAGAATACCAGGAACTGCAGTGTTTAACTGGGGCAATGTTATGTAGATGTGTTACGAAGTAGTCCAGTCCCCAGACAACTTGCTAATGGCTAAAAGTTCAACATTGTTATTATTGGTAATAACGTGTGAGCCATTGATAATGACAATTGACAAGAAAAGCTCCGGTTCAATAGATTTTTGAAGTCCTTGGTCAACATTTCATCCCCATAGTGGAGTGTTTGTGGTTCTATAACATTTAAGTTGGTTAAGTCTTTCCCAACCAGAAAATAATAATTGGTTTAGTTTTAAAACATAAAATTTAAAATGAAATATTACGCCGTTCATTTATAAATAAAGGCAATTTTATATATTAATGACTTTTTACAACTATCTTTAGCTAAAATTTTCTTTTTCTTAAAAAGCAAAATATTTGATACAACATAATATATTGCCTGACAACAAGATTTATTCATGGCGAGGTTTTGAAAACTTTTTGTTTGAATCAAAGTGATGTTGGATATACTAGTGGGGAACTTGTTCTCTGTTCTGTGGCACTCATATTTAGTTTTGTGGCACTCATATTTAGCGTTTTCTTTTTGATGTATTATTTTCTGAATAAATTTTGTATTTTAGTGATGTTTTACAAATTTATCATTTGTGAATTTCTTATTATATATTTAATTTATTAATTATATGCTTGTACTTTTTTATTTTATTACAAACATATTATAACAATATTAGGATGTTATTTTGTATACTTTATCTGTTGCTATTTTTATTTAAAATATGTATACTATGATATCTTGGAATATTTCTACTAATTAATTTATATTAAAAATTAAGTGGCTTATATTCTTATATATTTCTAATCTTTATACTTATTCTCTTATCTAATTATAATACTAAAATTAGCTCTTTTTTTATTAAGAATGATATTGAGATTTGTCTTATAGTTTTGTGTATCAAACTTCTTTTTTTTTTTGGAAGTAACGAAATTCATTAAACTCGCAAAGAATTAGAAGATAATGTCTCCAACAAATAATGTTGAGGAGACTCAAATATATTGAAGCTATTTAGCATACAAGTAATACGCGCGCAAATTTGAAAAATATTCATATTTTATAATTACTTTTAAAAATACGGTCAAAATTGTAAACGAAGTTGCTAGCTAATTAAAAATAGTTGATTTTCAGGTTATTGAAATTATAAACAAGGTTACAAATATTATTGCTTTATAATTTGAATATTTTTGAAATAATCTCCATAATTATATCTCGATGACCAACGACATCGCCTTAGTTTGATTATATATAGCAGATAATTACTAATTTTATATATTTATGGTTGACTTTCTCTAAAATATAGGTCTACATATATTTCAATATCGATGCATCATCTCTATAAAATTTATTGTAGGACTTTGACAATTGGCAGGTGTAATTAAATAATAAAAGTCCACTCATGAGGTATATTATTTTTTCCGTTCGAGATAATTCTAAATACATGCTACACTGATGATGGTAATATTTGTTATATTGCAATATTTTTTCATTCGGTATGAAGAATACGATGTTTTTGACTGAAATTTAATTATCTTATAAATTAGGTGAGACGTAAATATATATACTTTAGTGTAGACTCTGGAAAAAGTTACTATCAGAATTTTATTAACGCCGGGGTCGAAGGTCGCGTAAGCAAAAGAAGAAGTCCTAATCATACATACTGAAAGGGAAGATTTTTTATATTTGTTATATTGCAAAATAAGATTTTTGATTTTTTTTCCTCAAAAAAAAAAGATTTTTGATTTTTCTACATTTTGTGAATTGCAATTACTTGCATAGATTTTATCTCCGTGACTTTGACCTTGGAAAAAAAAAACCTTTTACTTTATGAACCAAGAATGAAATATCACGAAGAATGATATATTAGGTACTCTACAAATATCATCGTGTTCGTTTCAAAGTTTGGACTAAATGCCTAATTCTTCGACGTAATGTTGGGGGCACTAATTTAATTTCAGATCATATGGTGTATTTATAAATATAAATATGATTTCTTATTTTATACAAGTATTCGGATGAAATATTATACCCAACATACTACTTCAAGCACTTTTAGGAGAAAATATATTTACCTTATCAAAAGAAGTAGAAATTCTTTATGAGAGCCCGTAGTAGAGTAATTATTTTGTCATCAATTTATATAATATTTTAGTTTCAACCGCAAAAAAGATAATTAGCATTATTTAAAAGAAACTATTGACTACTCATCATAATTTAACATATCTCGTACCTCATCAGTGTTACTAACATCAGTTTTGATCGTTTCGGGATTAAAGAACTTTAATTGTTTACGCGTCATTAGTCATTACTGCCAAGTTAAACATAAGAGTAAATCTTCGCGTACATCCTTATACACTACTAACTCACGACCTATAATTTAGGAACAGATTAGAACACACGTGTCCAGTTTTTCTTTCATTTTTATTATCCATTAGACCTATAAAAATATAAGTGATATCAAAAACTTATGTATATACATTATTTCTTTATTAATGCAATTTTGTTTGGTTTTAAATCTTGTTTTTTTTATCACAAGACACTTAATCATATTTTCTATATTTCTATGAAAAAATAATATAATATATAAATGTGTTAAAAACATTTCTCAGATCAATATATCTATAAAATATATAATTTTTACTTGACATAGTTATGTTCAAAAATAATTATACAAAAATTTAATATAATTTTATATCACACTGCATTCATTCTTTTGAATGAATAAAAATAAATTTTGTTTCAAATCATGCTAAAATTATTTATTTTAGAATAAATTTCTTTTCAAAAAATTATCATAATAAACATCATATTTACATAATAAAAATAAAATGCACGGCAAAGCATATAAATTAGGTTTTTATAAAAAATGAATGATATAATATTTAATATTTTATCACTCGCCTAAACAAATTTCATAATATAAGTTATTTTATAGATATATCAGGCTCATTAAATTATAAAAAAGTTATATAATAAAATTTAAATATGTGATCATAAAATAAATAAATAAAATAGAAAAAAAAAGATTTAGGTTATAGTTTTTGTAAGTATATTTTTAATCTACAGTTAACCTGAAATGATAAAAAATCCTGAAGACTTAGACGTGGGTACAATTTAGAACTGTTCCTAAATTATAGGTAGTGAATTAGTAGTGCATAAGGATGTACGCGAAGATTTATTGGTTTCATAATTAGAAATCTTGTTAAAGAATGGGGGTAATGCTACTGTCCCGCTGTTCCCGACAAACAAATGACTAATTTTAACCGACTGATTGATATGCGGGGTCTTATGTCTTATTATTACTATTAGTGTGACCAATTATATATTAAACATTTTTTAGATAGATAGCATTTTTCAAAAAATGAAAAATTACGTGTACTTGTTTCTTTTTAAAATAGAACCAAATTAAAAATAAATGGCAAAAGGCATTCAAAAATATGATTTACATTTTCACTAACATGCATAATTTCAAATTCTCACCTATATATCTAAATATGATATTAAAAAAATTATAGAATTCCTACAAAGCAAAGCTAATATAAATATGATAAATACATATTAACATATAAACTGTAAAATGGCATGTAACTTAATATTTTTAAACAACTTATAATAAGTAGTTAGTTAAAAATAAACCAAAGAAAGTACATCCGGAGTACCCCTCAAATGGTCACAATTGATAATTTATATAGATATTTTTAGTAATGTATTCAGGGACGGATCTAGCACACAAATATTAGGGGGCATCAAGCAAATTTTTGAAAAACATTTATATATTTTTAAATTTTGTGAGGTATATTTATAGTTTTGCAAATTTTAAAATGATAAAAAAATGTAAAAGAAAAATTTAATGGGGACACGTGTCTCCGGTATCTTTTCTTATATCCACCCTGAATGTATTCGTATTTAAAAGAAAAGGTATTTGGTATTGAAAAAGTTGATATTTTCTTGTCAACTATCGCGTAGATTGTCCCTGTGGCAAACGTTATACTTATTCTACGTATATTAAATGCGTACGCCTTTAAAAGGGCTTGTTGGTTTCTTAGAAAATTTCTTTGGCTAGCGGAAAAACGTTGTCCATTATTGGGTATAACTTTGGTTGACTCCATCAAACAGCTTGTAGTTGACATCCTCTCCTCCTCTTGCTCTACCATTATATATACAACTTACATCTTCTACTCTTGTCATTTCATTACAAAACTCTAACTAACCATTAAATCATTCTTTGATCTACTATCTCATTTCATTACAAAACTCTAACTAAACATCAATCATTCTTCTACTCTGTCATTTCATTACAAAAATCTTACTGAACATCAATTATATCCTCAATGAAGATCAATATCTCCTTTCTTTCATGCCTTCTTCTTTCATTTACTTGTCTCTTGTCATCCCAAATCATCAATGGAGCTTCTCATCATGGCAATACTCATAAGGTTTGATCTCTCTCTCTCTCTCTCCCCCCCTCTCTCTCTCCCTCCCTCCCTCTCTCTCTCTCCCCCTCCCTCTCTCTCCCCGTTTATCTCTCTCTCTCTCACACACACACTATGTTGATAATCTTGTACATATAAAGTACTAAGCTTGTGGCATGCATGTTACGGTTTATGCAGACTTATATCGTGTACATGGGAGACCCACTAAAGGTGGATCATGCATCGGCATCATCTCTACACAGAACCATGCTTCATGGAGTCATTGGCAGGTGATTCAACATTTAAATTCTAATTCCACGTACTTCGATTTGAATATTTCACCCAATCCTAATATTTTATTATCACGTTTGCAGCAAGGCATCTACTTCTTTACTCTACAGCTATAGGAAGAGTTTCAACGGATTCGCGGCCAAGCTAACGGAGGAGGAGAAACATAGAGTAGCCAGTAAGTACTCAAACCTCAATGCCTTTTATTTGAAATTTTGTTGCTAGTAATAAAATTACATTTTTTACTAATATGAATGTTTTTTTTGGTATTTTTCAGAACTAGAGGGGGTGGTTTCTGTATTTCCAAACAGAAAACTCCAAGTGCATACAACAAGATCATGGGACTTCATGGGATTAACTCAACAAGTGAACAGGACAGCCTTGGAAAGTGACATTATAATCGGAGTCTTAGACACCGGAATCTCTCCAGAGTCTGATAGTTTTCGAGATCAAGGACTTAGTCCAATACCAAAGAAATGGAAAGGGTCTTGTCAATCTTCCTCCAACTTCACATGCAACAAGTAATTAAACATGAAAACTCACTTTTCAAATCTGAAGTAAAATAAAAAGGACAGATTATTAATATTGCAATGTTGTTGATGCAGAAAAATTATAGGAGCTCAATACTTTCGCAGTGCTGGATTTTTAGACATTAATGATGTGAAATCTCCTAGAGATGAACAAGGCCACGGAACACATGTTGCATCAATAGCTGCTGGAGGATATGTTAGCAACGCAAACTTAACGGGGCTTGCCAATGGAACAGCACGGGGTGGGGTTCCATCAGCAAGAATTGCAGTGTACAAAGTTTGTTGGTCTGATGGATGCAATGATGTAGATATCCTTGCAGCGTTTGATGAAGCGATTGCTGATGGAGTTGATATTATTTCAATATCTGTTGGAGGAGCTGCTACTGATTATTTTCAAGATTCAATTGCTATTGGATCGTTCCATGCCATGAAAAATCGGATATTGACTTCTGCATCAGCTGGTAATAGTGGCAACGAACCTGGCAGAGTCACAAATGTTTCGCCTTGGATTCTTTCAGTTGCTGCTAGCACGTATGATAGGAAGTTCTTGACAAAGGTGCAACTTGGCAATGGCCTGAATTATGAGGTACTTTTAGCTGTTTCTTACAGCTTTGTATTTTCACATAACTTTATCTGATATGTATAAAAAGTTCATCGTACTAATTAAGTTGAGTCGCTTTTTTTAGGGAGTGTCTGTGAACACATTTACCAGCAAAAAGGGGAAGTACCCTCTGGTATATGGTGGAGATGTGCCAAATGTTATGGCTGGTTTTTCAAAGTTTGATTCCAGGTGATTATCAAGCTGTATTATAAATAAAGAAATTGCTTTAGAAAGTTGATTTCGATACAAAAGACTCAAATATGGTTGTGAATCTGCAGGTATTGTAGAAAAAATTCGTTGGATTCGAAGTTAGTAAAGGGTAAAATTGTACTGTGTGATGAATTGAGCAACGGGGAATCAGTCTTTTTGTCTAGCGCAGCTGGAACCATTATGAGAGATGCAGAAAATAGAGATAACACCAAACCTTTCCCTCTTCCTGCAACTTTCCTTGGTGTCGACGATGGTGATAAAGCTTTCAAATACATTAGATCTACAAGGTAATTTCCAAGACTATTTGTTCTTGATTCAACGATCCATTTTTTTGCAAAAAAAAACCTATGATTCATTCAACAGGACTTGACTTGGTGTCCAGACTCTAGTCATAGTCTTTTATGCATATATATTTATATTTTGCATATAAATGCTTTGGTTATATTTCCTATATTCTGAAAGTAAAATGTTACTAATTCTTGTGATATCTTATAAACAGGAACCCAACTGCCACTATATTTAAGAGTGTTGAAGCTGTTGAGAAAAGAACACCATATGTAGCCTCTTTCTCATCAAGGGGTCCAAACTCTATTACACCAGAAATTCTCAAGGTAGGAACACTGAAGTACTAGATATGGCACATCCATAAATATTTCCGTTTACAAATTATGTCGCGATTAGTTGTAATAATCTTCTGACAAACCTTGTGATTATGTTACAGCCAGATATTACTGCACCAGGAGTTGGGATTCTAGCAGCATGGTCTCCAGCTGCCCCTCTATCCGGAATAAATGGCGACAACAGAAGAGTTTTGTACAACATTAAATCAGGAACTTCTATGTCTTGTCCACATGCCACTGCTGTAGCTGCATATATCAAATCCTTTTTCCCT
This sequence comes from Daucus carota subsp. sativus, assembly GCF_001625215.2. Taxonomy (NCBI): domain Eukaryota; kingdom Viridiplantae; phylum Streptophyta; class Magnoliopsida; order Apiales; family Apiaceae; genus Daucus; species Daucus carota. The sequence goes on along the minus strand of NC_030383.2, from coordinate 54,308,916 downwards.
TCTTGGTCTCCTGCTGCAATCAAATCTGCTCTCATGACTACTGGTAAGATACAAATCTGAAATCTTACAATATACATTAGTCCAAATTCTTGATCAAATCCAAGCAACTAACATTGTGAACTATAACTTTTGTTTTTTCAGCCTTTCCTTTGAATTCTACCACAAACCCGGATGGCGAATTTGCATATGGTGCAGGCCACATTGATCCCATTAAGGCTTTAAATCCAGGCTTAGTATACGATGCTGATGAAATCGACTATGTAACGTTTTTATGTGCACAAGGCTACAACACAACAACTCTACGAAGTGTCACCGGAGATAACAGCACTTGCAAAAAAACAACTGGAGCTTCCGGAGATTTAAATTTACCTTCTTTTGCCATCCCTACCGCGCCACTGCAGACTTTCAGTCACAATTTTACAAGGAGAGTCACCAATGTTGGGTCACCAGTATCAAAATACAGCGTCAAAATAACAGCTCCTCCATCACTAAAGATCCGAATCGAACCGAGCATTCTGTCATTCACATCTATTGGACAAAAGTTGACATTTAAAGTCCAGATTGCAGGACAGATAGATAGAGCTAAAGTGTCAGCTTCTTTTGTGTGGGATGATGGCAAACATAAAGTGAGGAGCCCCATTGTTGTGTATGATTCCTCAACATAACCCATTTATTTGTGTAAATAAATCTCACAATTAACCATTAGGATTAGGATTTCAAAATCGGAATCCTTTCATCAAGTGTACATAAAGTCCAGAGGAACTTCATTCATGTAATACCAAAATAATTTCTTTGATTCAAATTTAATTATTCTTTGTTAAACATTATAGTACTGTATACTTGATCTCTTGCTAGGTAGCATGTTACAAGTTGAATCTGTTTCTAGTATTAAAGCATAGATTGTGCTATTGAGAATATGTATAGATATCCTGTAGGATCTGGGAGTTATAGTTAAATTCAAATTAACACAAATGCAGTTGTTAAATAGCATGTCTTGAGCTGGAGGTTTGATTTCATTGTAAATATATTGTATTTTGAAGTGACTTCTTGCTTAAAATAAAAAAGTGGAGTAAAAGTGAGAAGTAGGAGTAAAACTTTTAAGTTTTTAAAGTGTTTGGTAACTTTAACTTATAAGTTTTTTGAGTGTTTGGATAATCTGACTTATAAATTTGTGCAGTGTTTGGTATTAGAAGATATATTTTTTAAAAAAATTGTTATTGATAATAAATAAAACTTGGTTACAAATTAAAATACAAAATAATTGAAATATATTTTAAAAGTAATAAAACTTCATATAAAATAATTAAACTTTGACGCAAAATAATTGAAATACAAAGTAATTAAAATAATTTGGTAACAAGTTAAATGAAATTGAAAAGTATTTTTTTCATTTATTTCAGAATTTAAAATAATGTAGTGAGGCGGTATAAGGGGAGGAAGACAACCACGAGAGAGAGAGTCCGGATTTTCTGACGAAAAAAAGTGAGAAGCACAGCATAGAAGTAAAGAAATGAAGCTTCTCACTTCTGGCTTTGGAATTGAGGAAAAAGCGCTCCGACTTTTCTAGCCAAACCAACCTCAGACTTCAGAAGCACACTTATCCTTAAAAGAAGTGGTTGCTCTTCATTCCAAACACCCACTTAATCTATATGCATGTTATTGCTTCGGGTTAAAGTATCAAAAAAAAAAAAAAAGGTGCTGGACTAGAGGCCAGGCTGGGAGTGGACGAGAACAACGAGTGTTTTTATCTTCAAACTGTTTACTCCAGTTTCAAGCATGCTAATCATAAATTTTAACGTTGAACAAATTATTAGACACGTTAATGGGATTTTGATATTCACACGTTACAGAACTTGTTCCTGGTCTTGTGAGCAGAGGTGGCAAAATGTGTGAGTTGATGACTTGATGTAGTGATTGAAATTGCTGATTTTCTTAAATGTGATTTCATAATAGATCTAAATTCACAATTTTAATTTAATTTGAATTGATTTAATGATTTTGTAATCATATTGTCACTTCTACCTGTGAGTATCAACTATCACGGACCTGCATTTTCCTAAAATTTTAAGCTCTGAATGTGACTTTTTTTATTTAAAATGATCTTTGAACTTAATATAAAAACGTTAGCGACGTAAAACTGAAAATCAGAAATTAGAAAAATTTATTTTATTATTATTATATTGAATAATCTTTTATTATAATTTTAATGATAAAATTATTTTAAATTTTATATTTTTTCCCATCTAAATTATCGCTTTAAATCATAAATAATTATTTGAAAGCACCAAACCAATTCTACTGAAATGGATCTCATTTTTCTTATATTAAAAGATAGAAATGGATCTTCAATATTTCCATCCAAAATATAAAATCCTACAAGCCCAAACAAAACGTACCATTCCCCAAGTGCCCAATTGGATTCAAATATTGGCATTTGTGATTTGGCACTGCATCAATAATTACCGGGTCAACCCGAAACCCATATTTCTCAACTCCAGCCCGCACTCAAATTTTGAATCTCTCTATTCATTCTTCGTCTCTTGGGTAGGGTTTAAAAAATGATTCAAAAGTATCAAAAATGATAATCACTATCATCCACCACATCACCCACCACTCTTTCCCAAATTAGTACACACACTTTTCACTCTTCACTCTACAATCACCCCAACCTATACATACAAATCTCTCTACCTATACTTACACGCACCTTTACAATGAACGATCCGGCGATGTTACTCGCCGCCAGCGCCGGCGACACCGTCAAGCTCTTCGATGTGTCCGCCGAGTCCGGCGATCGGTGTTCTTTGAGTTACTCTCCTTCTCCTGGATTTCAAGTCAATTCTGTTAAGTGGAATCATACTAGTGAGCTCTCTCTCTCTCTCTCTCTCTCTCTCTAGTATGTGTGATTTGATTAGTTGATTATAATGTGATTTAATTTGAGTTGAGTTACGGTGTTTTTGATTCGGAATGTGATTGATGTAGATTTGGTTGTGGCGAGTGCGGGAGACGATAAAAAGATTTCGCTGTGGCGGAGAAATGGACAGAGTATGGGGACGATTCCGTTGGCCGGCAACGAAGGAAGTGATAATATCGAGGTGTGTGACTTTAACTTGGGGTCATGTTGTGTTTTTTAATCTTTGTTTACTGTTTTAAATTTCTGTAGGAATAAATTTACAGAGGCCTTTTGGTTTAAAATAGTGACTTAAGTTAATATGATATGCTCTGTTTGAGTAATTTTGGCTTATTAATGACTTATGAGTTATTAAAAATATAATAAAAATATAAATGATTTTTGGGTAATTTATGACTTTAAATTATTTTTATCAAAAAAAAGTAAGTCACCGAAAAAAGTACCTCACACTAACTTTTTGCTTTAAGTTAGTTTCTAGCTTATTTCTAACTTTAAGCCTACTTCTGACTTATTACACAAACAGGCATTTTTCAGCTTAAAAGTCGAAAATGACTTAAAGACAGGGCTTTAAGCCCGGGCAAACACACTGTAATAAGATAACTTAGGACTATGAAGGAGAGATTACTGTATAGCTTTATTGGACTTAATAGAACCTGTCATTTGTAAATTGTAGTGTTAAAGTAGTGATGATTTGTATCTGCGGGATTGCAACTGTAACACTAGTTGCTAGCTTTTATGTTTAGACAAGTACTTAAACTATGTAAATTAGCTAGTATAGAAAAGTAGCATCATATATCTGTATTATTGTGGGTTAATGCTCTATTTCATCACTGTACCGGATCAAAACTTTCAGTTGGCCTACCAAGTCAAAAAAGTTTTCATTTAAATAATAAAGGATCAAAAAACTTTCAATCACGAGATTAAGTTTAAAAAATATTTCAGCGCCGTTAAGTACAACTTTGACTTTAACGAATAACGTTAATTTTAACAGAATTATTAACTTTACCCGAAATAGCTATAAAAATTAGGGTTCTTAAACTAGGGTTAGTGTTTGAATTGGGGGCTTCTGATTTCTGGTAGTATTTTGTGCAATTGAGGGGTTAATTGGTTTTGGGTCGTGAAGAGGGTGATACGGGGGGTACAAATTAAGCTGGAGGAGAGGTTGCAGGCCACCATGGAGCGTTGTTAGCGATGGTTCCTGGTGGTAATTGGAGAAGTATAAAGGAGATTGGAGGGCAAAGATGCATAAGAGAGAGAGGGGAATGGTTGGGTGTGTATTGTATTTGTACTGGGTGCGTTGTGAGCCTAAGTTTGATGAGTATGGACGGAGGGCGGCAAAGGAAGCCGCCATGGACGTCGACGATGAAGGATGGTTTACAGTCACCATACCATATGGTATTGAGGTTACATCATGCGCAAAAAAATGTAGTTTTCCAGACATGTGTGAATAGCAAACAACGCTATTCACAATGCTGTGTGAATAGCAAACAAAGAACAACTGCGGGACATTGAAAGGAAAGAAGATTGCAATCGCTGGGAAGTAACGTTAGCTTGTGGTGTCGGAAGTTCACAGCTGATGTCTCCGTTAAAAACTCAACAGAAACTAACGGAATGGCCTATTTGAAAGTTTTAAAGGGTACAATTAGTTGACTGAAAACTTTTTTGACTCGGTAGGCCAACTGAAAGTTTTGGTTCAGTAGAGTGATGAAATAGAGCATTAACCCGTATTATTGTTTATTTTAGTATAGTATATACAGGATAAATGTGTTTGTGTCTTAAAGTAAGTAAGCATCTAAGTGACACTGTTACACCTCTGCTAGAAAGAACAGAAGGCTCAAGTTCGAACACTTTAACTAGTAAATTTTGTATGTTAGTCTTAAACTTTGGTTTTTAGCTTTTCAGGACATTATTTCTCTTTATGTTTGAATCTTTTAACCTAATTAATTTACAGGAGTCTATTTCTAGTATTAGCTTTAGCAACAAAGGATCAAGATACATCTGTTCTGGGGGGAGCGGTCAGGTTGTAAGAATATGGGATTTGCAGAGAAAACGCTGTATCAAATGGTTAAGAGGACATACTGATACCATAACTGGTGCAATGTACAATTGCAAAGACGAACACCTAGCCTCTATCAGTCTTGGCGGGGATGTCATAATACACAACCTTGCTTCTGCTGCAAGAGCAACTGAGCTAAAGGATCCTAATGGACAGGTATCTATCCCTTTCTCTACTTCAGACTTTCATATGAGCTAATTAAAAAAAATTACACTAGTCTCTGGCATTTGTACCTTTTTGCACTGATATGCTAGATGTATGTTTGATGATTTGAGACCAGGTTCTTAGGGTGCTTGATTATTCTCGGATCAGCCGTCACCTTCTGGTGACCGCTGGTGATGATGGATCTATTCATCTATGGGATTCAACTGTTCGTAGCCCAAAGGTTTGTTGTTGGAGTTTTAATACATAGCTATGCATCTTTGTTTTGGTGAAGCGTCAATAATTTGTAGCATCTTTGAGGAACCACCATTATTTTTTGTAAGGTTGGAAGTTTCCCATCTAGAATCCTCATCTTTCCTCTGTGATAGCTGGAAGATCTTAGATTAATAGCTATTAGCTTCTGTATTAAGAAGATTTAGTTTTTTGGTTTTAATTATCATTCTGCAACTTATAGGTTTCTTGGCTGAAGCAGCATTCTGCACCAACTGCTGGTGTCAGTTTCTCACCAACAAATGATAAGGTATCTCTTATCTTGGTGTTTGTTTTCTGATCGTTGTTAATGGAAAGAGGATATTGCAAATACATGTCATTTAGTACATGCTTAGCAGTTAACCAAATATAAAAATTAGTGTGTACATTTAACGTGAGATTGTATGCATCATCTCTTTGTTCCTCAATTTTGCTTCCATGTATTTGAGGCAGGTAATTGCCAGCATTGGTCTGGACAAAAAGCTTTACACTTTAGATTCAGGGAGCCGGAGACCAGTGTCTTGCATTCCTTATGAGGCACCTTTCTCGTCATTGGCTTTTAGAGACGATGGAAACATATTGGCAGCTGGAACAAGCGGTGGGAGAGTGGTATTTTATGATGTCCGTGGAAAGCCACAACCTTTCACTGTTCTTCGTGCTTATGGAAATTCTGAGGCAAGCCTCTTCCAGTGCTATGCATATATATGTTTATTTGGGTATCTCAATGTGTCACAAACATGTGATTTTTCATTGTTTATATATATTTATTGAATTATTTAGATATTATTAATTATTAATTTAGTTTTCTGATACGCTTGCTTTCTTTTCCTTATTTTTTGAACACATTATTATCCTTGGTGTTGAAGTTTTATAATAAAACAACGGATAAAGATATAACAGTTGTACATACTCGAACATGAAGAAGATTCACTAAAAAAAATAAGTAAACCGTTCTACAGGTGAAAATTTATATCCGATTAAAACTACGTAAAAACCTTTTACTAGTCTTAAAGACTAGGATTATTAAACCTATAACCTATATATGTTTAGTTTCTTCATTTTCCTTAAAAATTTACAAATTTACAAATGTAAGACAACAAGTTATACTTCCCACATCAGATTCTAGAATAAAAATAAAGAACCTATGATCCTTACATTAGCTAATATCACTATTCTTATGATACTTACACTACTTAGTTCAGCAGTTGTGGGGATTACTACCAAATAGTTGTTTTTTTTGTTGTAATGCATTAATGTTCTTGCTGATGTCATTACTATTTGGAGTTCTCTTATAAATTATTATCATTTTTACTTCTATTTTTTTCAGTGCGTGACAATTGTGATTGTAATTTTAGTTGCAATCTGCATTAAAGCTCTAAGCAATTCAGACGTGCTAACATATTTCAATTTACATCTTCCCTCCCCTTATGAATTGTAATGTATTTCATGATCCTCAGGCAGTCACAAGTATGTGTTGGCAAAGATCAAAACCGGTGATTGTTAACGAACATAATAGCACTGCGGACACTGCTCTTCTGGGAGTTTCTGTAGATGATTCTGTACTTATGCCTGACCCGCTTCCTTCTATGTCATCTTCAAACCATTTATTATCCTCAACATTATCAGGATCTCGGATTTTGGGTCGTCCAGGTCCCTCTCCAGAATCATCATCCTCAGTAGGAAGTTTTGGGTCTATGTCGAGCACTTTAAATTTCCCTTCCACAGACGAATCACCACTTCGAAGTAGTTTATGGGCCGGTGGAGCTCTAGGTAGATTAAAAGCAACTCGCTCTTACAACTTAAAGGATGAAATGGATCTATTCTCCCCACTTCAGGAAGTCAAGCCCATTACACCAACTCTTGATAAGCTCTGGGATGACAACTTGGGAACTAGGAAAAATTATGATAGGAAATCTTCTCTGGCATTTCCTTCATCAATAAGATTTCCTTTGCCGGAGGAAGGGAATAGTGATCTTCATCCGATTTCAGAGTGGAAATCTGGTTCTGGTTTAAATTCCAAGCAGGTTTCCTACTCTCTCTCTCCCTCACACACACACACAGACTCTTGACAATTTTATTGTTTTATTACAAATGTTTTTTTACCAGTTTGGCATTAAACATAATATATGAATTTTCAGTTCTTGTTTCTGTTCGGCATTGAAGATTATAAATGAATAATGGCTATTATCTTAATTTTCCTGTTCTTTACCCCTGTTTGGCATCAAACATTAGAAATGAACAATGGCTATAATCTTACAGAAAAGATCTAGACAGATTATCAACATTAAATAAAAGCCAAAAATGAACATCATTCCAGTAAAGAGGTAATGACATGATAAAACACAATTATACAGAAGTCACTAAAAGGCTGCAATGCATTGAGCTGTGGATTTGGGTGCTGATTTAGGTGATGGTAGTATCTGTGCTTTTGCCTTGGATGATGAGAAATTATTAAGTTCAGTACGCAACTTTAAAAATTTTAAGATACATTCTAGGCAAGTAATAATTTGTGTTTATGAGAATTAGACTGTTAGAACTGTTGGCGAAAGTATCAGTGGGGCTTTGGTTTATATCTTTAGAAATTTAGTGGGGGTATAACTGGAAATATTAATGACAAGATTTGTAGAAAAAGTAATACTCTAGTTGGGTTCTTTCATTGTTAAATCTAAAGACCACTATACCATCTGTCTATACTATTAATTATAATAACTGAACATAGGTATAATTTGTACTTTGGTATCATGGTATGCTACCCTCAGTTTTGGTTACCCTTTCTGATGACATTTGTCAAAATTTTCAATTTAGATTGATGTGGACTTGTAGATATAATACTACAAGAAATTCAAACAAATGTCAATGGTTCGATTCCCACCAGCAACATATTAAATTTTAAATTTTGCAATATTAATTTTAAAAATATAGATAAATGTAAAATTCTGACAATTACATTAAATTCTATTTTGAAATTATTTTAAAAAGTAAAAAATTAAAAATTACTGTAAAATAAACCATTTAAATGCCGAATCCACAGCTCAATGCATTAAAAAGAGAAGTTTTTTAGTTCGAGAAGTCACTAAAAAGAATTCATTATTTGTGAACTAAGTTTTTTCTCCATGGATATGATGTGGAGCCTGTTGTTTAATCTTGTGTTAACTCTTCATCTTCTGAAGAGTAAATTTACCCCGGTGAAAATGAAGGGGAAACTACAACCCATGCAGCTTCAGTGAAGAGTTATATACTAAAAATGAATTCTTTCATGAAGGCAAACTATAGTAGGACTCCAAAAAAAATTTACACAAAACCCACCTAGTTATTCCTCCAACTGATTGAATTAGTCAAAGGCATGCTCTGTTATCCAGACTCTTCAATGACATGGGTGTGGGTAGAGGATCTGAGTCGGGTCTTTCATATCTAAACCGGACACTTAATCTTATAGCCTAAAGTTTAGAATGATATAATAGACCTTACAACAACTTGTTCGTAAAGAGCAAAGTCCATATGACCTTTTCTATATTATCCTTTGATTTTGTGACCCGGATATGACACATATAACATGTATAAGTTTAATTGGTAGAAGACACTAGTCAGACATACTTTTTAAGATGTAAAATGGATTAAGAACATATATTTTTTTCCCTTATGTTAAGCTTATATTCCGAGTCCCCGCACCTGTGTCCGATTTCGGGCTCACATCCAAGAATCTCTTTTCAAAAAAACTGAGGATCCGACACTTGGATCTGCACCCGTGTCGAAGAGCCGTACCCAAGTCCGGGTAACTTATAAGGCATGTCTTTATGCACTCATGTTTAAGTTATAATGTCTTCTTATCAACAGATACACTGGAAATGAACTAGAGTTTCATACACTAGAAATGAAGTAACATATAATTGCTTGTATCAACTCAAAGTTATAGTCTAAGCTCTTTTGTTTCCCTTCATGATCCATTGATCCCTCAAATTAATTTTTGCCGGTTTTCTTTAAAGTCTTCAATAATTAATGTTAATCTACACTGAAATGTAGGACGACGACCATTCTTCCTTTTCACAGTTGATATCCACTCCTACATCTTCGATGAGTGGTGACTCTTCCTCCATAACTCCTCCTGAAGCTTGGGGTGGTGAGAGATTGTCTGATAAATTCAATCATGCACGTCAGTCAGTTACAGCCTTTCCTTCTAGATTTGCAACACTCTCGTCTACTAGTATGTCCTCGGGATCAATGTTTTCTGGATTGCAAGATCTTAGTCTGTCTTCAAGCCAGATGAGTACGAGTTCTCTAGTAGATGCACAACTTGGCTTGGCAAATTTACGGACAAAGGAGATCACTTCAAATCAAGACGCCAATGTAGGATTATCTGAGCATGTTCCCTTCAATTTTACATCTCTTTCCCAAACTGCAAAAGGAATTCCAGGGCAGGCTAACCTTGAAAGTCTTCCTCCAAGAAGATTCTCAAGTTATGCCGAGAGAATTAGCACCACTCCATCATTCAGTGAGGGTGCATCAATGTCTGTGGGTTCACCTAAAATCAAGAAAACAGGGACTGAAACTAGAGAAGAACTTGTGAGTAGCATGTTGTACAGATCTGATGTTTCATTTGCTGCTGAAGCTGGAAATATTCCGTCCCTAAATGTATGGAATTATCAGATGGTTTGCACCTTTTAATCACAGTTTAATTGTTATTGCAATTAGCCATAAGTTGTTTGCCTGTGGATCAAGAGATATTTTTTGATATAATCATGAAGGCTATTTCTAGTAAGTCTTGGTTGGCCAGCATTACTTATTAGCTTTTAATGCTTAAAATGCAACTGATAAGAGACGTGTTATGATGTTCATTGCATTAGACTGAGAAATATTTTCTAGATGTTTCTAATTAGTTTCTTCATTTCTGGCAGGGTGGAATTACACAAACCCAAAAACCTATACCACAGTCTGAGTCGCAGCAGGGGAGTTCCTTTACCCTACAACTATTTCAACGCACTCTAGAAGAAACTCTTGCTTCCTTCCAGAAATCAATTCACGAAGATATGAGAAATCTTCATATAGAAATTATAAGACAGTTCCACATGCAGGAGGTACTAATCTGGTAACTCTACTGGTTCAGTTTTTTCTCTAGTTATTTGATCTAACTTGTCAAATAAATGCAGATGGAGACAAGTAGCGTAATGAACTCAATCCTGGAAAACCAAGCAGAACTGATGAAAGAAGTTCAATCACTACGCAAAGAAACACAGCAGCTTCGCAATTTATTATGATACTCTAGCCTCAATTTGCAGAGTCATTGTAAGCTAATTCTCCCATCTGCCTGATGAGTAATTTTTATATTGTTTGCCGTCTTTATTTTTGATTGAAGAGAATGGTCTCTAAGTGGAATGGAAGTTCCACTCAACATTGTATTTGAGAGAGTAAAAAAAATGGAAAATCATTCAGAAAAACTGACACATGGCCGACTTAGGATTAGTGTAGATGTGGTTGATTGGGTTAGGCAGGACCTTCCCTCCGTTAGAAGCCTCATGTACAGATTTATTTTATAAGCTTGAAAGGAATCCTTATATTATTTACTGCAGCTATGTTATAGGCTTAATTTTGGAACATTGCACATTAGGTGATATAATTTGTCATCTAACTGAGAGTTCGTGTAGCACAATTTTTACTTCAATATAAGAAATGTTTGGCTGTCTTTGTGTATAATAATTTTGTGCTAGTTCTTGGTATGTTTTTCTTCATGAAAAGAAATGTCAGGTACAGTATATATTTTATTTTGGTTGAAGAGAATGCCAGGGATATGTTCACATATATGGTTTTTCCATAGAAGTCAGAGCTCTAGTGATAAAACTGAATTTTGCTGTGGCGGCATTTGTTTCCAGGTCTCAATTTTGTATATATTGCCAATTATTACATCAGTTTTGGGTCTACTGTCTGTTATGGACTGTCTTATATATTCTCTGCCCTAGATTTCCCATAATTACTGCTGGTTATGCATTTTTTGTCCTAAATGGTGCAAAGCATATTGAGTAATAAATCTATTTCTTGATTGCTTCAAAAAAATAAAATGGGTCTATTTCGTGGTAAGATTGTGAAACTTGTACCCTAATTGCATGAAAAGCTTGCATGTGTAGGCTGTAGTGATTAAAATTATTTGATCCAGCTCCTGCAGATCATTTAGTATAAATGGTTGAAATTGCCGCTATTCTTAAAAGATGGACCTCTGAAGAGTTTGTTTTTTAGTTAAGAAAGGGACATCTGAAGTCTTTTCGTTAGTCACATCTCCTGGGAGGGACTTGACTTCTGAAGCCTTGCATTAATTCGAAGAAAATCACATAATGAAGATGGTAAATATAGAATTTTTATAAAGATAACTTTGAAATGTAGTTGTTAGTTCGACGACACTGGATAGAATGAAGATTTCCAAGATAACTTTGAACAGTAGTTATGTTGAGGACAATGGATAGAATGAAGATTGGTTTACGTTGACGACACTGGATAGAATGAAGATTGCATGTGTATGCTGTAGTGATTAAAATAGTTTGATCCAGCTCCTCCTGCAGGTCATTTAGTATAAATGGTTGTAATTGCCGAACATCTTAAAAGATGGACCTCTTAAAGACTTTGTTTTTTGGTTAAGAGAGGGACTTCTGAAGTCTTTTTGTTAGTCACGGAGGAACTTATGAAGGCTTGCACTGATCTGAGAATCACATAATGAGAAGCAGGATGGTGTGAGAGAGAATTGTTATAAAGATAATTTTGAACTAGTTATGTTGAGGACATCGGATAGAATGAAGATTGTTTTAGGTTGACGACACTGGATAGAATTTTAGAGGACATTGGACACTGGAAAGAGTAAAGACAAGTCACATGCTATACTTGTTCTTCCCAGACCATAATGTGATACTCGGATTAACGGGTTGAAAAATTATTTGGTAAATTTAAAAATATCTTTCTTGAACAACATCTTTTAACTCAAAAACTTGTCCCTTCATGTTTTTGCTGAAAAAAAGTTTTTCAGCAAGTTGTCATATTTTACTATTAAACCTCATCAAAAATATTAGTAATTTTGTATCGTATAAGTCAAAATATGTAAATAACAATCAACTATCTGATTTATACCGTAGCACTTTTTTTAACATTTTTTTTGACAACACAATATAATTATAGCACTTCACTTCCACTCCCATGAGGACTGAATCAATATAAATTGAATTCCTCTGATGCCTTTTTAATCAAAATTAACATTATCTTGAACATTCACCTTTGTTCCCTTTGTATCAGTATTTCATCCCCGGTCATTCTTCTGTATGTGACAAACTCATTCTATCTTCCTACTATGTAACCACTCTATTTTTCGAGAGAGTTATGTGAGAATTGAGATGTCAAGATGAAAGTTATATATGAAAATAACAATACGTGAGATTATTTACGATTCTTTGTATGTATTTTAGATTGTTAATCTGGGAGGATGGAGCTTGACACATATTTTAAGATTTCTACAAAATACTCCCTCCGTCCCTCCCATTTCTTATCGAATGGGTTGGGCACGGAGGTTAAGAAATATCAATAAAGTAGTGGAAAAGAGAAAGAAAAGTAGCTGAAGTGGCGGGACCCATTGATTTTTAATGTATAAAAAGAAGATAGTAGAGTAAAAGTAGTAGAAAAGGAAAGAAAAGTGGAGAAGTGGTGGGACCCATTGACTATTTTTGGTAAGTTTTAAAATGTAAAGAATTGGATGGTACACCCAAAAAGGAAAGTGTAAAGAAATGGAAGGGACGGAGGGAGTATAGTTTCTCAAATTATTTTAAACTTTTTATTTTAAATATTTTTATGTTTAAAAATTTATATTAAAAAATTTAAAAATAAATTATCAAATTATATTTAAAATATATTGATATATATCTTCAAAATTTGTGTCAATTAATTTAAAAAAATTAAAAAAAGAAGAGAGACGAAAGGAGTAAGTCTTTGTAAAAATAACCTTTTATTTAGGTCCATCAAATATCATATTCAACGTGTCATCGTAATATCACCGAACTAAAACTGTAAAACATCACATCGTAATGTTACTGAACTAAAACATCATGTCATATCGATATCGACATTTGTTGGTGAATCATCATACCCAGCACATGAACTAAATAGAATGCTTTGGACAACACAGCTTCGTTGAGTCAATTTTTATTAACAACTACCGGATGTTGCTAGAGTTTTTCAGTATAGGAGATTGATGTTGGATTTCGAGTCAACGTGGAATGGAATAAAAAATTATATAGAAATTTTATGGAGAAAGACGAAAGTATGAGATTCATAGTGATTAAATATGTATGAGTTTATATTTGTTGTGATAAAAATTGTAAGAAAACATGATATCGAAAAAGAATGAGCATCTTTTCCAAAACATGTGAGTTAAAATTCTAATTAAAATAATAGCAATGAAATGATTAAAGAAATGAAAATCATAAACATTTTTTCTCATTAACATCACGTTAGAGAACAAAATTAATTTCAATTTTTCTTCATTCCATCCGAGTGAACGTAACTTAAGTTTAATTCAGCATCGCTGTTATTAATACTATCACGTACATAAACTCTTTTGAAATAATGATAATACTGTTACCTAAAAATGGATCTGGCTTGTGACGTAGAATATCTAATAAACGTGTAAATTTCACTTTTGTTGTTTATTTGAATTTTGGACAAAAAGTAAATCAAGAGACAGTTTAAAATCCACAGTGCTGTTCTTATTAAAGATGATGCTTAACTTTAATTACTTGTGCAAGCTTTACAACTTATGTACAAGATATATTAAGAAAAGTATGAGATATATTTACAATCTTGGGTTTTTTAATCTTTGAAAAATGGTGAGAACACAGGCTCGTATGGCTCAATAAATAAAAATATGTACCTATAAATATCACACATTCATTTAACCTGACTTTCTTTGCAAAACAGTCGATTACCCGACTTTGCAGCTCACTACAATCCAAATAGTTGAAAGATCTTGAGCAACCACCACCTGATTTTTCTGATAACTATTCATGTGTTATGGTGTTCATGTTATGTGATCGAGAACCTCTGACAATTCTAAAATGATATGTGCATGCAAGACTGACTTCCTTGTATATTCACGAGATCTTGATTAATATAAAAATTAGCGACACCCCTATATTCATTTTAGGTTTGTGTGCAGTATTTTTTTCTGGTTCTGGTATCTACTAAGATCAGGTCTTGTTAATCTGCCCAGCTTTTATTGCGACCAAAAAGATAATAAATCACGTGAAATATGCAGAAGAAGTTTAGCTTTTTAAGGGGATACATGGTGTGTTCTTTGCATGAATATTATATCAATTGACGATGAAAACCGACGGAGAGGATTGCATGTGAAAATTGACCGAGTGGTGGCCTGGTTGATATTTTATGACAAAAAGCCTGGTTGTTCACAAGAAAACAACCTTGTGAAGTCGGAACACAGGTCTCTTTGTTTAGAAGTAAGGGTTCTGGTGATTTACAGAGTGCAGACTATTTGAATATTGAATAAACAAAATGTTGTTTAACCAGACTGACATTTTTTGTACTTCTACAATAGAGTAATAGAGTGCAGGTACTAAAATGTTTTTGGTATCTCTATTTAATACTATCGCACCACTCTTTTTATACGGAGTACTAGCTTGGTATGGACCAATTTTTTAATAAAAAAATGTTTTGATATTTTAATTCTAAAACATTGTACACTAATGTCTTGAAATTTTATAATGATGTTTTTCAAACTCTAATAAAGTATTATTATAGATAAATTTCAAAGCTACAATATTAAACTTTTATATTTTCAGTAAGTTACTTTTATGTAAAGAGATTTTACGATTAATAATGAAAATTACTTTTATGTAAAGAGATACTATGATCAATAATAGATACAAATATGTAATAATTTTATATTCACAATTTTATATGTCTATCAATTTTTTATAGAATACAATAAGATATGAGTAATTCAACAGTAACATATGCTGATTTTAAAATATTTCAAGTAATATTATATTACAAAAAGAAAATTTTAATATTATTTATAATCCATTATTAAAAATCTATTTTAATAAAGAAATATCTTTAGTGATTGATTTAAAATTACAAATAGGAAAAATTATTAATTTCATTCATAATTTACACGTTAAATTTAGATGGAAAATGATTTTATATTATATAAATTTAATATTCTAAAATTTGAAATTTAGACAACAAGAAGCATATTCGGTGTAAAAAAATTAAACCGCGACGGAGATAGTTTAGTTTTATGTTTTTATTATCTTTTTCGTTCTTTGACGAGGTGTTTCTCATAACTTTTATCTTGTTTTTCTTATTTATGCATACAATAAACTATAAATATTGTAGTATTTTAGTTTAAATATTATTTAAAATTAAATTCAAAAATTTCATAATATAAATATGACAAACGTTGCACAGCCAATGGCAGATAGGAACCAGTTCTCAACCATCAAATCATATCCACCTATTATTGTGCGGTTGAAAAAAAGATATTGCCTCCCTGTAATGAACATTGCGGATACCTGACTCGAAACATTGCGAGTATATAAGTACCCGTAATGAGACTCTCTTAATAAATTTTTTATTTTAATAATTTTTATTAAAAATTTATTTAAAAAATTTAAATATATACATCATACCAAATTCTAATTCTAAATTAATTTTAGTTTATTATCTATTTCAATCCAACTTTAACCTTAATTTGACATATATTTTCTTCTTACATCGAGCCTATAAAAAGTTGCGGGTGTACCCACCCTAATCATTGGTTGAACAGCTACCTAATAAACAAGGCTCTAATAATGTAAATCCATGTGTAACTAGAGCTGAGTTTTTTCAAACAAACTTAAGTCAGTCCATTTTAAAATAATTATAGCATATGTTGTTATATTATCAATGATAAGTAAAAAAATATTAAATATCTATGAAGACAAGAGTCTTTGAACTAATTAAGGTTAGCCACAATTTTAATAACCAAACAAAGAATAGAAACAATAATTTGACTAAAGACATCACTCTATCTAAATTAATACATTTTGTTTAATTTCTGGTGATGAAAATATAGGATTAATTGAAAATTTGACATAGAATAATTATTTAATAAAATACATAATTATATATACAACCTGGTTGAAAATTTTTGATGAGATTTTGCAGAAAAAACAAAAAGAGTTGTTGCAAAAAAAAAAAAGGGCATGCACATGACAAAAGGAAGTCAGAAGTAGCAGGTGAAAGAAACACGTCTATTTTTGGCCTCATCTCTCATCTTCCTGCCACGGCTCATGGGTAGGTCCTGCGGCTCATCTTTGATCACCTCGTCCGTGACCGTTAGAATGTGTTCATAGCATATATTAACAATCAAATTTTTGTTATTTCCAATTTTATCAGTGATTATTGCAAAAATACAATCTACTAAATAATAAATATAAAAATATTATTTTCTGAAAAAAGTTATAACAATACGGGAGGTTATATTTGTAAATATATTTGTAATTGCTAGAAACTATATATGCAACCATAAATGTAATTTTGTAAAAATTCGTCAAAAATTACATTTAATTGTATAATAAGTTGGAAATGATTGCAGGAAAAAAAGGTATCCTGCGGTGTCAATACTAATACCACAAAAATAACATGAATCTAATTAAAAGCAAATCACAAAATCAACCACCAAATTTTTTATTCTCTTTCTCCATCCCGAATTCTCTTTATCATAGTATGCAGTGGCGGACCCAGAAATTTTTCAGATTCCTTGTTTTATTTTATTGATGTATATAATAAATATTTAATTAAATATTAATATTTAAAATTTTGATATTAATATTAAATGTTAATTTAAAGAACACCGGAAACTAAAAAGTATATATTTTTACAAATATCTTAATAAATACAAGATTTTAAATTATTTCGAACATCAGTAGCCCAATAGTTAATAAGATTTCTGAATTATTGAGTTAAATTATGAGTTTGGTAAATATTTTAGTGGGTTCCTACTAAATTTTAAATTAATTTTTTTTTGAATTTACCTTGTAATTAAATTTCGACGGGAAGTTAAGTAGGTGTCTGGAACCCTAACCGCTGATAATATGTATATATACACGTATATCCCAGTAACTTTCTTAAAAATAATGTTATCAGACAGAGTCCTACGTATCATTCCAATAAATAATCTTACTTTTACTCATATGTTAATATTATATTAAATATTAATAAATTCAAATCTAATAAAAGAAAAAATGTGAAAAAGGAGGAAGTGAATAAAATAAAATGAAAAACAATTTTGTATTTCTCAAAAATAAAGCATCAAAAGTTGGAATATTATGATTAAATTTCAACAATTTTTTAAGAAAAAAGTGATGAAATTTTTCCTTTTCATTTACTAATTAAATATTTGATGGATATGCAGTTTGTATGTGTTTTTGTGCGTGTAGGCTTGAAAAGTTAAAATTTTAGTAACTTTTTGTTCTACTTTTACCTCTATAAAGGGGCCGTTTCGGTGAGGTTAAGATAAGTGCTTTTTGCTTAAAATAAAAAAGTGGAGTAGGAGTTAGAAACAAGTTAAGACTTATAAGTGATTAAAGTGTTTGGGAAATAAGTAGAATTCCTGAAGCAAAAGCTATCATTCTTAGCTTTTTATAAGTGTTTCTTGACTTTTTACACAAACGGTACGAATTAATGCTTCTAACTTATAAACCAGAAGCTGGGCTTTTAAATACTACACAAACACCCACAAAATCTTTTTTGCTAGAGCATACTTAATAATATCAAAATAGCATAAATTTTATCGTAAAACTCATTACAATAAAATACTATCCCCATATACTATCTTAAATAGAGATACTTAATATGATATTAAATATCATCTAGTGTAAATATAATATCATATCTATTTATGAATAATACAATTTCATATTCCTTTCGTCCCTCTAAATTCTTAACATTGGGGGACGAAAAAATGACACGCACTTTAATACTCTTATAAAGTATAGTTTTATAACTTGTTTTTTTGAAATTTTATTTTCTGAATAAAAATTCAATTCAGAAAAAGAAAATTTGAGGAAAAAATTATTGAACTATGTTTTATAAACGCATTAAAGTACGCGTAAAGCAGAAAGAAAAATGCTAAGAAATGAGAGGCAGATGGAATACCATGTTATTATATTTAAATAAAACAATGGCTTAAAAAATTAAATATATCTCAGAATTGAAGCTAATTTTGTTGACGATGTAGCTCTGTAAAATGATATATCGGGTATCTCCCTGCTCAAGTATCGGATCATATTATTTTTAGCTTGCTCAGATTCGGAGTCAGGATCATTTTATACGTAAACCGATCCCGGTATTTGAGATCCAGATGTGAACCGAATATGATCCAGTATCATATTTTCTATTTTTTTACCTGATAGTTTATGATCCATCGAATATGAGCCGGATATGATCCACTAACATTAAATATCATTATTATTTTAATTATTCCAATAATTATCGTTTAGTCTAAATAAACATAATATTATAAAACATAACAATTGTAAATTAAAACTTACAATTACATGTAGGTATATATAATTTTTAAATATATATAAAGATAATAAGCATTATCACATTGAATAAATCATATCATATTTTATGAATATTCAAACTTAAATAAGATATTAAAACTTTATAAAATGATGACTATTTACTTACAAATGTAATGGATTAAATAATATAACATGTATATGAGTTTAAATCGAATATGAACCATAGATCATATTCGAGGATATTGGTAGGATCATATTAAGAAAATTTATATGAGACCTAATCTACGGGGTATAAGAGTGCTCATATTCGGGATCATATATTATCCGAGTTTAACTTTTTTGTCAGATTTGAATCGTTTTCAAAAGAAATACGTGATGTGCATCATATTTTCGAGTCGAATATAAGTCGAGATACGTCCGTATCAATTTACAGCCGTGCACGTGGCTTTTGCAACTATTTTCTTATCCATGTTTAGAAATTGTGTCAACCAAAAATTTAAAAATTCATAGTTTCCGATTTCAAATTTTGACAAAAAATAATTATATAAATAATATTTGCAATTCCTTTTAATTCAAAATATTAAAAATGAAAATATTTAGTTTCCAACAGTGCCCCTGAGTTCCTAGGGCATTGTGCAGCAGTGTGCCACTCACTCAACTCGCATATCCCCTCCCCTCCTCTTCACATTACTTACATATCTATATCTATATATACACACACAATCTCTATAGGTGTAACTAAGAGCCAGCCCCGAGTCGCCTCATCTTCATCGTAATCACCAAATGGACGGCGTGGATTCAACCAGAGCTTTTCTCAAAGACGTTAAGCGTCTCGTTGTCAAGGTCTCACTCTCATCTTCACACATTTGTGTGTGTTTCGAATAATTGATATTTGAAGCTTGTTTTTTATTTGTTATTTTGTAATTTGTGTTTGTTAATTGTGATTTAGGGTTGCTAATTATCGTTTTTAGCTGATTTCAGTGGCAATCAGTGTAATTTTTATGTGGATATCGTTATTAATACGAATTGAAGCTGAAATTATAAAGGATGATTTCTAGAGTTAGTAGAAGTGAGTTGCATGACTTATATATTAAGTTTTTGATTTATATTGATGCGGGTTTTTAGTTCGGGGTTAATGAAATCTATAAAGAATGTGATTGTTCTTGATTGATGCTGTGGAAGTATTTGAAGGCGGGATATATGTGTAATGTTAATGTCATAATGTGTGTGTTAGTACATTAGATTGGTTAAGTGTAAATATATTTTTATAAGATTCTTAACCGGAAGTCACTATTATTGTTCGTGGGGTATTTTCAATAGAGGTGAGACATTTGCTGGAAAGAAGCTCGGAATTGATTGAAGGGCCAGATGTTATATTTGTAATGAGATCGAGTGGCATCTAGATTGTTAAAGGAAGTAAAAATCGAATCTTTTCGGGGGCGGGGTGCGGGGTATATATTGTTGTCGCTGTTCGTTATTTGTATATATATTTAACTCAGCTCGGTCAAGGAGCGGTAATTACATGAGGCTCTGGAATCATGGTGTATGCCCTGTTCTGAGGTGTAAAACACTTTCAATGGATATTCTTCTTCTTCTTCTTCCCTGTTTTGAGGTGCAAAGCACTCTTAATGGATCTTCCTCTTCTTAAAAATCTAAGCGAGCAACCATATATTTTACATGCATTTTAGAATGTTGCATTGATCTTTTACAGTTTCCATTGTTTTTTCTCCGGGGATATTCTGTTTGTGAATTCATGCTGTTCAAGGCTATAGCATTAATAATTTTGATTGATATACTGATGTTTCTTTTTTATCTTTTATTCTAGTTAATCATTCATGCTCCCTTGATTTAAAAGTTGAGGGGTACTTAATAAGTAACACTGATTAACAAAATCAAACACAAGATTTAAGTAAGTTGCCATATTAATTAGTGAAAAATCTTGTTTTGTGCTATCTTGCATGTTCCTTTTTGTGTTTTGTTTCTTCTCGACTTCTACCGATTCCACACATTATATTCCTTCTATCTCTTTCCATTTTTTTTTCCCGTTTATCTTTTTTTGACCCCCATTTTACTTTTAAATCTTTGCATGTCTTGCAAGGAAAATCTATTGAAGGTGCAAATAGTCATTATGCGTTGGTTCTCAATAGGGTATGTTGATGATTCTGGTTTGTGATTGTTGAAGGTTGGGACAGCTGTTGTAACCCGAGGTGATGGAAGATTGGCGGTTGGAAGATTAGGAGCACTTTGTGAGCAGGTAGACTATTAGGTCACAACAATTTTATGGTGAAGCGCATCTTCTTGAATTGCTCTTGAGAGTGTGTAAATGAAGCTTACAATATGAATGACTCTCAAATGTATGCAGATTCAGGAACTTAATACTCAAGGGTATGAGGTTATTTTGGTTACATCAGGTGCAGTTGGTGTTGGCCGCCAACGACTCAGATACAGGAAATTAGTCAACAGCAGGTTGTTATTGTTTTGTCCCCCCACACACATACAAAGTAAAAAAAATGGGTGACTGTTCCATCTCTTAATATATTTGATAGTCTCCTCTAACTTCTTCCTTAATAATAACACTTCCTTTTATATGTATAAAAGGAGCTGTGAATTCAGATTCATATCTCTTGTTGCTGATATGTTTTTGAGCAACATGGTATGAAGGTGTAGGAGACTTGATTATGTATGTAATGTACTGAATATTGCTGTTTATGTTTATAAAGCTTCGCTGACCTCCAAAAGCCACAAGCTGAGCTTGATGGAAAGGCTTGTGCAGCTGTTGGACAAAATGGTCTTATGGCTATCTATGATACATTATTCAGTCAGGTGAATATCATTATACAATTACCACACTAGTGCTTTTTAGTTAAATCTCATTGCTTCTCACACTTTACAGATTGTCCCTTTTTAGTCAGTGAAGCTAGAACTCCAGCTATATGTCTAATATTTTTACAGTATTAATGTTTATTCAACTTTTTGCAGCTGGATGTGACATCAGCGCAGCTGCTTGTAACCGATAATGATTTTAGAGACTCAGATTTCAGGAAGCAGCTAACAGAAACTGTGAAGTCACTGTTGTCTTTAAAAGTTGTTCCTATATTTAATGAAAATGATGCAGTCAGCACCAGGAAAGCTCCTTACGAGGTATGTTCTGAAGTTTTTCTATATTTTTACTAGTTAGCATCTTCTTAGATCATTTGCTGCTAGCAAGTATATCAATACTTGAGCATATGCTTTTATACTTACTCTTCGTCTTTCTAGGACTCCTCTGGTATATTTTGGGACAATGACAGTCTGGCTGCTCTGCTAGCTTTGGAGCTCAAAGCTGACCTGCTTGTTTTGTTGAGTGATGTTGACGGTCTTTATAGTGGACCGCCTAGTGATCCTAGGTCAAAGCTTATCCATACATACGTTAAGGAAAAACTTGAGGGAGTTATTACCTTTGGAGAAAAGTCTCGGTTGGGAAGAGGAGGCATGACTGCTAAAGTGAAAGCCGCTGTCTATGCAGCTTATGCAGGCATTCCTGTTGTTATAACCAGGTACACTTTGTATTTACGACATTCCCAATACCAAATAAGGGATCACATCTCTTTGAGCTGTTAATTATGGTGCTTGGCAACTTCTTTCTTGGAAAAAATCTGTTTTCCTTTCCAACAAGGGACCAACATATGTGCTTTTCCACAAATGTCTGCAAACTGAACAAGGAGAAACTTGCTTGAACCTTTTTAAGAGTAATCAGTTTAGTTGATAGATAAGTAACTACTCCCTCCGTCCCTCCCATTTCTTATCAAATGGGTTGGGCACGGAGATTAAGAAATATGTATAAAGTAGTGAAAAAGAGAAAGAAAAGTGGGTGAAGTGGTGGGACACATTGATTTTTAATGTATAAAAAGAAGATAGTGGGGTAAAAGTAGTGTGAAACGGGAAGAAAAGTGGAGAAGTGGTGGGACCCATTGACTATTTTTGGTAAGTTTTGAAAGGTAAAGAATTGGATGGGACACCCCAAAAAGGAAAGTGTAAAGAAATGGAAGGGACGGAGGGAGTATTATATTAGACTACGAAAATACGTATACAATTTGGATTTTTTAATGGAATACATGTCAATTGGACAACAAATTCTGCTATAGCATATACAATTTAGATTTTTTGAGGAAAAACATTTATAACCCTGGGAATCTGTATAATTTTATAATATTCTTGATTTGATAGCATAGTATCATCTGCAACATGAATTTACAAACGAGGAGTGTAATTGATTAGGTCCACCAGCAATCTACTTAAAATAACATGGACAATTAATGTTGTTATGTTCACTGTGCGTGACTTGGAGTGATATTAGGCTGCTGGCTGCTAATCAGTATAATGTCCAACACAAGCTTTTACTAATGATATTGGGGGTCATTTATGAGCAAAACTTCCAGTGATGATAAATGGCTTTACTAAATATCAGGCAATATGTATTGTCCTTAATTAAAAAAGGATGAAATTGAATTTATGTGGTTTTCTTTAGCCTATACTAGATTTGACCGTCGATTCAAGGCAGCTTTTATGTAGTGGGTTTCGCATGCTAAGAATTTATAAATTGTAGACAAAGAATCAAGAAATCATTTTGGCAATAAATATGGGAGCATAACCTGAAGGTCACGTTTCCTTTTTTTTTTTTGGGCCTAATTTTTCTTGAAGTAGTTTTAAGCTCTCCACAAGTAATATTAATAAAAGAATTTGAGTTGGCCCATTGGTTAACTTGCCTAGTTCTATGACCATTGGTCACGGGTTTGATTCCTTTTGCTGTGTGTTGGGAGTTTCTATGGAAACAGCTTCTTAGAGGTAAGACTGCATAAATCTTACCCTCCATAGACAGTTTACGAGCGGGATATAATGGGTACCTCCTGTCCATTATAAGTAATATTAGGTATAATTTCTTAAAAATGACCATGCTTGATTAGGTTAGGCTGAAACGTGTTTTCACATTGGAACTTGGATCTTATTTTAAAAGATAAAAAATGCATTGATGCAAAAACCATGTTCTCTGAGCATTTTGAATCACTAGTATGCTTATTAGTGAAGATATACGTCATGAAATAACCTTGATTTTGGTGTGTTTATTCCCACTGCTAGGTCTAAAAACGGATTTGGCTTCTCGGTTACTCATTTTTAGAAAAAGTTGGTATATAAGACGCCAGACTGCTCTTTACATTTTGTTGAAAATTACTATGATCACGTGACCTTGAGGCACTCCTATATTTGTGACACTAAAGCAGATCTTCCCAACAAGAAACTACTTAGACTAGTTAAATTGATGACAGCATTGCAACACCACAAAAATAATGTCTTATGATTAACAATTAAAAAATGTGCGCACTTCCTACATACTGTAGTGTGCTTCTTTAATTTTTGCGCACTTCATACATACTGTAGTAGTGTAGTATGCCTCTTTAATTTTTTTTCTACCCATTTGCATTCCCATGCTCTTTTCTATTTTACACCTGTTTTTGATAGTTATTGTTTCTTTTTTATAATGGAAGTGGCTTTGCCGGCGGTAATATCATCAAAGTTCTTCGAGGAGAACGTGTAGGTACCCTCTTCCATAGAGATGCACATAAATGGGTACCAATGGAGCATGAAGGCGTGCGTGAGATGGCTGTTGCTGCTAGAGAGAGTTCCAGAAGGCTTCAGGTACTACCATTCAGATTGCTTTAGAAATAGTTTATGTACATAATTATCCTGTAAGACACTGTTACACAAATGAAATGCTCTTGTCCCTTCCTGACATGCTTATATTAAGATCGTACGCATACTATTGACCAAGAGAGTGGGATAATGATGGTACTGGCTGTTGTGTGCTTAATGCAGGCCATTTCCTCACAAGAAAGGAGTCGGATATTGCTAGACATAGCAGATGCTCTTCAAGCAAATGAAAAACAAATATTAGCTGAAAATGAAGCTGATGTAGCTGCTGCTCAAATGGCTGGATATGAGAAATCATTGATATCTCGATTGGCCATGAAGCCTGAGAAGGCAAGAACTGACAGAAATCACTTAATAAACATCTTTGGTTTTAGTTTGCTTTCTGATATTTAAAACCTTTACTTTCAGGGTACTCAATCTTTTTTAGTTATCTTTGAAGAAAGTACTACTTATTTTTAATTTATGTTCGTTATGATATATACAGGTGTCAAGTCTAGCAAAAGCTATTCGTGTACTTGCAAATATGGAGGAGCCAATTGGTCGTGTTTTGACAAAAACCGAGGTAATCAAAGTAAAATGAAGAACTTGTGGTCTTTCAAATTCACCCAGAGACCAGACATGGTTAGAGTACTGAGCATCATCTTTGTATGTTGTGCATCTTATGTGCAAAATACTAATTTGAAGATTTGTGGGGAAATGTGATTATCCCTTTTTTACATTCCAACAGGAAAATGTCCAGCTTTAGCGGTTCATTAAATAAATCATTTTCTCGTCTTTTAATAGAATGCGGTCATGTAATGCATTAACAATTATATGGAAATCAAGTTGGTGGTAAGTGACATGTGTAATCCACTGTCTCCAGATTGCAGAAGGACTTGTCTTAGAGAAGACTTCCTCTCCTTTAGGTGTGCTTCTAATAATATTTGAGTCACGGCCAGAAGCATTAGTTCAGGTATGTCATTCCCTTGAATAAGTAATTAAGTACTTGATTAAAGACAAATGTGATAGTTACATTATATAATCTCATGGAAGTATATATGAAATCATGAATCCTTATTGATTAAACAAAATGGTGACAACTTGATTTAAATTCAAATAAGCAAAATGAGCACTCTGGACTCTTCGTACTACATGCACCCTATTCACATAGAAACTCCATGTAATCTATGTAGCTCAAAAATATCTCTGTTCAATCCCGGAATGCATCCTCTCACAGGTTGCTATATTAAAAATGCATACCAGCTTCCCTTTCACTTGTATTAATGTTAATCCTACATGCTTGTAAAGCTTCTGATTGTATGCACTATAATGATGTCTTCCTTTTATCTCTAGTAGTGTTAGTGTCAGCTTTATACAGCAGTTTTGCCCTGAACTTGCTGCAATAATTGATTAGATAGCCATTTGTCATCTAATTCTATGTGAATGTGCCTCTTTTTCTGTGTTTGTATTGTATAGATAGCATCGTTAGCAATCCGATCCGGGAACGGACTTCTTCTGAAAGGTGGAAAAGAGGCCAAGCGATCAAATGCAGTCTTGCACAAGGTCTACTTACTCTTCACAAACTGTTGCAACATTGACTTGCAAAACAGGAGATTATCTTTTTTATAAATTTTTCTAGCATCTTAAAGTGGCTTATTTTCATTCATAATCATAATCATAATATTATGAATGTTTACTATTTTACCCAGGTCATTACTTCAGCTATTCCTAAAAGTGTGGGTGAAAAGCTTATTGGACTTGTGACTACTAGAGAAGAAATTCCGGATTTGCTCAAGGTTTGTTGATCTTTAGGCTGACGTATAAACTAAAACCTTTCTTTTTTACAGTATTAACTTATCCTAATTTCTGCTCTATTTAAGCATTGTTATTAATCTGCAGCTTGATGATGTGATTGATCTTGTGATTCCAAGGGGTAGTAATAAGCTTGTTTCTCAAATCAAGGCGTCAACGAAAATTCCTGTCTTGGGGCACTCTGGTAAAATATGTTATACCTATTGTGCACAATCTGCAACACATGTTTCACATCCAGCATGTATGCATGTGCTGGAAGTGTAATAAAGCTTCTGTCTTTCTTCCCAGATGGAATTTGTCATGTTTATGTTGATAAATCTGCTAATATGGATATGGCAAAGCAAATTGTTTTGGATGCCAAAACAGATTATCCAGCAGCCTGTAATGCAATGGTATTTTGTTTCTTTATACCTCATTCAGCCCATGTTTGACAATACCATAGGAGTTTGCTTATTGTTTGTGTTATGTGCCCAATCACATTACTTCTCATTTAATGTTTGCCCATTTCATCATCCTCAGGAAACACTTCTTGTTCACAATGATTTGGTGCAGAGTGGTGTCCTTAACGAGCTTATCATGGAGCTCCAGATCAAAGGTTGGGTTTTCTTGAACTTGAGGGACAAACAGTCTAGAATAAACAACAAAATTATTTAATCACACTCATGTTGATTGAATTGTCATGTGAAGTACAACTACCCTAAATCTATAACTATAAAGAACATTGATTTAGCATTCCAAGTCACATATCTTGCAGGTGTTACTGTTTATGGTGGTCAAAGGGTGAGTTCCTCCATGAATATTCCTGAGGCACCTTCATTTCATCACGAGTACAGTTCACTGGCCTGCACAGTTGAGATTGTGGATGATGTGCATGCTGCCATTGATCATATACACAATTATGGAAGGTATGTTCTTTTTATTATTCTTTTGTTATCTGTGTAACTGTGTGTGGGTTTCCTAATCCTCTACCCCATGATGGTTTATGGGTTGAAAATAATTATTAACACAAGCATAGTTATATCCCAACTCATTGGCAGTGCTCACACCGACTGCATCGTAACAGAAGACCAAGAAACCGCAGATATCTTTCTACATCAAGTCGACAGGTATTGACTGTTTTCATTATCATCTTATCTGAGTAGTGCAAATTAGCATTTTTAGTTATCTCGACAAATGACAAATGCATAATCTACTAATCCTAATGATCTACTGTACATGTCAATATATTTTTGACTAAAAGTTTGCTGGTACTAAAATTGGCAGTGCTGCTGTATTCTGCAATGCAAGCACGAGATTTAGTGATGGGTTTCGTTTTGGTCTAGGTGCTGAGGTATGATATCATTTTACCTCCATTGGAGCATCAAAAAAATAAAATTACATGATTAAATCACATTTCATTGTATATTATCTTTCACCTAGGTTGGCATCAGTACAAGCAGAATTCATGCTCGTGGACCTGTAGGAGTTGAAGGACTATTAACAACAAGATGGTATGAACATGGATCGATCATTTGTGTTGCTAATTCTCACATCTACTTGATATGTAAATGACGTAGCCGAGTGCTCTTGCTTGTTGAAATGCAGGATTGCAAAGGGAAGTGGGCAGATTGTAGATGGTGATAAAGGGGTTGTTTACACTCACAGGGACCTCACTCAAAAGGCTTAAACTTCACAAAATATTGGAGGTTCTCCATGCAGGAATAGTCGGTGTAGTTTTTTTTCATATATTGGGTTGTGCAGCTTTTGGCTTGTAGCGTCCTCTATAGTAACTCATCAGCAAGTAAACTATGGGTGGATGGTTCCCTTTATGTTAGAGAAGTTACAGGCAGTGGAGAATGTTCGTCGCTGTTGTCTTTACATGTGTTGTAGTAATGTAAAATCAGTAGTCCTCGGTTTATTTATTCAACTGTAGCAACATACCAGTGAATCTTTGAAAAGCTACGAGAGGTACACTTGAAGAAATAATCATTTGCTCAATCTTCAAGATATTAGGTTAGTTTCCTAGACTTCCACTTTTCAGTGAAGCTGCCTTAGTCTGTGGTTGATATGTACTTTGTGTTGTCATCAGTAAGAAATTGATCGGTCGACAAGTTTATTTCTTGCTCTCAGGTTACTATTTTATGATGCCCGAATTTAGTAAGACATTATCTGTTGTTTTAAGTTGCATTAGCGGCATAACTCTGGCAACTACTGTGGTCTGTGGTGCTACAACGTAGCACAATTAACAACGCTTTGAAGTAAAAGTTGAATCTTTTCAGGAATAATTTTTGTTTGATCTTGTATAGTTTTTTGGCAAAGGGTGCAAAAGGGTAGCCTGTCTATCATCAAACTAGCGGCGGCAAATCCGACACAATTTGAAAACCAACTCGAAAAAGTAGAAATTAGGGTCTGGGTTTTTATATTTTGGGTCGGGACGTCGGGTTTAGGCTGGATAATATTTTATATGAAAAATTAGAGTGGAGTTCAGGTTAACCCAATATACCCGGACGTCAAACCCGACCCAGTGTACCCGGATGTCAACACTTGGCAGATGAGTCTGATTCAGAAGAGTTTATTAATCAAATGAAATAGTTGTCTCCAGATTTAATGTATATACAGTATTTCTTAAGATTTAAAATTTTCTACTTATTTTTTATACAACAAAATTAGTTGTTGAAATTGAGTCCATGAGGGAATGGAACATTCCTTCCCAATGATGTGAGTAATGGAATGGGCGATGAAATGAATTTATAGACAATTACTCATAATATAGTTCAAATTTTATTTCATTCTTTTATTCACCCCAATCAAACATAATATAAATACTTGGCGATCATCAGATCACAGGGGAAGGGAGAACACAGACTGATTAAAAGCAACAGGAATGAATGTGTAAAATGCGTACAGGTCTTTTTTAGTAGACTATCCCGGTTAGCACATCCGCATGGGTAGCTGTTCGCCTTTTAGACCTGGCTTGAACGTTTGTGAACTATGTTACAATCAGAATTTAAACGGTGTGCCACAACCAAAAGCTTCTTCTACTTGGAACTTAAGGTCGTGATGGAATGAAATGAAGAGAAAATGAAACGAAAAATTATTAAAAAGTTTCAGGAAGAAAGAAGAATGTATGAGACGATAATGATTAAATATGAGTGAATCTAAATTTTTTATAATGAAAAGTGTCTTCAAACACGATGAAATAGTGGAATGAACAATGCGGCCGTTTGTTTCCGAAAGCGGAAGGTGCTTCTGATTTCTGTTTTTCTTGATTCGTTTATGTAAATAAGCAAAAACACTTTAGGAAAGTTGAGTATGTTAGCTTTTCTTTTAAAACTTTTACTTTTTTTCCAAACATTTTATTAACTTATTTACTTCTCACTTCTACTTCACTTCTTTAATTTAAATAAAAAGTCAATTTTTTAAGTTAACCCAAACGCCCCCATTCTTCCCATAACATGTTGATTAAATTTCTAGTTCAAAAAATATTTGGAATGAAATGATTGAAATAATGAAAATTATATATCTTCTACCATCATCCCGAATTTAGAGTATAAATCTGATTCCATTCTTCTCTTGTTTCATTCCATCCAAGTTAACACGGAAAGATAAAACATAATACATTAAATCAAAAGGCAAGGGTGAAAAAATGTTCTCAGAATTTGTCACACTGAACTAAGAGATCATGCTTCAACTTTTTAGTAGTTTTTCTTTTTGTGTTCTAATTCCTAAATTAGAAGGTAGAGATATAACTACTATTATATTTCAATTTTATATTGGAAAAAACTATTTGAACAAAGGAAAATGAAATGCGTCAAACTGTATCTACCAACAGTGTAATAAAAGAACTGCAAAAAATGCAGACATTGTTTTTAGTTTAGTGATCACTGCAGGAAAAAATGAATGCCAATCAAATATCTATAATATGCTGGTAAATGTTGTCTTCATGTTACACCAACGAAAGAAAAAAACACCCCTCAATAACTATCTATTGCATTAATGGCCCCGCCCATATTAAATTTAAATAGCGGCAAGTATCAGAAGTCATATCAAACCTTTAACCACTCAAATTAGAAGCTTGAAGCTCTAAAATTCTCATTATCAGACTTCTAAAAATGCCAAGGCCAGTTTCACCACATCTAGTCAGAATCAAAATGTCCCAACCAAAATGTGGTACCAGACCGATTTACGCCTGTACGAACTCCTTAAGATTCTTCAACCAGACCAAGTATTCTTTGCTGTCTTTGTTGAGCATGTACTCGTAGAGATGATTTGTCATGCTAGGCTTGATTCCCCTGATCTCTAGATACTTGTGAAAAGCTTTTTGCAGATTCTCGTCCAAATCACTGTGTTAAGAGGGAAGGGAAGAAAAAAAAGTTAACCCTTTAAATATTTGAGGACAAAAAACTAGCATTATATAATAATTAAAGTTCACCACTCACGAGAAATCAGGTCCTTCGTAAGCTAGAGGATCTTCAACATTTTCAGGGTCCTTAACTGATAAGGTGTCAATTGAGATCTCATCCGGGTATGCAGTACAACCAAATTCCAAAACAAGACCAGAACTCTTACTAAGTCGAACAACCAGCGACATACTAGACTCGCTAGGATTCTCAGCATCATCGTCGTCATCATTATCGTTGTTTTCCTCTTCAGCTGTAACATTGGGCATGTAAACCACAACACTAATAGCCTCGCCATCATGTTCAGCAGACAGAGATATTGTATGCTGGCCAGGGTTATCTTCAATTTCAAATGGGAAGTCCTCTGGAGCCTCCTGCACCTGTCAAGGGGCAACATTCCATCACAAGTATTAATCATTTATTGAAAACATGTACAAAATCAAATAAAGTCCCAGACTGTGTTGCATTTCAGACGGCCCTTTACAAGTCTGAAATTAAAACTAAACTCAATTCCTAATAACAACATTATGTTCCAGAAACACAGTTATAGTCATCACTGTAAAACAAACGGCCTTTTACGCATCAAGATTCAAAAAGAAAAAACTAATAGCGCAAAAGAATTTCATTCCACAGGGCACCATATGATAATATATAAGAGAATTATACTATCATCAAGCTCTGCTAGACTGCTACCATCAAATACTGTATGCATGTTAAAGGTTACAATTAAATACTCCATTAGTCAAGAAATTAAATCCCAAAAGTCACTCTTCAATCAACTACATAAGAATTGACCCAGCCACAACAGAATCACAACAAAATCAAACTCCAATAAAACCACCACTAAAATCTGTACAAAAAAACACACTCAGACCTGGCATATCGCAAAATCGTTTCGGTAACTACTCCAACAAGTTACAAACCCTGACTCACAATAATATGTCCTAAAATAATGTTCTTTTTCCACAATTCACTCGATTGTTTCCACAACAATTTTTTTTAAAAAAATATAAAAGTTGCAACCATCACAAAGATTATTATGTATACATATTATAAACACACATAGACTTAAACTTTTTTAAATTAGTAACCTCAATTGTATTAATTGATCGAGATTAAACATTTAATATCTCAATTATTGCAAAAAATATATCATGAATATCAATATACTTCTATATTATGAATCATTCTACCTCATTATCCTCGTTCGACTCGACAGCGCAAGCGATTTCCTGATCGATGACTTTAATCAGCGACTCGTCGGGACTCGGGCGAGTCACGGCGACCGAGGCAGAGAAATTACGGACCGAAGAAGAGGGGACACTGAAGTCTTGAGAAAGATGAGATTTTTTTAGCGCAATTGAAGTGCAAGAGTGGCAGTTGCAATTGAAATGGCTGACGCCGCCGATCAATCGGACGGCGGAGACTGAAGCACGGGAGAGTGAGAGAGATCTGCGGAGAATGGTGGGTATGAGAGCCATTTGAAATGAAGAGAGGGGGAGAGAGAGAGAGAAGGGTTTAGGGTTTTAGGAAAATGGGCAAGAAGGGGTTTAGGGTTTACGAAATGCTCGCTGCTGGGAGGCGAATTATAGAACATTTTTATTACTCCCTCCGTTTCATAATACATGTGCAGTTTTGAATAAATTACGCATAAAACATTCATTTATTATTATATTTATTGCATTGACCAAGTATAATATGTGGGAGATATTTGATTTAAGAAATATAACTTAATAAGATGTGGTATAAACCTCATCTTGGAAATACAAATTTTGACTACATTTCATTGAAAGTGGAAATGGACAAGTAATTTGAAACACTTTTTTGTCCTCAATAGTGGACATGTAATATGAAACAGAGAGAGTATTGTTTTTGACCATTTCAGAAAAGGGAAAAACAAATTAAATACACATCAAAATATGTTTAATACAAATGAAAATAATTTGATGACCTAACAGGTTCGTTATTAAAATCAAAACATTAAAAAAAAATTCATAGGTCGATATTAGATAAATTGACAGTTTTTTTTAGATATTCTCTACGATATCATTTGACATTTTCCAATGTACCATATTTTTTTAAACGGTTTTTCTGTGGTGTGCTCGTGGGCACACACTAAGCACTAACTTTCATGAGTATAATGCATTTTTATTGGTCCTCCAATCATAAATATGGATGGCCCCCTGCATTTGCACCAAGTCCACCAATAAAAACCCATCAAACTCATCAAAGTTAGTGTTTATTGTGTGCCCTTGGGCACACATTAGAAAGACCGTTTTTTAAATAAGCAGCCATGCATTTCATTCAATCCGAAAAAGGAGCTGGTAGAAAAGACCCCCCTCCAACAAAAACCAAAACCCAGGGCTTGGCCATACAAACAGAGACATTAACATAGAATCCTAACTAGGCTAACTGAAGCTAAGCTTAACAAGAATCTTAACAAAAGAAATGCCCTTACACACATTTAAACATTCTTTATAAAACTTCAGGAAAATAACACCAGCAGAAGATTTGGAGAGGGATAGATGGAAGAGGAAGGAGAACGAATAGTAGATCAATGTCTAAGGAGGGCCAGCCCTACATTGCCGCTTCTAACACTTCCTTGATCCTCCACCGCCTCCTTCGCATCCATCATCCACTCTGTTGCTGCTGTTGCATTTCATAGTCGTCCTCATCCACCACTTGGAAACCTTCTCCTATGAGCCCTAAGCTCATATCCAATTGTCATAGCTCTCGAACTCTTCCAAACGACCTATGGAAACGAACTGGACTGAACTCCTCGCTGCTCCATCTTCAGCGAAATATCGAGCAAGTCTGTTTTGACTAGAGGCAATCTCCCTCTTGTTTAAGTTGATGTTACCCACACTAAGCCTCTGGTTTAGTTGTTCTACAATCCTTGGGTGCCTTGGATTAATAAACCAACGCCAATCATCCCATTCCCTCATCACTTCATCGGCTTCTGTATCCAGTTTTATGGCATTTTCCCTGATATTGAACGCCAGTTGCAAACCTAGTAACATTGCCCAGAGCTCATTTGCTCTAGGGTTTAGGTGGCCAAGTGTGCCTGAGATCACAACTAGCGTAAAACCCTCAACATCTCTTATGACTACTCAACTCCAGTTGTTTTGTCATTGGGGAGGAGCGGATCGTAACTCATTGTATGAACGTTTATTTTGACAAATCCCACACTAGGCAACACCCACCTAGGCTCCATTTTTAGAAGAGGCAAAGAAATAAGAGAGAAAATGGTTCATTTGAAATTGAACTTTGATAATATATATAGCTGCAATAATCATTTCTCAAGTCTTTTCCTCTCCTCCATGCTAGCCAGTTACAGGAAATCCACTGCCATTGGTTCATGTAAACCCTCTTTTCTTGAGAATATGGTTAGAGTAAATACAGGGTGCTCAAGTGATATTGTTTTTGTTTCCAAAAAACTCTCTCAGACACACAACCTGACAGCTAATGAGATATTAATTGAGCAAAAGGATTCGAAATTTGTATCCCCAGCATAAGTGAAAATAAAAACTAGGACTGGAAAGCATTTTTCAAAAATACCCCTAGCCTTGTGATTATTAATAAAAAAAATCTAGGCTTAACACCACGCATGCAAATCTACCATTCTGTCAACACCTTGTGTTGCCAACTCATGAGCACCTAACAAATTTTTCCTTGGGGTGTAATTAAGCTTTATCTCCAATGCTCGAACCATATTAAGCCATTCCTCTGAGCTTGTATTCTGAAGTACCAACTCTTTGCTTTTAAAATTCTTCTACAAGAGAGATACAATATGAATTTATTTGCAGCCTCCCTTGAATTGATCTCTGTGAAACAAAGGCCTTGTAAACAAAAAGAATAGCTTCCCTTTCAGTGTCTTTAGGAGAGATAGTATCTGAGGGGCATGAAAAAGTGAATAGGAGATTATTATCTTTGTCTAAAGTGCATCCTCCTATCCCTGCTTAGCAAGAGTTATTATTAATCTTCCATGAACCATCTCTGAAGGCAATAAACTCATTATTCCACCAAGTCATGTCCTGCATCCGATTACTCTTCCTGTGAAGTAAAGTTGCTCCCTTAGGATTTACTTGCCAAATATTGTACAACTCAACTGGAAAGTTTAATTTAACCCTCATCTATTTAAAACTTCTGAATTTCATAAATTTTGTAGTTGAACTGATTAACTCCAGCTTGCAGTTGAAATTCAAGTTGTTCCTCCTTAACCAAAGAGACCATAGGATAGAGGCCACATAGATCTTCCGAATCACAGAGATATATAGACCCTTGAAGATGGATATGGTGTCCTTGAAATTATTTCCTAGCATAATATTTTGCCTATGATCCAGGGCCCACCAGTTTGCCACCATGTTCCAAATGCTCTTAGCCTCTAAACTTGATTAAAAGATATGATTAGAAGATTCTACTACTCCTCTACATATCATACATTCAGAGGATATAGAATTACCACTCTTAGATCAAGTATCACATTTTTTACTTTTATTATTGATAATTACGTACTTACTATTTTTCACATATAATACTCTCATGTTATATAAAACATGATAAAATTGATTTTAGATTGTTGATTAAATTGTATATTTAAGATTCATGTAAAAAATACATGAAAAATAGACTCTTAATCGTATAAACCGGAGTCAAACTAAGTGAAATATAAATGATCAAAATTTGTTTATGAAGTTTAAATATATCTCACTCATTTTAATTTATTTTACATGATTCAAAGATCTATTTTATATCAGCTTGTTGTGTGATGCGGTGAAGTTGTTTGATGAATTGGCCGAATGAAGATTTTTCTTTCCATTACCAATTAAAGCTGCTGACCTCAAAAAGGTCTTGGGACAAACTGCGGGACTCTTTATTTGAAAGGTTTGGCTATCGGCTTGAGGTTTACTTTGTTTGGGGCAAGAAAGCAAGTGTGCCACTATTAAATATGAGGGGGCTAGATGGTATTATGGTCAGGTTCTTTCGATTTTTTGCTTTCAGGTCAAATTTGTTATCAAATGTTTTGTTTGTGGATGCTTTAGGGACTCTACTCTTATATGGTAACAATAATGTTGTCTTGATCAAATCATGTATGAGCGTCTCTGGTTAATTTCGTTTGTAGTTTATCCGTGTTGTCCTAAGAGGAATCACACTTATGCCTTTAAGTAGAATATTTTGCGAGAATAGCAATTTAGACATGTGCGTGAACAAAGTTTTGAAATTTGTCTGAGGAGATATTTCGTTTATGAGAAATTGTTTTAAGACCATCTGACATGCTTTAGGTATCTTTTCATATTTGATTTATATCTTGTTTTGTTAGCAATTAATAGTTTGTTTCATGCTGAAGCTATTAGTTATCTGGATTGAAATAGGTTCCGGGTTTAAAAAATCTGCAATTAGATTCTCTTGTTTTAGTGACCTTTTTGTTTTTCTTGATGCTCGAAGGATGTTACTTTATAATCTGGGCAGTATTAAAAAAAAATAGTCGAGGGTCTTGTTAACTTGTTAGCTTTATACAGGTGCCATACCAAGTAATATCTAGTGAGTCACAAAATATTAGTATTATACATCGATGTTTGTGCACAATCATTTTGACAGCCTTTGTATTTCAGTATTCTATAGTTCAAGATGTGCAACACTCTCCGATGGATGGAGGAGGTTCCATGAACAAACGAATTTAGGAGGCTATTAAGGATGGCTTGATTGTTTCCTAATATGAGGAATTCGGTACCTTAATGGGGATTGGTACCTTAATGGGGTCTGGTTAATAGAACCAGTAAGGTGCATATCTGTGGATATGTTATAAATTATTTATTTATAATATATAATATATATTCTTGTAAGGATTTGGTTGGTGAAAGGAGGTAGGTGTATATGGTAGATACTTGTTATTTAGACAATGCAAACAATAAGTTATATTGTCAAAGGGGGGGTTGAATACAATCTACAAAAATTTCAATAAATTCTTGCACAACAGATTATATTCAAACTCAAGAGAACATGAAAACTAAAACAGAAATTTAAAGAACAAGGATCTTAAAAATTTCAGGTGGATTGTTTGATCCACCTGAGAGACTTTTATACCTTCCAAGTAAAAATACTTGGTTGCTTACAAAGAATGAAGAGCAGAAGCTTACAATTTCTTGCTAACTTTCTCTAGTGCTTTGCTCTTCAGTTCTTGGTGTTTGGATACTTTGAAATGTAAATTACAAAGTGAATATATACTACTACAAACAAAACTAGTCTGTAAAAGTATTTTCCTACTCAATTTCTAGCTAATACAAATATAGAATTTCTTGGACTTGATACAGCATTTGGCAGCCTGAAATCCTTGTTGCTTTGCCAGAAATGGTAGGCTTCGAGGTTCTCAATATTTGACTAAACTGCTTTTGGTTTAGCTTTCAAAACTGGTACAGCATCTGTCACATCAACCCATGTGCTCTTTGTCTTTTACTTGACTTGTAGCTGTCAATTGCTGATAGTCAATTGCTAATATTATCGATTGATAATATTCTTGAACTATCAATTGATAAGTTGTTCAGAATGAGCGATTGACAGTCTTCCTTGAATTATCAATTGATGGTGTTGATGTAGCGATTGATGAGCTCTCTTAATTTAGCCATTGATACTTCAAAAGTAGCGATCGATCTTCACTTCACTTGGATAGATTACATGACTTCACATATTTACAATTATGTCACCCTATCTAAACATCCATTGATAGATCAACTGCTAATCTAAAAGTATTCATAACATTACATCAATTGCTAAGATACTCCAGCTTTGTTACAGTACCTCATCATCCGTTGATGGGTTTATCTGATCAATCGATACTGCCTTAGCATGCTATCAATTGATCTGCTACATGCAATTTTATTCTAAGTAAGAATGAAAACATTTTGTATCATCAAGCATCACATATTCCTAACAATACTTAATACATGATTTCAGTTTAAAACACAATTATGATATTACTATAGTTATATCAATAAGAATATAAGTCTATGTAAATTTTAATAAACTTTAATTAAGAGATAATAAAGTTTGACCAGAAGAATCTTACGGATCAAAATTAAATAGACTGATGAATTATAGGAATTACAAAAGTTTAGGGATATTTGTAGGAGTCATATCAGGAATTTAAAGCATACATGTTAGGCTCTTATTTCTGGATGGTTCATTGATATAATTAATTTAGACACAATATGATTACATTCCATAACCAAAATTTTGGGAGTATTTATCGATCATACTCATATATAAACAGACCAAGTTTTCATTATTTTACACAACTATTTCTCCTTCTATTACATACAAAACAAATAATCTTCTCACCATGGAAAAAACAGAACTCCTATCCATCAAAGGAGAACCAGAAAAGCTACAACTGAAGCCCAATGAGTTGGAAGTAATTACCAACACTTCACTTGTGTTGGATTCTGATCTTGTGGAGATCCCTAAAGTCTTATATGAATGAATGTTGTCTGGGAAATCGGTGAACAAAGTGGGGCTGAAGAATATGTTTGAATCCTTGTGGCAGAACAAAGGAGGGGTGATGATTGAGGATTACACCGAAGGAATGCATATCACTTTTAAAGTTATGACATTTTACAAAGAGGAATGCATTATGAAATAGATGGTCATTTTTATTTTCACTTTACAAATTGCAGTTAGTATTTTCCTTTGTGTCATGTGCTATTAATGGGATTACATACCTAACTTATACAGTTATGATTTTCAATTTGATTCCTGGATCTTTGGAAATGGAGAGCTCATCCACTGAAGCTTGTTATACATTAATTATCCTGACAAAAGTTTAAATTATGTGTTTTATGTTATCATTGTTTTCACAAGAAAAGATTAATATGAATTATAATTGTTTTAGTACTCGTGTGTCTAACCAAAATTTTCACTTTGGTTAGACATTATTATTTTCATGTGTGTTCAATATTCCCTACAGTTTTCTATTATCCTTACGGTTAAATAAAATGTGTTGTTTTTCGGGAATATATGTCACTATTGGATTTATTATAGGTTTTTCCCTCTTAATATATACTTGTTCTTATTAAATTAGCATTCTTATGTTTCTCTTTGCTTGTTTTGATTTTCAGGATCATGGAAAGAGACTCTATGGGTTTTCTTATCAGACTTTAAAGTCTTATTATCGAAATGTTTGGAGATATCATTGCGTATCTTTCGGTTAGATGATAAACTTTATTTGATGAAAGTAATTCTTGATGCGGCTATTATATCTATGATACAATTCATCTACGAGTATGTAGATCCTGACAAAAAAAGAAAGATCTATTTCATATATTTTCTAACAATAAATCCAAATATACAATTTATTTTACAATTTGAAATAAATTATTATATTTACATAATATGAGGGTCTTATATGTGAAAAATCATAAATACACGATTACTACATATAACAGTAAAAAATGTGATGATACCATTGATAAAATCCAATTGTATAGTAGTAGCATGGAGAATATCATTTTGTTTGTAGTTTATAACACATTTATCTATTATAACTAAAATTAATTTAAATTTTTTTATCAACATGTTTATTTATAAGAGTTTTTTTTTATAAATACCTAAACCTAAAAAAGTGCTAACATACTTTCATTTTCAAAAATAAATTGCAAAAATACTGTATTTAAAATAAAATTTGCAAAAAATAGAGGTTGCATTTTCAGCCATATCTGCAACTGCTAGCAATCATGTATGCAACAAAAAACAATTTTGAAAAAATCTGTTAAAAATGACATTTAATTAAAAATAAGTTACAAATGGTTGCAAACGACGAAATATGAGTGCCTTTGCGGGGCCGCTATTAATAACACAAAATCAACTATAAAACAATCACAAAATCAACTAAAAACAATAACAAAATCACAAATGGATGGCTGAGGAAGGAGGATGGTGGGTTTGAAGCTTGTAGTCAGCGGTTGCGGGACTTGATTAGAGGTGATGGCGGTTGATTGGGGTTGAACATGGCTAATGGTGTTAATTTTAGGCGGCAGCCACGCATACATAGTGATAAGGTTAGTCCAGTGTGAGTTGTAACGGTGGTGGTGAGCGGAGTTCGATTTGGGGTTCAAATGTAATTTCTAAATCGACAAGAAAATCAA
Source organism: Daucus carota subsp. sativus (assembly GCF_001625215.2). Lineage (NCBI taxonomy): Eukaryota > Viridiplantae > Streptophyta > Magnoliopsida > Apiales > Apiaceae > Daucus > Daucus carota. The sequence continues at coordinate 54,268,996 of NC_030383.2, read as the reverse complement.
TCAAAAAAGAAGTCGGAAGCAACAGAAATCAACCAAAATTATAGAAGACTTACTAGATTGAGCTAGATAATTTAAACTTTGGGACACTCGACGGAGTATTTATCTATATTATATATACACATTCATACATAAAATTATATATATATATATATATAGACACACACACACACACATACATACTGTTAATCAGACAATTCAAACAATAAGTTAGATTGTAGAAGGGGGGGGGGGGGGTTGAATACAATCTACAAAAAATTCAATATTTTTTTGCATAGCAGATCATATTCAAAATACAAGAGAATATAAAAGCTAAAACAGAAATTTAAAGAACAAGGATCTTAAAAATTTCAGGTGGATTGTTTGATCCACCTGAGAGATTTTTATATCAAGAACCTTCCAAGTAAAAAAATACTTGGCTGCTTACAAAGAATGAAGAGCAGAAGCTTACAATTTCTTGCTAACTTTTTCTAAATACTTTGCTCTTCAGTTCTTGGTGTTTGATACTTTGAAATGTGAAATTACAAAGTGAATATATACTACTACAAACAAAACTAGTCTGTAAAAGTATTTTCCTACACACTTTCTAGCTAGTACAAATATAGAATTTCTTGGACTTGATACTGCATTTGGCAGCTTGAAATTCTTGTTGCTTTGCCAGAAATGGTAGGCTTCGAGGTACTCAATATTTGACTAAACTCCTTTTGGTTTAGCTTCCAAAGCTGGTGCAGCATCTGTCACATCAACCCATGTGGACTTTGTCTTTTCCCTGACTTGCAGCTGTCAATTGCTGATAATCAATTGCTAATATCATCAATTGATGATACACTGAAATAGCAGTTGATTGTCTTCTTTGAGTTATGGGATAATGATGATGTTGATGTAGCGGTTGATAATCTTCTTTCCAAATAGCCATTGATACTTTAAATTACCGATCGATCTTCACTTCACTTGAATAGATTACATGACTTCTCATATTTACAATTATGTCACCCTATCTAAACATCCGTTGATAGATCAACTGTTAATCTAAAAGTACACATTATTTTACATCAACTGCTAAAATGCTCCAGCTTTGTTACAATACCTCATCAGCCGTTGATGGGTCAATCTGATCAATTGATACTATCTTAGCATGCTACCAATTGATCAGCTACATGCAATTTTATTCTAAGTAAGAATAAAATACCTTGTATCATCAAGCATCACATATTCCTAACACATACTTGTATTTGTATACATACACAGGGGAAATCCAAAATCAAAAGAAAAGAAACTAAATTTAAAAGGAGAGAACGTAATTAAGGGACGGAGGTAGGGCTGATCATTCGGTTTGGTTAATCGAATATCAAAATATTTTGATTTTTTAATTCGGTTATGATTTTTTATGTATTTCGTTATTTCGGTTTTTTTACTGAATTAACCGAATAATCGAAATATTGAATATATATATATATATATATATATACATATAGGAGGAAGATCCTAAGAAAACCCAGCTTATCAAGAAAACCGAGAAACCCATCTAATCACCGTTGATTATATAATCATGATCTAATCAGTATTTTTTAAAAAGAGCAATTAAATCTAGTTAATAAGGGTCAGTTTAGGCATACAGATTTACACATATTCAATCAAAGATATATTCCATATTTAGAGAGATTTTTATTTTTGTTAAATATTTCTATCTTCAATCAGACATAGAAATAATATGAACAGTGCGTTCCACATTCTATTAAATTCAGTTACAAACTTAACATCTTCTTCAACCATGGCAGACGAAGATATTGATCTCAATCAAGGTTAGTATTCTCGACATTTTATTTAGTAGAATAGTAGAAGGAATCGGAGAATTTTAAATGAATTTTGAGAATAGTAAAATTTTGTATTGTGCTTAACAGTTATGATGCTTAAAAGAATCTTGTATGGTGCTTAATATCTTAGAGAGTCTCGTATATATAGTGTAAATGAATTTAATAGAAACAAAGATTCTGGCCAAATAAATAATGCTAATTAGAACTTTTATACAATACTAGTTAATAATGAATAAAAATTATTTATTCATATTTAAATTATAATATAAATATATTTAAATTTATACTAAAGTACTTAGGGGAATCTTGATATAACAAATATTTAATATCACTTAAGAGAATCTTGGTAAAACAAATATTTTATTAAATTTATACTAAAGTACTTAAGAGAATTTTGGTAAAACAAATATTTTATTATTTAGGAGAATCTTGGTAAAACAAATATTTACTATCACTTAGGATAATCTTGGTAAAACAAATATTTTATTATATTTATATTAAAGTATTTAGGAGAATCTTGGTAAAACAAATATTTTATTATTTAAATTTATACTAAAGTACTTAGGAGAATCTTGGTAAAACAAATCTTTTAAAACAAATATTTTAAAAGAATCTTGCATGACACAAATATTTACTATTAAAAATAATAAAATATCTTAGAGAATCTTGTACATATATTCCAAAACAATCTTGGACGGTCCTGTTAATGATTAGATTTTTAAGATTCGATTAAGTGTTTTAATATCAAAGTACTAAATTAAATATTAAACATTTATGATACTAAATGCTTTCTATTTAATGTTTTAGTCAATTATTTACTATTGAATAAAAAAAATAAGATTTTGACATTTTAACATCATTAGAAAAATGGTTAATAGAATCTTGATATTTTAACATCATTAGTAAAATGGTTAAGAGAATCTTAATACTATATTACTTAGGAGAATCTTGATATAACAAATATTTAATATCACTTAGGAGAATCTTGATAAAACAAATATTTTATTATTTAAGAGAATCTTGGTAAAACAAATATTTATTATCACTTAGGACAATCTTGGTAAAACAAATATTTTATTATATTTATATTAAAGTATTTAGGTGAATCTTGGTAAAACAAATATTTTATTATTTAAATTTATACTAAAGTACTTAGGAGAATCTTGGTAAAACAAATCTTTTAAAACAAATATTTTAAAAGAATCTTGCATGACACAAATATTTATTATTAAAAATAATAAAATATCTTAGAGAATCTCATACATATATTCCAAAAAAAATCTTGTACGATCCTGTTAATGATTAGATTTTTAAGATTCGATTAAGTGTTTTAATATCAAAGTACTAAATTAAATATTAAGCATTTATGATACTAAATGCTTTCTATTTAATGTTTTAGTCAATTATTTACTATTGAATAAAAAAAAATAAGATTTTGACATTTTAACATCATTAGAAAAATGGTTAATAAAATCTTGATATTTTAACATCATTAGTAAAATGGTTACTAGAATCTTAATACTATATTACTTAGGAGAATCTTGATATAACAAATATTTAATATCACTTAGGAGAATCTTGATAAAACAAATATTTTATTATTTAAGAGAATCTTGGTAAAACAAATATTTATTATCACTTAGGACAATCTTGGTAAAACAAATATTTTATTATATTTATATTAAAGTATTTAGGTGAATCTTGGTAAAACAAATATTTTATTATTTAAATTTATACTAAAGTACTTAGGAGAATCTTGGTAAAACAAATATTTTAAAAGAATCTTGCATGACACAAATATTTACTATTAAAAATAATAAAATATCTTAGAGAATCTCGTACATATATTCCAAAAAAATCTTGTACGGCCCTGTTAATGATTAGATTTTTAAGATTCGATTAAGTGTTTTAATATCAAAGTACTAAATTAAATATTAAGCATTTATGATACTAAATGCTTTCTATTTAATGTTTTAGTCAATTATTTACCATTGAATAAAAAAAAAAAAAATTTTGACATCTTAACATCATTAGAAAAGTGGTTAATAGAATCTTGATATTTTAACATCATTAGTAAAATGGTTAATAGAATCTTAATACTATATTACTTAGGAGAATCTTGATATAACAAATATTTAATATCAATTAAAAGAATCTTGGTAAAACAAATATTTTATTATTTAGGAGAATCTTGGTAAAACGAATATTTACTATCACTTAGGAGAATCTTGGTAAAACAAATATTTTATTATATTTATATTTAAGTATTTAGGAAAATCTTGGTAAAATAAATATTTTATTATTTAAATTTATACTAAAGTACTTAGGAGAATCTTGGTAAAACAAATCTCTTAAAACAAATATTTTAAAAGAATCTTGCATGACACAAATATTTACTATTAAAAATAATAAAATATCTTAGAGAATCTCATACATATATTCCAAAAAAAATCTTGTACGATCCTGTTAATGATTAGATTTTTAAGATTCAATTAAGTGTTTTAATATCAAAGTACTAAATTAAATATTAAGCATTTATGATACTAAATGCCTTCTATTTAATGTTTTAGTCAATTATTTACTATTGAATAAAAAAATAAGATTTTGACATTCTAACATTATTAGAAAAATGGTTAATAGAATCTTGATATTTTAACATAATTAGTAAAATGGTTAATAGAATCTTAATACTATATTACTTAGGAGAATTTTGATATAACAAATATTTAATATCACTTAGAAGAATCTTGCTAAAACAAATATTTTATTATTTAGGAGAATCTTGGTAAAACAAATATTTACTATCACTTAGGAGAATCTTAGTAAAACAAATATTTTATTATATTTATATTAAAGTATTTAGGAGAATCTTGGTAAAACAAATATTTTATTATTTAAATTTATACTAAAGTACTTAGAAGAATCTTGGTAAAACAAATCTTTTAAAACAAATATTTTAAAAGAATCTTGCATGACACAAATATTTACTATTAAAAATAAGAAAATATCTTAGAGAATCTCGTACATATATTCCAAAAAAATCTTGTACGGTCATGTTAATGATTAGATTTTTAAGATTCGATTAAATGTTTTAATATCAAAGTACTAAATTAAATATTAGGCATTTATGATACTGAATGCTTTCTATTTAATGTTTTAATCAATTATTTACTGTTGAATAAAAAAAATATGATTTTGACATTTTAACATCATTAGAAAAATGGTTAATAGAATCTTAATATTTTAACATCATTAGTAAAATGGTTAATATAATCTTAATATTTTAACATCATTAGAAACATTATGTGAAACAATTTAACTTCATTAGTAAAATGGTTAATAGAATCTTAACATTAATCTTATACTTATCAAAAAAATAAAAAACCTATAATACATCATTTTTTTTGTAAAATAGTTAAAAATTAAATTTAGATTCCGCTAAAAGTTTTATTATCTAGTTTTCTCTGAATAAAAAATTCTGCTAAAAGTTTTCTCTGAATAAACATAACTAGAACACAAACTAGAACATCCAGAAACTAAAACAACTTTCACAAGAACCTAGTATTCTAAGCAAACATAACTAGAATACAAACTAGAACTCCCAAAAATTAACTCAAGATCAACTTCCACCTTAGTAAAGAACCTAGTATTCTAAGCAGATCATGTAGAATCCTCGAAACTTTCCATCTCCAGGAGATCCTGATCAACATCCATCTAGTAAAGGAACAGATCCAGTGAAGCATTGTCCTGACGGGCTTATAATCCATTGATCAAACTTCTCATCTAGACATTGTAGTAAATAACCATACCAGTTATATTTAAAGCACTGATCCAAATTCCCGGAATACAACAGAATCTTCAAACACACATAAGGTGTTCTGGACCCCTGTATTAGAACATTGGTGAGGACAATGAGAAAATTCAATTTAAATATCAAGGTAACCAATTTCGATGGTTCCATAACATCACATAAACTTTTTGCAGTAATCCTATGAGGACCCTTGTACTCCTTGAACTGTGATCTCCAAACATCTTTATACTCATTGTTGTAAGAATCCTCAAACATTAACTCCCCCTTCGGCAAGCCAAGTATAATCTGGACATCATTTTCCGAAAAATTTATAATATTCTCACCAATTGAAATGCTTGAAATGGTTGATTTGTATGACTTCGCAATCAAAAAACTCAAAGGTTGAGGGTATTCATTGATGTTGAAAACTAGAACCTTTTCAAAACCAGTCTCCACAACCCATTGTCTTTGTACATCCGAAAGATTGTCCACGACTCTCTTCAAGAACATAGGTTTTGCTCGAACCAACAAACGACCGGTATTCTCATCGAGATTCTTCTCCGCCATCATATCTCTGAAAAAGGAATATGTGGTTGCGGAGATTATACAAAAAGTCATAACAGATATATTGGATGAAAAAGTTTTAAGCTCAATGAGAATGACAAGGGTTACAAACCTTCGATCGGTGACTCGTTGTTCTTACACGACCTAGTAACTTTTTCTTTTCTTACAATTGCATATAATCTGCAGGACACTATGTATATGTAATAATTTGAGAGTGTTTTACGATTTATGATTGGATTCTTGCAAATGCCAAAAATAGAAAATCTTTAATTGATTAAAAATAGATTCGTTACGATTTTGCCCCTGTGTGTTTTGGATTAGGATATATATTTGATTGATTTTAATTTGGAAAACAATTATATATGCCAAAAAAATGAACGGTATCTAAGTGGGTTCCTCGGTTTTCCTGATAACTTGGTTTTCTCTGGAACCTCACTCTATATATATATATATATAATTTACATAAAAGTTTATTTTTTAATACATTAAAACACACTCACCACTGACCAGGCATCATTCAGTTCATTAGTTCATTAACCTAATTTCTACTTCTGTCTTCTGGGTTTCGACGGCATCTCCACCCAACATCTTCTTTTCTTGATCACCCACTTAAATTACAGACATCATCTTCTACTTTTGTTCTTCAGCATCGATTAAAGTACGTATAATTGAATACTAGTCTAATATCAGACTCTGATTTTGGGGAAATGAATTGAACTCGTTCATTTGTGGTGTTAATTTGTTATCATGGGTACTTTGAAGTGATGTATTGGTCTAAATGATGTAGTGATGTTAGTTGCTTGCCTCCAAATTTTTTTTCTCCATTATTTATATAAATTTATTCACTGTAATAAAACTTCAGGGTTTTTTTTTCCGTATTCGGTTTTAACCGAAATAAAAATTTTGGTTCGATAAAATAACCGAATTAAATTCGGTTCACTATTTGGTTATGACTTTTGAGATTATTCGTTATTTCGATAATTCGGTTCGGTTTTTATCGAATAATCAACCGTAGAGGGAGGTAAAGATGAGTAGAAGAACAAAAGCACTACCGTAGTATTGAAAAAGGGAAAGCAAATACAGTATATTCATAAATTAGTTAGAATTAACATATTTTTAAAATGAAACTTAAAAAATCGTATATGGGGTAAATTTAATAATTATAATTTTTCCTAATGCGCTCTTGAGTTTATTCTAAGAAGTTAGAAAAAAATATCAGGAGAAATTAATAAATGTGAGTGTTTTTCTTCAAATTATCACATGTTTATGGAAAATATGATTCAAAAATATGATCTCTAGAAAAAACCTAAATTATGTTTTCTCTTCCATTTTAATTTTGAATTGGGTGCAAAGTGATTGACCCTCGATCTCTTTTTCCTAACAAAAAGTGAAAAATTCAATAAAATACTAAAACTCGGTCGGGACAAACTCGTAAACTATCGATTACGGATTGATTGTGAAACAAACTAAACAAATAGTCATTTTGTTTTCACATCGCTCGACACATAGAATATTTAAATTATTCGATCTGAAAAGTATTATAATCACATCTCGGGTAATCCAAACTAAATCGCTTATAAAAATTGTAGAATCAAAATTGACCTTCATATAGGGATGTGCATTCACCCCGCCCCACTCGACCCCGATCCGATCCCTTCCCCGTTCGGGTCAGGGATTTGGGGAATTCTTCGGGGTCGGGGCGGGGAACGAGGAACGTTTTATAAAAAATCCGGGTATCGGGGCGGGGTCGGGGATTTGTGTCTCCCCGCCCTGATCCCGGTTGTATATATATGTAAATAATATATATATATATATATTATACTAAATAAATTATTAAAATAGATATCTTTTATAATATTATTAAAAGTAAAAAAATAATCTTTATCTTTATTGATCGATTATTATTATATTGTAATATAATATATTTTATAATTTTAAAATTGTCATTTATTTATATTATAAATAATTTTAAGAAAATTTGATGTTAAAAATATGATATAATATCATTTATTAATATATTATAGGTTAGTAGTTTGTTTTTTATTAAAAAATATATTATTTATTATAATTTTTTTAATTACAAATTATAATTCCCCGAATCCCCGCGGAGATCTCTGTTCCCCGTTCAGGGCGGGGATCGGGGAGGAAACGAATCCCCGTTCGGGGTTCGGGGTGGGGTCGGGGATGAGTATTGAATTTGGGGATCGGGGCGGGGATAGCACTGTTGTGCCCCCGTGCCCATCCCTACCTTCACATGAGCATTATTTATAGGCCAATGTTCAAAATTATCAGTTATATATATTGATACTAGTGAAAAAGCCGCGCTTCACGGCGGCGTTATGAATTTTTTATAAATTTAGACAAAATATTGTTTTAGCTACTTTCCCGTCAAACATAATACTAATAAAAAAATATTATTATTTAGGTAAAAATTAATTTGGGCCGTCCTCCCCTTAAACACAATACTAATAAATAATCTTTTTTTATAAATTTTGATACGAAATAATATTATAATTCCATAAAAGTTATTTTCAGTCGTGTTCCCGTTAAACATATCTTCAATATATTATATATTATCGAAAATAAGAATTGTATATATTACTTTACATAACTTAAATATAAATTGTATTTTATCTATTATTATTAGTTTGAATAAATATAATCCTATTTCTTTTAGAATTACTAAATAAGAAAAGAATTGTATCATCGTTAGAATTCTATAAGAAACACTATTGTATCATCTTTAGAATTTAATAAGAAATACCAAATAAGAAAGGTAAAAATTAATTTGGGCCGTCCTCCCCTTAAACACAATACTAATAAATAATCTTTTTTTATAAATTTTGATACGAAATAATATTATAATTCCATAAAAGTTATTTTCAGTCGTGTTCCCGTTAAACATATCTTCAATATATTATATATTATCGAAAATAAGAATTGTATATATTACTTTACATAACTTAAATATAAATTGTATTTTATCTATTATTATTAGTTTGAATAAATATAATCCTATTTCTTTTAGAATTACTAAATTAGAAAAGAATTGTATCATCGTTAGAATTCTATAAGAAACACTATTGTATCATCTTTAGAATTTAATAAGAAATACCAAATAAGAAAAGAACTGTATCATCTTTAGAATTAAATAAGAAAAGAATTGTATTAATTTTAGAATTCTTGGACCTGATTTTTTGAATTATAATTATCTTTTCTCTCCGAAATTCAAGAAAATTTAGAAGACTGAATTGAACAATCCTAGAGACGCTCGCATCCTCCTTCTCGCGGCGGCGTTATGAATTTTTTATAAATTTAGATAAAATATTGTTTTAGCTACTTTCCCGTCAAACATAATACTAATAAAAAAATATTATTATTTAGGTAAAAATTAATTTGGGCCGTCCTCCCCTTAAACACAATACTAATAAATAATCTTTTTTATAAATTTTGATACGAAATAATATTATAATTCCATAAAAGTTATTTTCAGTCGTGTTCCCGTTAAACATATCTTCAATAATTTATATATTATCGAAAATAAGAATTGTATATATTAATTTACATAACTTAATTATAATTTGTATTTTATCTATTATTATTAGTTTGAATAAATATAATCCTATTTCTTTTAGAATTACTAAATAAGAAAAGAATTGTATCATCGTTAGAATTCTATAAGAGATACTATTGTATCATCTTTAGAATTTAATAAGAAATACCAAATAAGAAAAGAATTGTATATATTAATTTACATAACTTAATTATAATTTATATTTTATCTATTATTATTAGTTTGAATAAATATAATCCTATTTCTTTTAGGATTACTAAATAAGAAAAGAATTGTATCATCGTTAGAATTCTATAAGAAATACTATTGTATCATCTTTAGAATTTAATAAGAAATACCAAATAAGAAAAGAACTGTATCATCTTTAGAATTAAATAAGAAAAGAATTGTATTACTTTTAGAATTCTTGGACCTGATTTTTTGAATTATAATTATATTTTCTCTCCGAAATTCAAGAAAATTTAGAAGACTGATATTAAAATATAGATATTAGTTTGAATCGCCCTATCGTCAAACACAATACTAATAAAGATTATTATAATTATGATAAAGTTAAAAAATATAATTGGATAAAAATTATTTTGAGCTATGGTCCCGATTTAATAAAAAATATATATTATAACTTAAATAACATATTATTTTAACTGATTTCCCGTCAAACATAATACTCATAGACAAATTATTATTATTTAGATAAAAATTAATTTGGGCCGCACTCCCTCAAACACAGTACTAATCAGGAATCCCGCGCTTCGCGGCGGCGTGATAAATTTTTATATGAATTAGTATTATAGTAGTATTAAAATTATTTTGAGTCATCTTCCTGTTAAACATATCACAAATAAAAAATATTATCATTGGTATAAAAATTTGTTTAAGTGGTCATCCTGTCAAACACAATACTAATAATAAAATTTCGAACCCTCCTTCCGTCAAAGACAATATTAATTCATAATTATTATTTTTATGATAGAATTAAATATTATAATTTAGATTGAAATTAGTTTGAGCCTCTCTCTTGTCAAACACAATACTAATAACAAAACATTATAATTTAGATATTAGTTTGAGTCGCCTTACTGTCAAACACAATATTAATAAAAATTATTTTAATTATGATAAAATTAAAGATTATTGAATAAAAAGTATTTTGAACCGTGGTCCCGTTTAAACAAAAAATCTCGTCAAACATAATACTAATAGAAAATTTAGTATTATTTAGATAAAAATTAGTTTGGGCCGCCTCCCGTGCCCGTCAAACACAATACTAATCAGGAATCATTTACATTATCATAAAATTAATATATGATTCCTATTTTATATATATTATTTTATTTGTTAATTATTTTTATTTTTTGATTCCTATTTATTAGTTAAAAATTATTATTCTTTTACGGTTCTAATTTTTTTGCTATTAGTTTTTTTAATGACTATTATCTTTACAACCTTTATTTTCAATTCGAAATTTAAGAAAATTATAAGACTAAATCGATAATAAAAATTCGATTATAACATACAACCAATCTCGATAATAGTTCGATTCAATCTTATTAATCTTTATGGAACTACGTGAGCTTACCGCTACGAACATGTTTTGACACTTTGATATTCCGGAAGATGCTGGTTTTTATTTTTTAGATAAATGATTTGAGAAAAACTAATAAAATAAGATTATAAATTTTATAACTTTTGAAAATAAGAATTATTATTTTCAATTATATTTGTTCTATATTTGTTATTTTGAATAAATAGAATCTTACTCTTTTATGAATTCTAAATAAGTAAAAAATTTAATTTAATTTTTCATTCGAAATTTAAGAAAATTATTTGTTAGATATATGATTTGAATTTTTTTGAATAAAATAAGACTATAAGTTTTATAACTTTTGAAAATAAAAATTGTATTTTTTTAACCTGATTTTTAGGTTATAATTTTAATTTCAATTTGAAATTTAATTAAGAAAATTATAAGACTAAATTCAATAATTCTAGACACGTTGAGTTAATAAATTTTATGATTCGAACATATCATGCTCTCTAATTTATTATTTGTGTCTACTATTTAGACTCTTAAACACACTCGTGATTACGGACCTAGTATTAGATTATTCTTCTACATATCATATCGAAAATAAAATTTTATAATATAAATTTCGACTACATCTTCTATATATCTTATAGAAAATAAGAATTGTACATATTACCTTAACAATCTTAAATATAAATTATATAATATTTTATCTATTATTGTTAGTTTGAATAAATATAATCCTATTTCTTTTAGGATTACTAAATAAGAAAAGAATTGTATCATTTTTAGAATTCAATAAGAAATATTAAATGAGAAAAGAATTGCATCATCATTCCATAAGAAAAGAATTGTATTATCTTTAGAATTCTTGGACATAATTTTTTGAATTATAAGTATATTTTATCTCCGAAATTTAAAAAAAATCAGAAGACTGAATCGCGCAATTCTAGAGACGCCCGTTTTATATTCAGAACTATTATTATACCGGAAATTATTGCGGACATGCATTAATTGGAGCAAAAATATTTGTTTTTCCCTTAAACTTGTGAATGCAGGATCTTTTTGAATGTTTTATAAACCTCAATGATGAAGTAGTGAGCTTACTGAAGGAACCAATGCTAGGCTTTAAACCTTTTATGAAGAAACTCGAAGCTGATTATTTTTAAAGGCTTGAGAGACGCAAAAAGATACGGGAAAAAAAAGATTAAGAATAAATCGTGAGTCAAAAAGATAGGGACTAAAAATAGAATTGTATTATCTTTAGAATCCAATAACAAAAGAATTATATTGCATTTAGAATCCTCTAAACTGAATTTTTGAATTATAATTATATTTTTTATCCGAAATTTAAGAAAAATCAGAACACTGAATCGAACAATTCTAGAGACGCCCGCATCCTACTTTATATATATATATTGATGATTGGAGCAACAACTTTCCTAAGGATATGAACAATTTTTTGTCGTAAAAATGAGCTCACGTGATATTCACCACCATGTAATATTTGATGCGAGCCTTACGAATCACCAAAAACACAATATAAGGCCTTAAAAAAATTACTGAAACCCATAACAAAGCACATAAAAACATCAATATTCAAAACACTAACATCCCAAAAAAATGGACACGGACTTGATAACAATATATTCAACAAAAATTCACCCAAAAAGAATCAAATCTTGATTTTTTTTATTTTTTTAAAAAGTAGTAAATAGAAAAAAGAGTGAAAGAACGAAAAAGCTTAATCAAAGGAAGGGATGAAGGTTGAGAACGGACAAGTGGCGACTCAAAGCCTAACTTTGAAATCTCTCATTACGAGTGTGCACGGGTTGGTTCGGCTCGGTTTCTATATAAAACCGTTACCGAACCGTGTATTTCGGTTCGGTTTGGTTTTTAGGTATAAAATGTAACCGAACCGTTTCGAACGATTTTTCAGTTCGGTTAACCGTCGGTTTCGGTTTCGAGTTTTTTTCGGTTTTTATATGATTAAAAACTAGTATACAAATTTAACGGGTTAATTATCAAGTTGGTCACTGAAGTGGGCTTGATGTATCAAGTTGGTCACTAAACTCAAAACGGTATCAAAATGGTCACTGAAGTGGTCATAAATATCGAACAAGTACCTTGAAATATAAGTTCAAGCAGAAAAATTATTATTTATAAAGTTTTACACATTATTTTTGAATGTTACGAAAACCAGGTAAAAGGTTATGATTTCTAATATTTATGATAATAAATTCAGATTTTATCAAGTTTATTTATTATTTATATTTTATTATATAGTTATTTTTTTGTTTTAATTAAAAATAAATAATAAATAAACTTGATAAAATCTGAATTTATTATCATAAATATTAGAAGTCATAACCTTTTACTTGGGTTTCGTAACATTCAAAAATAATGCGTAAAACTTTATAAATAATATTTTTTCTGCTTGAACTTATATTTCAAGGTACTTGTTTGATATTTATGGCCACTTCAGTGACCATCCTAATACCGTTTTGAGTTGAGTGACTAATTTGATACATTAACCCCACTTTAGTGACCAACTAGATAATTAACCCCAAATTTAACATTATTATTAATTTTAGAAAAATATTTATATACTTATAATATCAATTTCTCTTACTAAACTATAAAATAAATATATTGTAGCACATATATATAATATGTTATGTATAATATGTTATATAGAATAATATATGATAAATGTTATATTTTTATTCTATATTATATAAACGGTTCGGTTTTAGGGGTAAAACCGTAACCGTTACCAAACCGTTATATCGGTTTGGTTTGATTACGGTTTTTTTAGTTATTTTTCGGTTTTTGTCGGTTACAATTTTTTTCAGTTTGGTTTTTTGGTTTTCCGGCGCGGTTTTGGTTTTTCGGTTTTTTTTTTCTCACCCCTATCTATAGGGCTGTAAATCGATACGAACTATCCGGTGTCTCGGCTCATATCCGACTCGAAAATATGATACATGTCTCACATCCGTTTTGAAAACGATCCAAATCTGGCGGAAAAATTAAGCCCGTATAATATATGATCTCGGATACGAGCACACCTATACCCGCTCAGATTCGGTCTCATATAATTTTTCATAATATGATCCTACCCGAATAACCGAATATGATCCACGGTTCATATTCGATTCAAACTCATATACATATTATATTTTAACACCATCATATTTGCAAATAAATAGTCATCATTTTATAAAATTATAATATCTTATTTAAGTTTATATCTTCTTAAAATATGATTTATTTAATGTGATCATGCTTATTATCTTCATATATATTTAGTAAATGACATATACCAACATATAATTATAAGTTTACTTAGACTAAATGATAATTATTTGAACAACTGAAATAATAATGATATTTGATGTTAGTAAGTCATATCCGGCTCATATTCGATAGATCATAAACTACCCGGTTAAAAAATAGAAAATACGATACTGGATCATATCCGGTTCAGATCCGAATCTCAAATACCCGGGATCGGTTTATACCCGAATAAAACGATCCCGGACCCAAATCTGAACAAACTAAAAATAATATTATCCAGTACTTAAGCACAGGGGTACCCGGGATCACCCGGATCATTTTACAGCCCTACCTATCTCTCAACACCAAAAAACTTGTATCGACCCTGGGGCCTGGATCTCTAAACGGATTTGACCGTGTATGACGTGCCATGTCCTATGAATCCTGGGGAATACAGTAGCTGAGAACTGCAAATTTAAAGAGTCTTTTAATAGTACTAGTCCACAGTCTACATATAGTAAGGGTCAACCTTGACGGGCCACACCGCACGCGTTGGGAACGTTACAGAAGTTTTAATTCAACGCATGCTTTAATGTGCTTGCATACTCCACCAGATGTTCGTGGAATCGTGGTCCGTGGATGGTTAGATTGATAGATTCAGCACCCGACCCCGAAATATTTTTATTGCACCGTCTCCGGCAACATCGACTAAAATTAATGGGTTCAATCAGATTTATAAAATATTATCTTAAATTTATTGAATTTATAAATGATGATAATGATTATATTGATTTGTTATATTTTTTAAAATAAATTATTACAAATAAAATATATTATTTTAATATAATAATAAATGACGTAGAGTTTTGACTTCTAAGGTTTGTCAAATATAACGAGAAGTGAGCTAAGATTACAGATAACATCATAATTAAGTGAGCCGGCTTCGGCCAACGAATAATATTTCATTAAAATTGATTTTTTCATAAATAATTTCTATAAATTATATTTATTATATATATTAATTATTAAAAATTTCACGTATTCGGATTCGGATATGTTCAGGTACTCTCTTCGTCCCACCGAATTATATACATTGCCTATGGACACAGATATCAAAAAAAGTGTGAGAAGCTAGTAAAATTAGATTGAAGGTGGATAAAGTGGCGTGGTTCATTTATATTTAATAATAATAGATCAGAGATATGAAGGAGAGCAACGGATGTAATAGTGTTTATATTATTATGAAATAGAGACCGCGGATAAAAGTAGTGAGTGTAATAAAGAAATGTTGGGACATCTAAAAAAAACCTGTATAAAAATGAATGGGATATGAGGAATACAAATTTTGTTTAAATCCTGGTTATTCTTAAATTAAGTATGCCGCAATAAAGAAAGAGGTTCTAATTATTGTTTGTGATGACTTTCTAATTAATTTCAGGAAATAGCTAATTACTTTTTATTTTATTTATAAACAAATGATAGATAAGAATCATAAAATATATTTATCAACCAAAATGGAAAAAACGATAGACATACTTAATGGTACTTAATCAGTGAATCGAGTCAAATTAATCAAAATGAAACTCCCTATGTCTCACAACATTCTTTACGTTAATTTTTGACACGTATTTTAAAATTTCTTTAAAGTATAGTTTAATAAATTATTTTTTTTATTTTTTTTCTCTGAATAAAAGTTTGACATTTAGAATTTTATTGAAAAAATTAAAAAAACATTATGAAACTATACTTTATAAAAGTCTCAAAAAACGTGCAAAC
This sequence comes from Daucus carota subsp. sativus, assembly GCF_001625215.2. Taxonomy (NCBI): domain Eukaryota; kingdom Viridiplantae; phylum Streptophyta; class Magnoliopsida; order Apiales; family Apiaceae; genus Daucus; species Daucus carota. The sequence goes on along the minus strand of NC_030383.2, from coordinate 54,252,677 downwards.
CGTGTACGTAAAGAACCACATGCCACCGAGGGCGTAAGTAAGAGCAGTAATTGAATATATTAAAATAATATAATAATATCCATATTATTAAATCTGTTATATGAATTTTAGAAAATATGTAATTGTTACTAGAATTTTAAATTTAAAAACCGAATCGATAGATATATTGCTAGTAAGTAGATACCGTATATTACTAGCAAGCTACTCCCTCCGTCCCATTTTAGTTGTCACATTTCCATTTTTGTTGGTCACATTGACTAAATTTTGACCAATAAGTCACTTTTTCATTATTTTAAAAAACTGAAATAATTTTTTTTATTTTTTCAATTAATAAAATATTAATAAATTTCAGTCAAATTTTGGTCAATTTGACCGGCACAAAATCAAAGGTGACAACTAAAAAGGGACGGGAGAGTAACACTTAACCCGACGATTTTAGAATTATACAAGAATCTCCTACCACGACAAGCTAAAAGGTTAGTTGATATACTCTCTCTGTTCTTAAATATCCGCCTTTTGACCTTTTGGCACGCATGTTAAAGTGCTTTGATTATATAGTTAAAAAAGTTACTTTTGAAACTTTCTTTTTCTGAATAAAAATATTATATCAATACTTTTATTCAAAAGAAATACTTAAAAATAACATTTCTAGCTATATGGTCAAAGCACCTTAAAATGTGTGCTAAAAAGTCAAAAGACATATATTCAAGAACGGAGGAAGTATCAAAAATAAAAATTATAGTCAACAAGTCTTAAAAGAACGGCACTCCAACCATAGCCACACCCCTTATCAATAATTATAACCAACCTTTTATAGATGGTTATATTTGTTGATACACTATAAATCTGTAATAAAAATTTGAAGAAAATTACACATTACTTTTATTAAACTGATAGATTCTGTTTATAGCCAATTCATTGAAGATGTCGTAAGAATATTACTATTATGAAAAATAGCCAGAAGCCGACAAAGATACGGTAAGTAACATAAATTAACAAATGACCATGGCCATGCCTCATCACTCCAGCAATTTTGAAATTTTGTGTCAAGCATTTCACATGCAAGAAAATATAAAAAATTAAAAGCAGTGTATGGGAAAGGACGAAAATTAGGTGCTTGTATACGAGTAATCTTAAAACCGAACTCGTGTCTAGAAATGTCTTGATTCAATAGTTGTTGATCCTTGATAGTCAATTTCTTATTACCACAACCTCGTCCTGACGTCATACGTGAGCTGTGCATGAATTTTCCAGTATATATACACGTACAACAGACTTTATCTTGTCAAAACAGGATCAAAGCTTTATACTACTACAAATCTACAATATCATAAACTCAAGCAAAGTATCTTCAGTTTGTTCTGGTCGTGTTTATTATCGATATTATTAAAGATCAGTCATGTGGCTATTGGGATTTAACGGGCCATCTGGGTTCTCAGCTCGTTCCACTGCTGAGCAAGTCACTAAAGGAATCGATGGAACTGGACTTACTGCTATTGTTACAGGTCTTCTGTCTTTCTTTTTATATACACAGTTGCGGAACCAAAATTCCGAAATAGTCGAGCTGGTTTTGTGTGTTTTTATGCTCATATTAGTTCTTTTCTATTTTTGTGATTTACTTCCCATATTTGTTTAATTGTGATAAAGATCATGATTATATAGGTTATATAGCAGAACAAGTTTGAAGACTCTTTAACTTACAAGTACATATGAAGAGCTGTGTTCAAAGAAAATTAATTTTGCTTAATTGATCTAGGCAGCTTGGTACACGTTGAACAGACTATGTTACTTTATGTAGTTGTTTTAATTTGACTAATATAGTCTTGTTGCTTTTGCTGAGAACTTAAATGTAAAATATTTTTGTTGTGATTACATGAAATAGATGCGATAATTACTATTGTAAGATGAGCAATTTTGATGGATACACGGATAGCATTCGTTATGTACTCTATACGAAGCCTATTGATCTATTCTAGTGTTTTGATTCATTAGACCCTCATTTTGATTTCTAGTATGAACTATCCGCTTCACGTTTTGAATTTGAATTTCTAAAAATGAGTGAAGTATTAGTCTAATAGTGAAGTTAAACGTGCTGAGAATTTGGTACTTACTCAGTGTTTACATCCTACAATTTCAGGAGCATCCAATGGTATTGGAATAGAGACTGCACGTGTCCTCGCCTTGCGTGGTGTACATGTGATTATGGGAGTGAGGAACGTTAAAGCTGGAAACAAAGTTAGAGAGGACATACTCAAGAATATCCCCAATGCTAAAATTGATGTCATGGAAATAGATCTCAACTCAATGGCGTCTATAAGGAAATTTGCCAGCGAATATATTTCCTCTGGTCTTCCTCTGAATATCCTTGTGTAAGAGACTGTTCGATTGTGTTTAGTGTACTACGTATTTCCAGATGTTCTTTTTATAGAATTTGTAGCTATTATAGATCACATTTGACTTAATTTTACCTTTGGTGTTCATAGCAACAATGCAGGGATTATGGCTCCTCCATTTACACTATCAAAGGACAACATAGAACAGCAGTTTGCAGTTAACCATTTGGGTATGTTACATGTATATCTGTGTAATTTTCTAGAATCTTATTTATAATATTGAATACCTAAACTTCAACCTTATTTTTTTTCTCTTAATCTCTTCTAGTATTTTGTAAGGACCCCTCATACTATGTAGTAGCCAGCTGAGGTTTCACTGTTTTTTTTTAAGTCACTGGTTTGATGCAATATATCTGAACACTGCAATTATTAAGAAAAAAAAGACTATCTGCACCCTGCAAAAAACGGAATCTTGATAAATTATATGACTTCAATGCAAGCCTATCAATTTTTGTATTTTCCATGAAAATGTTGGACCTAAGTTTTTTTTTTTTTGGGCAACTTTAAGAAGAAACAGTTTCACTTGATTATAGTTGATGTAGTAGAAGTCCTTTCAGGAGCAGAGCACTTCAGTACTTTACTATGAAGTCTGTCTTAGAGTCATTGTAACTCTAAAGTTACCTTTTTTTTCTACCCTTCCCACTTACATGTTTATGATAGCATTTAAAACTTCTACAAAATATTTTATAGCCTTTCCTTGTTAAGGTCCCTTCATTTATGACCTAATTTCTATTAATTTTCCATGTTGATTGTGCATAACTAAGATGTTCTATTGCCATGTTCCAGGTCCATTTCTTTTGACGAATCTCTTGTTGGACACCATGAAAAAGACAGCAGCTACTAGCCAGAAAGAAGGAAGAATTATTAACGTTTCATCGGAGCTCCACCGTTATGGGTACAAAGAAGGGATCCGTTTTGACAAAATTAATGATGAATCAAGGTAAATATTCATTTTATTATGCAGTCATAATACTTGTGGACAGACATAGATGATTATTTCCTTCATGTGTTAAAGTAGGACTTCTAATTGCAATTAGAGGTAATATATCATTTAAAAGCACAAGATTTTATCTTTTTCTTTCCAACCACTATTCATATCCTTGTGAATTTAGAATGACAAGTAAAGTGAGATGTATTTTCTTTCCTTCAGCACATGATTATGTCTGTATACGTAGTCCTCAAAGCTTTGATTACTAAGTTCAATTTTTTTTCTGTTCCTCAGCTATGATGGCAATCTTGCCTACAAACAGTCAAAGCTTTGTAACCTATTGCATACCAACGAGCTTGCAAGGCGCTTGAAGGTAATCTCTACTCTGGTTAAGACCAAGTTAATCATTTTTAAATTTAGCCTACATCAACATAATACCAATGACAGAATTATTTTCTCTTGAAACTAATATTAGCTGCCAGCTAAAATGATATTCCAGGACCGAATTGAATTGGAAGGACAATACCATTAGGTTCTATGGTTACAGCTTGAGCTGTACAATGTGATTAGTTCATGTTCAGAAAACAAAGAAACTTTGAAATAGATTAGCTTGGTGGCTATTCAGTTGAGATGGATGTGGTAGATTAAATGTGTTATATTAAATTTCTTTTCTACTGTTCATCAGGGAGAAGGGGTGAACATAACTGCAAATTCTCTTCATCCTGGAGTCATTGCCACGAATCTTATCAGTCACATGACTCTTCTCAGCTGTAAGTACATGAATGAAACATTTCTCCATATAATTAGTCATATACAAATAGCTACTAGCATTTTCAAACATAGTCATTAAATATTAAAGATTTGTTTCCTTACTAAATTGCAGGGGTTTCTACTATTGCACAATATGTGACCAAGAACATTCCCCAGGTTGGTTATAAAATTTATGTTTTTTTTGCACCTAGCTTATATAAACCAATGTTTCCCAAGACCCCTAATCTGTTTCTCTACGTTATTCATTTAAGGTAGCATGACATAATTTAGTAACAAATCCATGTTGTTTACAGGGGGCAGCAACATCATGCTATTTGGCATTGAATCCCAAAGTTAACGGTGTCTCTGGCGGATATTTTATGGACAGCAACCAAGCTGAACCAGGCTCTTTGGCTAAGGATGAAGAACTGGCCAAGAAACTGTGGGATTTCAGCTTGGAGTTGACAGCTTCCAAGTAGTTAGCTTGTGACACTAATCTTGCTACTAATCTTGCTGAATCAAATTTTGTTTGAGACATGTATTACCTAGTTTTTTTTGGGTTTTTTTTGTTTGTGGTTTCTTTTAGATAATTTGTTCTAGCTGTTTGTTGAATAAAATAAAAAAGAGAGGAATAAAGAACCAACAGGATGCAACTTTTTATACCTTTTATGTTTATTCCGGTTCTCCAATTTCTATTTTGAATGAATGTTAGAAAAATGATTTTTGTTAATATTGTGATGGAATTTCCACTTGCAATATTTTGATCTCGTTTAATATACAGAACATGTGATAATCATGATTTTAATAACTTAAATGGAGGAAATGGCAGGTCAGTTCATTGAAAAAGTTATAAACGAATACAAGCCTGTTTTCTTTGACCAGGGTTTAATAATTTGGACCTTAGAGCATCTCTAACTAAAATTGCTTAAAATGATAAATTATCAAAAGTATTATTTTTTTATTTTTTTTCTTTCGACAATTTTTACATAAAAATTTGCTCCAATAATTGGTATCTGAAGTTGCCACATATTTTGTACAAGTGTAATTATAACAAGATAAGAAACTAAATGACTTTAGGGTGATTTATACACTTTTTTTCATTCGATAAAGGTGTTAAAAGTTGGTAACTTTACTTTGCACTCTTTCCATTGCAATGAAAAGCTAACAATACCACTTTAGCAATCTTTTTGATCTTAATAAGTTAATACTACTATGTATAAAAGGATATCTCATCTTGAGGACAACATTCAAATTAGTTAATACTATCATGTATAGAAGGATATCTCACACGGGGATAACATCCAAATTTGAACTACAGTCGACTTAATAATTTATTATACCACATGATGATGTTTAGTTATTTGATTATAAAATTATTATTTATTTTATGTGCGGTTTATTTATAGTGTGCTAATAAGCCATCTAATTATAAATATGAATGACCACGCGGTTACGTCAATTTACATCAATTAAATTACACTAGGGAATTATGCCCGCGCTTCGCGTGCGAGTAAATTATTAAAATTTTCATTAAAATGAGGTCTGAAAATAAATTAAATCAGTATTAACATTAGATTTTCCTGACCAGGCTCATCAATTTCAGACATGTAGACATTTATGAATGCGGGTTTCCTGACGCTGGAGTTGATCTGCTGATGCTACCTTAAATAAATGAAAATAATGGAATATGATAAATGTTCCAGCAACATTATGGTTATGCCTTTCTGCAGGAAGAAGCAATATTATAAATTCTACTTCTGGTATGCAAACTGATAGATTTTAATCCATAACATATCTGAAAAAATCGGATCTTGAGAGCATGATACCTTGATGATCAGCGTTGGCATTATTTGACTGCGTAATTCACAACTATAATTGACTTTGAATTTTCTTATTTCTCTTTTATATGAGATTTAGATTAAATGCTTTCTGAAAGAGATAGAGTAAAATTTATTAACTTTTATCTTAACATTGATCTAAATTAGAATATAAATTATGAAATTTAAAATCATATACCTACTGAAATTTTTTATGCGACTAAAAATATGAATTTTATGGATAGAAATCAAACTAAACAATTCATGTATTAACATAAATGAGGATGATTCTTTTTTTCCAAAAGAAAAATAAAAATTAATCCGATCACATTGGAAACAAAGTACATAATCATCAGGTCATATTCACTTAATATTGTTATCCACCTGGTAAATCCACCTGAAATACTCTGGACATTGTTGTGCTGATAAATTATCGGTGTCAGCATATTTCTGGATTATTAAGTGGACATGTCTGTGTGGTGTTGCCATCAGAGCACTATGTAACTGATGTCGAGCCTAGTTTCTGACTCTTGTATCCGAAAAATGAATTACCTGTAAAAATGGACTGAAGAAAAAAAACTGCAACTTTGTAAGAGTAAATAAACTGTGAAATTGAACTGTCAGTAACTTGTTTAAATATGGAATCATCGTGTAGACACTTTAGTTACAGTACTACACTCACTGTTAGAGTTCCTAAGGAAAAAATTTATGATACTGTAAGAACATGTTAGTTCTTATTCTTTGGATCCAATAGAGGTATGACTTAACTCTTTATTAATAATAAGAGTGCCTCCTCATTCAAAAGAATAAAGATAAGGTTGCGTATATCTTACTCTACTCAGACCCTTGCTGTAGGTTTGTTTGTTTATTTATGATTTTGAGTATGATGAGTCATGACTTATCATATAATGAGTTTAGTCGGAACCTAAAACTTATGTATCCGGACTCGACCTAAAATGTTCAACATACATATGTGTTTGAATGTCGGACTCGGCAATAATTTGACAATATTACATATTTTTGGTCTAAAATAAGTGTCGGAGTGTCCATACCCATCTTCGAGTGTCTGAGTGTCCGACCGTCCGACACAGGTTGTCCGACACGGGTACTCGAGACAAAATGAAGTGTCCGGACAACATACCCTAAAACAGTAGCAACCTAGCGGTAAACGTGTTATTATCTTATGCTGAAATGACCTTAGGTTCGATCATCATTCACCACATCCAAGCCAGTCAAGAGAATTAGCATAAGGAGTAGAGACAGGGAAGCTTACAACATCTAGCCTCCTACACTTTGCAGGCTCCAACAAACATAAGAATAGAAACCAGCGTGCCACTTGTAAAGGCTCCTATTTTCAGTTTGTGCACCATCATTTTCGAGTAACACGGCTGATGTTCACTCCACCTGAACTTAAACCTGTAAGCAATGGCATCAGAAGTCTCATCATATCTAGAGTATTTCCAGAGTGGACAGCAATGTCCAGAGTATTTCAGGTGAAAACAAAGTACATAATCATATCAGGTCATATGAACTTCAGTGCTCTGATGGCAACACCACACAGACCTCTCAATACCAGACTAAAAACTAATCAATTTTTAAAACAGAGGATCAAAGATACACAAACATACTTTATCCAAATGCTAATCAATTTACCTGTAAAAATCTTTAACTTGAGTGCACCTGCAAAAACCTGCAACTTGAATTCACTGCAAAAACCTGTAACTTGAATTTAACATGCTTCTCCGAAAATCTTGCTGCTAGTGTTAATTCCCGATGCTTTAGCAATTTCTTCATGCCTTCTTGACTCGAATCCTGTAAACATTATAAACACCTCGCTCTAAACACTTAGTAATTGGATCGTAATTGTGAATTTTAATTGAAAAATTACAATCATGATTCTTATAATTCTTGATTATGTTGATTTTCCGGACTTGAGTTATATTTGCATATAATATTAAATTTAAATTTGAAAGTGAATAAAAAACTACTTATATAATAATCCTAAAAATATATAAATCAAGTTTATAATTTAATAAAAAGTCATTAAAAATAAGGAGAGTAATTTCTTTAAAAGGAAATATCTATAATATTAAAATAATTAGTTGATATATTTTTTATGGATTGATAAATAAATTAATACATAATTATAAATATTACATTCCAAAATTTTCCTCCATTTAAAACTTTACCAAACTTCAAAATTTCTATGAAAAAAATATAAATCACACACAACCTTTTTTTGCAGCAACTAAAGAGTAGCCTCAAGCATACAGGAGATTATATGTGTTCAGTAATCAGGGACAATGCCAGGGAAGGTATTCAGGTGTATATGCATTCAAAGGAATTTTTAAGCCAGAATGACACAGGGAAGTTGTTACAGCAAATATTGAGACTGAAAAACCATGTAGAATGAATTCATGTGAGAAAGGAAGGAAAATTGTTTGGTGTCTTTATCCAGACAGGATGTTGCTGCAGCAAACTCAATTCAAGATATCTTCGGTCAAAATGCTTTAACAGACTGCACTATATTCTTATAGATGTTAATCGGAGCAACTCTACAGCCATGCTGGTACAACTCCTAGGCATAACCAAGTACCAGGCTATTACAGGAAATCATATGGTCCAGAAAACAACCTTGATTAGACACCGGATACAAAACCAACAAATGAGCACCAGAGGAATAACAACCATCCTTGATGGCCATGAGTTGCTCTTCTCTCATCACTAATAGGACAATCTAGTATCACTAATAGGAAATCATGCTTGATTTTAAATAAAACTTGTGAATGCTCGATATAATGCTTATTATTTATGTAATAAAAGATCATTGATCCATGTAATTGCAGGGACAGTGCAACAAATCCAGAAGGATTATCAAACAATTAATATATTTTGAATGATATCCTCAAGTCATTGGTTCCAAACTTGTAAAGCAGAGGCAAGGCTAAAATGTAGATCCATGATTTCAAACTTGTAATATGTAATTACCTAGATAAGTTCAAAAATTGTAAAGCAGTCAGTGCCTCCATGTAAATATGATAATAGCTAAAGAAAATCATAAAATTTCAATCAGTGCCTCAGTCTAGTATTTTTAGCATATTAATCACAACATCAATATCTTGGATAAGAGCATTTGATAAAAGTTGAACCAATTTTCTTGAACACGCAAAATTTTTGATATGTAACTGAATCTATGTCTTAGGTAAATGTAATCTGTTACACCAGAACTACTAAAGGAATAAATATTCATGTAGTGCTATGGAAGAAAATTAGTCATGGGTTACGGATTGTGGATAATAACCTTGATGTTCAAATAGAAAAAAATATCCTTAACTCTCTACACATATGCAGGACCTCAATTCAGAAAATAGTAATAACAAAAGGGTAAGAATTAAATAAGAAAAATGTATATTACCTACAGTACACAGTGGATGTTCCAGAAAGTTGAATTAAGAAAGGTCAGATTCGAAATAATGTCTGTTGAGTCTGTTGACATAACTTTGTTGACTGGCTAATGATCAGATTTCTGAAAACAATGCAATATATTCTAGATCCCATATAAGAAATAACCACCAAACCCAATCCGCAATTTCAAGTCAGCAATACCCTACATACCTGCATATGAGTGTTCCTCTGGGTCTTTTCACATTGATATTAACGAACTGAGCACATACATGAAGATCATATTTTTAAGCGTGGGGATACCTGAATCAAGGTCCCAACTGAAATTGTCATTCAGTATTGTAGTCCAGATTTTTGAGTCCCATGTTTTCCTTGCATTTTCATTTCTTATCAGTGCATCCTCAAGCAGAAAAGAATTGATTCTCTCAAATGAAAATCTGACTTGAATTAGGATAGAAGGAGTCTCAGGTATTATTTTAACAGGTTCTTCCATAATGCACAGCACTGACAAAACTGAGAAAAACTGTTCTTGCACTGACAAAACTGAGAAAACTGTTCCACCATCACAAATGCATCACAAATGTATGTTCTAAGAAAACTCGTGTAACCACAAATGTTAGAAACTATAAAACTTAAGCAAATCACACCCTAATGAATGTTAAATTTATAAGATAGGACAAAAATTGTAAACGTGAATTACAAATCACTTGCACTAACTAAACCAACACTAATTCTAGCAGGCGGAGCTTCAGAAGTGTAAATAGAGCGGTCATCGAAGCAAATCCCACAACCAAACCTACAAATATTCATCCCAGCTGTATAGCACCAACAAAACATAGAATATGAGCTAGCAAGATTGGTTGATTTCACCCATTTTATCATTTACCCATCAACAAAATACAGCTCAATAATTAAACCTACTATATATAATCTAAGTTTCTAACGATAGTTTCCTTCACATAATAAAACTAAAACAAAAAATTCAACTGAGTTTCTGAAAAAATATTTTATTTTGAATTAAATTTTTTTAGCTTGAATCGTTCTTTTCTTTTTGAATACATAATACATAATCATACAAAACTCACTGTTAATAGGCTGAAAATAAACTGCAACAATGAAACAGATTCCATGCAAAAGAAATATAAAAATGAAATTAAAAATGGAAAATGCATTAAGTTTACCAGGTCGCTTTAGCCAAATTTGCTCAGGTTCCAGAGCAGTTGTTATAATGAGACGGTAATTTTCTTTATGTTTGGCTGAAACAGAGCTTTCTACAATGCGTGGATCAATCCGAGTCTGATTACTTTTTAAATTAGTAAATGGAGGTATCTATACACCTCGATCTGGAATTGTTGCCAGTCAAGAAAATTAAAACATATATTAAAAGTAAAACACTTTATCAATTACTGATAATATTAACAATGGAAGCTGCACATCGTCCTACTCATAGTTGACCATTACAACAGACTATGCACAGAGCATGGTAAATATGTGTGTGAATTTGGAATGTCAATTATATTGCTTGGCGTAGTATAGATAATACCTTCTTTAGTTAAGGTGTGATGGTTTGACACATTTGGAGAATGGCTGGCAAGCTTCTGCGCATAGAGCTTTTCTATTCCAGGACCTCTTCCTCTACGTTTGGCAGCTACATTTATATAATATATGTGTGAAATTCGTTCAAGTTATATTTATGCCCGCAAAAGAACTACATTAAACATAAAACAACGTTACTAAAATACTTCTCTCTGCAGAGGGTTCAGAAGTGAACCTGTTGGTCTTCTGATGATTCTTTTTAAAATTGCTCCTCTTCTTGATGGCCTTTATTCAGAAACTCAAGTTATGAGGTTAAGATTTTAGAGGTTTTACCCATAGAAATGACCCCACTTTACGGATCAAGGTGACGATGGAGCAACGTGCATAATTCAAATCACTTGCTGGTTTACCAGAAGTGTATGATGCATCTTTAAGCCTTCAGTCTAAACTTCCACTGCCTTGCCAGCTCAGAAAACAATATTCATTTGGCTTAGATCATTTACAGTAGACTATTAACAACACTCTTAAGTGAGTTGGGAATTAGTAGCTCTTAGCAATTTAGTGTAGATTTCAATATGTCTACTCGGAGGACGCCAATAGAAAGGCATTTTAAACATGTACTCCTTCTCAAATACTATTTTAATGAATAAATAAAATATTTCCAAGCCTGGTGAATAGAATGTTTCAATTTCTTAATATGTCATGCTTCTTCAGTTAACTAACACCAAATATTTAGTATTGTTTTGGAAAAAGTGATGTAATTTTATTTTGAAAAATTATTTAAAATTACTTGAATCCAACCTGTGGCTGCATTGGTAGAAGGCATCACGTTTGTGACGGTAGAATCCAACACAGAGCCAGGGCTTGGATTTTGATCAAAATTGGACAACCGGGCACGCCTGATTGCTGCAAGACAAATGAAAGATCAACATTGGACACAGTGAAGTGACTCTAGAAAGAAACATAATCTGTGAATCCATAGCCAGCAAGAATACTGTCAAAAACCACTCTACAAACCCACACAAGAACTCTTTGACAGCAAGCAAAGAAATTATGTTTGAATTTTGAAAAATTAAAAGCATAGTCTAAAATTAAAAGCATAGTCTAAAATTATGTTTGAACTCACATTGATATGATGCACTCTGATCAATAGTTGATAGAGGGACCTGACTCGTGGCTGCAATGATAAAAAGCGCAGAATGACCATGACGGTGTAAGACATCGATCACAAATCAACAATTGCACACAATGACAATGCGCGGATACTATTCTTACCTCTGCTGTTTTTGTCGAACTCTGACGAAGTGCCGATGGTCCTGGATCTCTTAATGATTTCAGCGCGTCTTTGTAGGAACAAATCCAGAGCATTTTCAGAACCTTGTTGACGAATACCTGCCACAATGTGTCGGTTATGAATTGAAAACACAAACACGTGGTGTTCCTAAGCTAAAGAAACACGGCTCAAATGATGAATGTGAGGCAATTGTTTCGCGAATACCAGCAAGTGAAGCATCTGATTGATTTTCTTTGTTCCTCTTCCGACCTACACATGAAAGACAACACATGAGTCTCGCACACACGGAGGTGCAAAGCACAATTAAACCCATCCTATTGCAAAATCATGCCTCTTTTGTACGAACCTGAGCCTGACAAATTAATCATCGGCTGCTGCGAACGTGAATCCATAGCCAGCAAGAATACTGTCAAAAACCACTCTACAAACCCACACAAGAACTCTTTGACAGCAAGCAAAGAAATTATGTTTGAATTTTGAAAAATTAAAAGCACAGTCTAAAATGCATCCCTGATTACGTGCAGTTTCCATAATGGAAGAGAAGAAATCTGTATTTAGCAATCAACACAATCAATCGGGAATTAATAGGCGCGAAGAAGGCAAGCTGGCACTATATCAGTTGGTTATCTAGCCGGTTAAGAGGTTGTCAATGGGTCGCGCAAGATAAGTAACATAGGTATTTTAGTATATAGGAATTGGGTAAAACATGGGTAACCCGTGGGTATAAAGGCAAAACGGGCATTGCACACATTAAGAAGATATAGATTAAATTTGTCAAATTTAATGTTTATTATTTGCTACTAACATTTCATGTTTAGTTTGATGGAACTACTTTGAATGATAATTGAACATGAGATACTTTTTTCTATTAAAATAATAAAATGTCTCCAGGTGTGGCTATACATATAATTTGTCACATTTTTAATAATTCATTTGTAAAATATAAACTGATGTAATATTTTTTGAGAAGTGAAAAGTTTATAGAAGTCAAGTAAATTGAAATTATTTAATTAAGAATATACATAATAATATAATATAATTTTTATTTTAAAATTGAAAACCTTCTTAATGTCCTTTTTACCAGTAATCACCGGCTCCTTCAAATTACTGACCACCCGGAACAAAATCTTTACAAAACTAACCACCTTTTTTTTCACTTCACAAAACTAACCACCCTAATTCATAATCATCCAGGGGCGAACACCACAGAAAAAATTTTTGCAGGAGGCCCCTCCCAGGGGCGAACAACAAAGAATGTTCCTTATATGTTCGCCCCCCCCACGGGCGAACATAGTAGGGAAATTCTTTGTTCGTTTTGCTCAAAAATTCTTCACTTTTCAGTTCGTTTATTTAATTTATAAAAAATTCAAAAAAAGGGAAAATTGTGATAATTTATATTATTATATTTTATAATATTATATTATATAATGATATAATATTACAAAATTATTTTATATTAAAATATAATATTTTAATATTTAAGTTCATATTTAAGCTCATAAAAGATAAATAATATTGTTATTGTTTTATTTTTGTTAATCCGAAAACGTCATGTAATATCTTGTCCCGAATGCATTTGATCAAACACAGCACTTTTATTCATAGAAGATATTAAAACAACGATAACACGACTTAAATTGAAAAGCAGAAAACAATCACGACGAAACTACAGACCACTTAATCGTCCTCGGACGACATTACACTATCAGAATAATAATCCGGAGTGGTGACCAATGCAAGGTATTGTTGTTCCTTAAACCGGTCCCCTTCTTCCCGAAACATCCGAGCATCATCGTATAGACTCTGACGATGCAGTCGCAGATTCATGCGATTCTCCTCTTCTCTCGCTCTGAAGAGGGCGGCCTCCAGCTGCTGCGGCGTTTCTCGAGGCATAGTACGAGCCCTTCGTTTAGGAATCGGAATCCCAGCTAGTGCACAACGTTCCATGCACACTTCATGCCTACGCACACGCCACTCCCACTCATTCAACATGGTGGTAATCGACTGAGGGGAGTATCGTAAATTAGGGTTTAAAGAGTAGGTAAAGTCATCATCACACCACCATTTTCTACCCATGGCAACAAACAGATCACCTGGTGTGTAACTCATGATTTATGATGAACTATATCTTCTGTGAGGTCTATGGTTGTGTGTGCATTGTGCATATTGTATGTGAACCTATTTATAGGCACAGCATAACATTGCAACGAAATAATGCTGATATTCACATGATCAACAGTTGTATCCCATAATGCTGATATTCACATGATCAACAGTAGTATCTCATAATGCAGAGGTTCACATGATGAACAGTATGTCATAAAGTAAAGGTTCTGCAGAAAGTAAGGCTGCATTAGACTTAAAGCCAAAGGACTTGTAAAATCCAAAATTATAATCAGATCTGGAAAGATTTTTAGCCACTTGTAAATGCATTATTTTGAAGGGGAATAACTGCATCCTTCAATAACATATCAAACTGCAAGGACTTGTCATATCAAACTTTAATTATGAGTTGTCTACTCACCCCTTTAAATTGCAGCTACTGTTCTACTGCATTACAAGTTTGACTCAAAAAGATACAAGAACTGCAGAGACTTGTCATTTCAAATATTTTAATTATTTTAATCAAATGTAATTTTATTTTCACTTTATGTAATGCTTGTGTTCTTTTAATTTTATGTAATGCTTGTGTTCTTTTAATTTTATGTAATGCTTGTGTTTCCTTTAAATTACACATCCCTCAGTTTATGTAATGCTTGGATTAACAATAATAAAAAATAAGCACTAAAATATGTGGTTTTTTCGGTAATATGAATAATTTTGTTTAGGTTAATATAAATAGATATTGCTCATATCATTCCGATTTGCAAAAATAAAAATTGCAAATAAAAGTACATTTGATAAGTTCGAGGTCTTTAATATTCTCAATCCTGAGTTATGTCGACATAATAGTCGGAATCATAATCTTCATCATCATCTTCAGCATCAGCGGCCACCGAGGTATGCTTTTCATTGCAATCATAAAGAAAATTTGGCACATCTCCCCATACTTCCCAAAATTCAGCTTCTTCACGTGCATCAAGTTTCTTCTGCAGTGCATCACATTCTTTCGTAATTCCAGCCATGTATCGATTGTAGCGAGCATCAGAAAATGGGATACCCAACCGACGAAGTCTGTCAAAATAAAGTTGTTGAACTTCAGGATAACGTTCGGACTCGTCTAATACCTCCTGATATGTCGGCACCCAATCTTTGCCCTTTCGGATTCTCCTAGTAGTAAACTTGCGGCAAGAGTTGTTGAATTTCATCTGGGCCAGCTCTCGAGCGTGCTCTTCGGCCTGGCGACGTTTCTCCTGTAAGATCTCCTCTTTAAGGCTCATTGGAGCCCCCCCTGGATGCTGATTCGTCGCCATCCGTCCCATTGGTGGGCGACGCTTTTGTTGCACGACCGGTTGTTGGTTGTTCTGGTTGCTGCGCATTCCTCCCAACAATAGCTCCGGTTGTCTTCTCTCTTGTTTTTTTAGGCGTTTTTCATAGCCGGGGGTCATTGGTGCCTTGCCCTTATCCATTTTGGGGTGATTGAAGTGATTAAAAGAAGAAGTGTTGCAATGACAAACAATAAAATGAGTGAAGTGTATGTGTTGAATGTATGGGGGAGAACATATTTATAGGACAGCTCCACATTGAATTATTGTTGTAATATTATGTATATTCAAAAGTAGTTGCAGTTATGACATAATTCAAAATTTGTATTATGGCAACTCCCTGCACTGCTCTTCTTGCATGTTTAAAATTTCGAAATGACAAGTCTCTGCTGCATTTTTGTCTAGGGTATCTTGAAATTATCTTCAGCTTTCTTTTGCAGGTACTTTATACAAAGCATGCATATTACTGTAGAGTTGGAGTGTGTTGTCAAGCTATCATGTCATGCTTATTGCTGTACACATGTGAACCATGTCTTTTTGCAGAACCTCTTGTATCTTTTTCAGTCAAAGTTGTAATTCATTGATCCCCCTTGAAAATAATGCATTACTAGTGACCTGCAGCTTTTCTTTTTGCAGAACCTTTAATTTATGCCCTACTGTTGATCATGTGAACCTCTGCATTATAAGATACGACTGTTCTCATTAGAAAAATTTGTATCAAAAATATTACTCTATCGTTAGTGGAAATTTTGAAAATATTATATATTGAGTTTCAGACATTTTTTATGAATGGTATTACATCCAAAATGAAAGATTCCGAGTCCTACTATTTTTGCTAATATTTTTAGATTTTTAAAATTTTATCAACTATTTATTTTTAATTTTTTGATTGTTTTATTTGATTTAAATAAAAATAAATAGGAGAAGTTTTTATTCCGTTTATTTATCCCGTTTATTTATTGCTTTAACACCATAAGCAATAAGTTTATGTAAATGCTTCTGTTTCGTACTCTAGTGCTTGAAACCCCTTTTATCAAAGGAGCAATTATAACTCCTCCTGCTCATGCACAGTATACGTATAGTCACCTCCTATGCATTATTACACTTGTGAAGCACCAATTATTCAACTAGCTAGCCTACTATTCATGCACAGTATGTTTCTCTTTATATGTTGCAGCTCTCCATGCACCAATTACTAAGATTTTTTGCCTAACATTAATTCCTTGGCCATTTGCCTTATAAATTGAACTCAATTTCAACATTTCAACTACGAAAATACATCGAAAACAATATTTCTTTCATTACTTCAACTGCACCAAGATGGAAAAGGGTAAAAGGCCAATGTCCCCCGGATACGAAAAACGCCTGCAACGGCAACAACAGAGAAGACAACAACCGGAGCTATTGTTGGGAGGGATGCGCAGCAACCTAAACAACCAACGACCTGCATTACCTCCTAAAAGCAAACCACCACAGACGTTGGAGATCAAGCGGGATCATGCGTACTATTTGCAACGTAAGTTTTCTACTAGGAGAGCTCGAAACGGCAAAGATTGGGTGCCGACAGAGCAGGAGGTTGAGGATGAGGGCAGACGTTATCCTGAAGTTGATAAACTTTTAGAAGACAGACTTCGTCCGTTGGGTGTTGCATTTTCTGATGATCGCTACAATCGATACATGGCTGGAATTGAGCAAGAATGCGATGCATTGCAGGCTAAACTTGATGCACGTGATGAAGCTGATTATTGGGCAATTTGGGGAGATGTTGACGCTGAGGACGATGATGATGAAACCGAAGAATATGGTTCCGACTATATTGTGGACATCACCAAGGATTGAGAACTTATGTCATGTTCTCATTTGAAAACAATATGTAATTTTCTTTAAGTTTATGTAAATTCAGTTTATGTAATGCTTTTGTTTCGTTTAAGTTTATGTAATGCTTCTGTTTCCTTTAAGTTTATTTATGGGATAAATATCACGTTGGTGACTCGTTTCGTCCAAATGTATCAATTGAGTGACTCATTTCCAAATTGACTCAAATTGAGTGAAGTGTATGTGTTGAATGTATGGGGGAGAACATATTTATAGGACAGCTCCACATTGAATTATTGTTGTAATATTATGTATATTCAAAAGTAGTTGCAGTTATGACATAATTCAAAATTTGTATTATGGCAACTCCCTGCACTGCTCTTCTTGCATGTTTAAAATTTCGAAATGACAAGTCTCTGCTGCTTTTTTGTCTAGTTGGAGTGTGTTGTCAAGCTATCATGTCATGCTTATTGCTGTACACATGTGAACCATGTCTTCTTGCAGAACCTCTTGTATCTTTTTCAGTCAAACTTGTAATGCATGCACAGAAGAACAGTAACTGCAATTTAAAGGGGCGAGTAGAGTACTCATATTTAAAGTTTGATATGACAAGTCATTGCAGTTTGATATGTTATTGAAGGATTCATTGATTCCCCTTGGAAATTTTGAAAATATTATATATTTAGTTTCACGCATTTTTTATGAATGGTATTACATCCAAAATGAAAGATTCCGAGTCCTACTATTTTTGCTAATATTTTTAGATTTTTAAAATTTTATCAACTATTTATTTATAATTTTTTGATTGTTTTATTTGATTTAAATAAAAATAAATAGGAGAAGTTTTTATTCCGTTTATTTATCCCGTTTATTTATTGCTTTAACACCATAAGCAATAAGTTTATGTAAATGCTTCTGTTTCGTACAAGTGCTTGAAACCCCTTTTATCAAAGGAGCAATTATAACTCCTCCTGCTCATGCACAGTATACGTGTAGTCACCTCCTATGCATTATTACACTTGTGAAGCACCAATTATTCAACTAGCTAGCCTACTATTCATGCACAGTATGTTTCTCTTTATATGTTGCATTACTAGTGAACTGCAGCTTTTCTTTTTGCAGAACCTTTAATTTATGCCCTACTGTTGATCATGTGAACCTCTGCATTATCAGATACGACTGTTCTCATTTGAAAAATTTTTGCTACTATTTTTAGATTTTTAAAATTTTATCAACTATTTATTTTTAATTTTTTGATTGTTTTATTTGATTTAAATAAAAATAAATAGGAGAAGTTTTTATTCCGTTTATTTATCCCGTTTATTTATTGCTTTAACACCATAAGCAATAAGTTTATGTAAATGCTTCTGTTTCGTACGAGTGCTTGAAACCCCTTTTATCAAAGGAGCAATTATAACTCCTCCTGCTCATGCACAGTATACTTATAGTCACCTCCTATGCATTATTACACTTGTGAAGCACCAATTATTCAACTAGCTAGCCTACTATTCATGCACAGTATGTTTCTCTTTATATGTTGCAGCTCTCCATGCATATTGAATCACATCTAAACACAGCAAACCCAGTTTGAAACTCTTAAAAAATTAGAGAAGCACACAAACACCCAAAAACACACAACCACAAAAATGGCAAGCTACGTAAACGTGAACATCTTCTGGGGCGGTGAAATCGTGAAGCAAGATAACGATGTTATCTATACGGCTGATCCAAAAGAGATGAGGTTTATCCAATTCGGCACTACATTGGAAGAGTTACACGATATTGTGTATGAGGTTATGAACATAAGTAGGCATCACTGGAATTTGAAACTGAGTTTCAAATATCCTAGACTTGGTGTCGGTAACCTCGTAACAGGATATTTTGTAAAGTCCATTAGGTCGGACGACGATGTGAGGAGGATGCTAAGCATCCCCGGACGATTTTTGTATGGGATGGGAGACGTATGGATGTTTGTTGAAGCTGAGAGTGTTGCTCAGCAAAGCCAACCCTATGAAGCCCCATGGACCCAACAATCTGGGCAGTCGCATACATTTCTTGATAGCCAACAATATGATGGGAACTATGCAGGAAACTCTGGTGGGGGTTACGGTGGCGACTATGGAGGAAGCGAGTTGGGGTCTATGGCCGGATGGTCAAATAGCGTATTCCAAAGTGGCTACAACTACGGGACCGTAGGGCATACAAAAGTTGCTGAGGAGGACATACAATTGTCGCAGCCTCGTCATACGCGAGACAGAAGTGCAGCTGTGAATCTTGCACTTCACGGGGACGAAAAAGATGAAGAAAATGCCACGGAAAGAGCATTAACTACAAGTGACGATTCGGATTGGAATCTGTCAGACGAAGAGGTTGAGGAAGAATCTGAAGACTTTTCAGAAGCCGACTCGGATGAAGTCCGAGAGGGGAATACCTCGTTGCAGACGCGCGATATGTCTGTTTATGTACCAAGGGCTGCATGGTTTGGATCTCAGCAGTACGAGACTGAGATAGTGTCCAATGTGGACACTATCATGTCCCACGGGTTCAATCCATCCGTTGATGAGTTAGGCGTCGGAGCCATGTTTCGTAACAAAGAGGTTCTAATCTCGGCGGTTAAGGAGGCACATATTAAAATGAATCGGAACTTTGTTGTGCAAAAAAGCACTACGCAAAAATACAAAGTCAAGTGTACAGTCTATGATTGTAAGTGGAAGTTAAGGGCTGCGAAGAAAAAGCAGCACGGTATGTTTGAAATCACAGAATGTCCTGAGACACACACGTGCTTGTTGGATAGGCCGACACAGGATCATAAGAAGATTTCAGCAAAAATGATAGGGTCATTGGTTGCTCCACACGTAAGTCGCACAACCTATTGTCTCTTATTGACACTGATTTTTTGTCCTTTTGATTGTTAATACTTGTTCGTTTCAACAGATTTCACAAACCCCAAATCTTAGGGTAACAAACATAATAACAATGGTGAACGATGAGTTCCAGCACATTGTTAGTTACAGCAAAGCGTGGAGGGGGAAGATGGCTGCAATGGAGACCCTTTATGGCAATTGGCAGACTACCTATAATGAGTTACCACGGTTCCTCTCTGTCATGGCAAGTACAAATCCAGGGAGCGTAATGGAGATTGATGCGGTTCCACATCAAACTGAGATTGGCAAATCTGTATTTGTTCGCGCATTCTGGTGTCTGAAGGCGATCATTGATGGCTGGCAGCACGCTCGCCCAGTCATTTCAATTGATGGTACATTCCTCAAGGGAAAGTACAATGGAAAGTTGCTGGTTGCGGTGGGAGTGGACGCTAACAACCACCAATATCCAATCTGTTTTGCCCTCGTGGATGAGGAGACTACGGAGAACTGGTCCTGGTTCCTACGTCTTCTACGAATACATGTATGCCGAGAGAGACTTGGCGTTTGTATTATATCGGACCGTGCCCCCGGGATCCTCGCTGCAGTGAATGACGAGCGCAACGGCTTCACTGAACCTTTTGGTGTTCACAGATACTGCCTCCACCATGTGAGAAGCAACTTCTCCAAACATCACCCGGGAAATGACTTGAAGATGTTCATGTGGCTAGCAGGCCGAACACCACAAATAAGAAAGCACGAGGCTTACATGAAACATATTGCCCGCATTTCTCCCCAAGCGGCGACATATTTGCGGGAGATAAATCCTGCCTTGTGGACCATCTGTCATGACACAGGCCACGCTCGTTACGGCCAGGCCACTACCAACGTGACGGAGAGTTTCAATGGCAACATTCGACAAGCTCGCTTCCTACCGGTCACCGCAATGATGGAATTCCTCTTTTACAAAACTGTAAGGACGGTGAACAAGGAGAGAAACGCTGCTCTAGAAAGCATGCAAGAAGGTCATGAACTCTGCCTGCGAGCTAGGAGAATGTTGGAAACCAATACTGAGAGGGCTAACGCCCACCACGTTGAAACATTTAACCGGCAAAGTGGTTTATTCTCCGTAAAGACGCGTAGGTACAGGTTGAAAGGTGTGGAAAAGGGCGGAAACACACAAGTCGTGGACATCAGAAGGGGTACTTGCACGTGCGGGAAATGGGCCTGTCATCGCCTTCCATGTTCTCATCTGATTGCTGGGTGTAATCGTAATTCCATAAACTGGAAACAGTGGATCGGCCCTTACCACTACACTCCCGTTTTGAAAAATATGTGGGAGCCTATGATATATCCGTTACCAGCAACCGGCTATTGGGATGTGCAACTCCCATTAGCATGGCAAAGGTATGGAACCGTGGTGCCGAACGAGGCCATGCGAAAGAGAAGAGCAAAGCGAGGCCAAAGGGGGCAGTCGGTGAGAATACGGACCGAGATGGACGGTTCCCGAACGGGACACAAATGTAGTCGGTGCAAGCAAGAAGGTCATACGAAGCGGAACAAGAAGTGCCCCATGTACAATGCATAATACATTGTACACATATTAGATGCGAGGGCACGCTCCATGCGCGTATCCCAAAGATCAACAAATGGCTCCCTCGCGTACATCCAATCAACCTGCTCGTTGTAGTGGTCGTGCAGGTCCTGATGATTAGGGTAGGGAGAGGAATATGGTACACCCTGCATAAAACCAAACTGCCTCGTCACCCTGTCCGTGTAGCACCACTCGACGTAGGACATGTACATCATGGGGGCGGGAGCCGTCCAACGCAAGTACACAGTGGCCTCCGGGTGATGCTCTGCAGGTAAATCAGCATATGGCCTCCATCGAAACTGTCGGGGTGTCAACGCATCCAACTCATATTGTGTCATGCGGCTCTGCGCATGCGGCACCTGACAACGCCTAAGTGGCGCCTTCCACCTACAGTGGAAGTTGGCATAAGTGCTCAGAGGTTATACATGCAACAAATATGAATTGAAGTTAATCAACAAAAGGAGTGACAACATACCTCAGCGCCAGCGGGTACTCGAACAAGGGTTGACCCCTGTGCCTAGGCGCTAGTGACGGAAAGCGCTCGTAAATCCACACCTAGCGGCAAGGTTAGTACAAATGCACATGATGAATAAATAATACAACAATAAAGACGAGAAATAAATATTACTTAATTTTAAATTCGAAATAATTATCTCTAACTATTTTTACAAATCTGAATTTTTTTATTTATTGGAATAATATAACATTGTATAATTTAAATTAAAATTGGCACTACCACTACTTAATTTAAACTAGTAATCTAAACTAAAATTAGCACTACCACTACTAATCAACAACAATCATCACCAACTACTAATCTATTTAATTTAATGGTGTCAAGTTTACTTTTAAATTCGATTTAATTTAATTTCATTAAATTCAATAAAAGCTAAAATTAAATTGATTATATTTAATCTACTCTTAACGTAAATAATACAATAATCATCACCAACTACTAATCTAAACTAAAATTATCACTACCACTACTAATCAACAACAATCATCACCAACTACTAATCTAAACTAAAATTATCACTAACATAAGCTACTACCAAATACCAACTAACAAAACCCATTATAAATTATCAAACAAATTACTAATCAAGTCTAATTTTTAATTCATTCAAAATATGAGATCTACACTAATTTTCCCAATTTTATAATTCGAAAAAATTGTACTATATTTAGGATTTTTTTATGCAATATTTGTTATTAAATTCGAAAATTATTTTAATTAAATCAAATAATTAAAACGCTAGTGACGGAAAGCGCTCGTAAATCCACACCTAGCGGCAAGGTTAGTACAAGTGCAAATGATGAATAAATAATGCAACAATAAAGACGAGAAAGAAAGTTGTGGTTGGTTTAGTATTACCTGTACCAATGTGGCGTAGCCACAGAAATCAATACAGTAAGCCCTGCTAGAAGAACATAGCTTCTGGTATAGGAAGCCAAGAACAGCACTACCCCAGCTATACCGACGCAGCTGGTCCATGTCCCTCATTAACCATAGAAGGTCAAGCTGCACGCGGTTCCCGCTGCTGTGGGGGAACAATGATCCAATAACGCATAGTAGGTGCGCCCGAATATGGTAGGTAAGCTGTACACCATAACCTATATCCTCTGGATCCAACTGCTCCAACCGCTCACAAGACCCGAAGTTATCCACAAGCCATTTGATCTTTAAACCACCTCGGTTAACATCGTCCTTGGCTTCTGGTAATAGCCCAAGAAATTCGCCTACTAGCACGCGCCTTTCCTCCACGCTGCTACTCGCTCCACGGAGGATCAGTGGATCACCCTCAGTGGGTAACCCGAGAATGTGATGAACATCCTCAAGAGTGATAGTGGCCTCTCCGAACGGCAGGTGGAAGGTGTGCGTCTCTCCACGCCATCTCTCGATAAAGGCTGTAATCAAACCCCTGTCGTGCTTGAACTGTCCCAGCCTAAATATGCAATCAAATCCTAAATCCCTGATTGCATCCATGATCATCTGATGCGGTCTGTGGGCTCGAACTGCCTTCCAATACTCCCCAAAGTTTGTCCTCAATCTGAAATCAGGGGGTGGCTGAAATAATTGTAGTGCACAAAATATTAGTCCCTATAGGCTACAGACTCATACAAATGTAAAAAAAATTGCACTAAAGAAGGAGTTTACCTCTATGTTGTCCCACACAACCTGAGACCTGTGCACAGACTGTAATGTCAACAAACTCCCGTCTAAAGGTCCGGGACCAGAACGACCGACATTCATCTGCGAAATTAAATTCAAAATATTTGTTATTAAATTTGAAATTGTTTCATTAAATCCAATATTCGAAATAATTTTCATTTTAATTGTAAATGTATTTATGTCTAACTAATTTTACAAATCTGAATTTTTTTTTTATATTATATTTTATATTATATTTTATATTATATTTTATATTACTTAATTTTAAATTCGAAATAATTATCTCTAACTATTTTTAAAAATCTGATTTTTTTTATTTATTGGAATAATATAATATTGTATAATTTAAATTAAAATTAGCACTACCACTACTTAATTTAAACTACTAATCTAAACTAAAATTAGCACTACCACTACTAATCTATTTAATTTAATGGTGTCAAGTTTACTTTTAAATTCGATTTAATTTAATTTCATTAAATTCAATAAAGCTAAAATTAAATTTATTATATTTAATCTACTCTTAACGTAAATAATACAATAATCATCACCAACTACTAATCTAAACTAAAATTATCACTACCACTACTAATCAACAACAATCATCACCAACTACTAATCTAAACTAAAATTATCACTAACATAAGCTACTACCAAATACCAACTAACAAAACCCATTATAAATTATCAAACAAATTACTAATCAAGTCTAATTTTTAATTCATTCAAAATATGAGATCTAATTTTTAATTTTTTATGGAATATTTGTTATTAAATTCGAAAATTATTTTAATTAAATCAAAAATTCATAATAATTCCTATTTCGGTATAATATTTTTTAAATTCCAAAATTCGAAATAATTCCATTTTTTAATTCCAAAATTCGAAATAATTCAAATTAAATTCGAAAATGTGAGATTGCTTATTTTTATTCTATTTTTTAACGTAAAACACCCAAATTTAATCTACTAACCTAATTTCTAAATTTAATCTACTAACCTAATTTCTAAAATTAACATAATCTACTAACAAATACCAACTAACAACATTCATTATAAATCATCATACAAAATTACTAATCAAGCTAAGAACAATCATTATAAAATTTATAAAAATACATGCATGCAATTTGATGAAATTGAGAATGGTGAAAAAACCTTGAAAATGGGGTGAAATTGATTAATTGATTCGGTGAAAGTAGCAAAGCAAGCGCCCTTTTTCCCTTTTCTTTGTCCGGATCTCACTTTTTTCTCCAAATTCAAGCTTGCAATGTGTGTGCAATGTGTGTGTAATGTGTGTGTAAATTGAGGCTGGTGTCGCAAAATGAAGAAGAAGAAGAGGGGCTGGGGAGGTTTTGTGTGATTCAATGGACAGGTGGCCGCCCGTGACTGGGCCGGCCACGTCAAACCTGCACAGACATGTTCGCCCGTCGCAGGGGCGAACACAACACCGTGGCTTCGTCCTGTTCGCCCGTAGGTTGATCTCGGCTGAAAAAAAAGTTTTCTGCTATGTTCGCCCGAGGTGTGTTGAATTAGGGTGGTTAGTTTTGTGAAACGAAAATTTGGGTGGTTAGTTTTGTAAAGATTTTGTTCCGGGTGGTCAGTAATTTGAAGGAGCCAGTAATCACCTCTATTCCAACTTTTGCATCAAACTTTTCCATTTTGGACGTAGGAGTACTGATTTCAGGACTAATTAAGTAACACTAAAACGACATTATTTAATACATAATCCGTCAATCCTATCACTAACATCACCTCCACATCAAACTTTTTCTTATAATAATAATAATAATTGGTTCCGTTATTTAGGGGTAGTGAAGAAACTTATGAATGATGTGAATGATGTGGATGTTTGAGCACCAGCACTAACACCAACGTGGATGTTAGTTCTCACTTTTGAACTTTACTTTTGAATAAAGTTGAGGCCAAGTCTTGTTTTGCTTATGCTAATTTTAAATTTTCTGTAACCACGTAACTGAAAAATATATTAATATATTAAACTTTTAAACATTAAATTTATAAATCTAACATAATCTATAAAAAAATTAATTTATACAAAAATAAAAATATTAAATAACATAAAACCCCTTTTCAGTTTTCTATTTCCAAAATATTAAATGAATTATACTTACAATTTTAATATACCCAATTATAATATTTTTTGAGAAATGCAAATATTTTGTAATTCATTTGTGAAACTTTAAAAATATGTGCAAAAATTTTAAGAGACTTACATATCCGAGCACAAAAGTATGACTCGATCTTATTTTATTTTTATTTATGCATTAATATTTATTGTATATACTACTTCGGTTAATAAAATTCATTTATATTTTATAATATTGAGTACTGCATGATATTACTATTAGTATCACCATACTTTTTCCCTTGCAACTTTTTTACACTTTCCAAAATATCTTGACGTTTTAATAATAATTAGTTCATGTCGTAAACATTTGACACATCTCATAATGAGTACAATTACCAGGTCCACTACCTTCAGTAAACTTGCACTTAAACTTGTATCGTAAATTATGTTTTATTTCTTGTATTGCACATGTAGGTATGGTTGTCACAAAATCTAAAGAGTAACCAAAGCAAAACAAAGCAAGAGTCATCGTCAACGTGATGAGTCAGAACTCATAAGCAGAAGACCCCGAGTTCTCCTGCTTTACTCTCTCTGCAATAAATAAATGAACCTAGTTTAAGATACAGTTCACATACTATATTCTACGGATAACAAATACATACTACATCATATATTGACCAAAAATGATTATATTGACACCAATGCTCATCTTTTCTCTTTAAAAAGTTCCAAACTGTTTTTCTCTTTTCTAGTTCAGAAAGGCCAGAGAATCATACTAAGGTTTCAAAGAGATGAAGGAGTTGTTTGGGAGTCCAGGGAAAGCTAGTGGGCTTCTTCTAAGAACAGGGCAGTTTTTCTTTGCTGGTGCTTCTGTTGGGGCAATGGCCTCTGCTGCTGGTTTCTCCATTTCCACTGCTTTCTGGTATTTTTGTTGCTTTTGCGTCTAGTTTTTTCCAATCTTATAATCATTTTAATTACTTAGCTAGTGTGGTATGGGCATGCCCAGTAATTTGCAAGAATCTTTTTGGTAAATTTAGGAATTTAACCATGAATTGTGTAATTTTATTTTAAGTTGAATATATCTAACTGCAGAGTAACTTGAACAATTCTTTTAGCATGTATCAAGAGTAGCGAGCATGATGAGAAAATAGCTCTTGGTAGATTTAAAGTCTGGTAAACTGAAGTTAAATTTTAGAACAAAAACTAGGGGCCAATCTTATATGTTTGAAGGACTAGAATTAGGAGCCAAGCTATGCTAATGTCAGGTCATTTGGCAAACTGCTATGCATGTTATGCAGAAAGGTAGAAAGATTAGTATTTTTCTTAATTGACAAGTTTGAGATCAATGCTAGAATTCCGATTTCTTATTTGTATTATTTCAATTGGGTATCAGGTATGTATTGGTCCCATTGAATTTTTACAGAGTTATGGATATTGCCTAATCATCATTTAGATTTACCTTTTGAATGAATGACTTGACATTTGTTTTTTGAAACTAAACCTGCATATGAATTTTAATTGAACTATCGGGTCGGTTTGACCGAGATCCTAGTAGGATTCTAGAATTATTAGAAGTCTCATTAATCAAAATAGCATATGTTGGTTTAGGGGAAATAGTTATGTTGCTTCCTCTAAGCTCAGGCCACGTATGCACTCAAACCATATATACACAAATGCAAGTATTTCTACTGTAAACCTTAGTGTTAGGGAGATATGCATGACTTGTTGGGCTAGAGGAAAGCTATTTTCCATCATCCTTAACATATTTGAGGTTAACAAATGTACTTTCAGTAAAACTATTTTTTAGAGAAAATTTGAATAATGGCTACTTGTATTATTACGAGCAAAAAGTGCTCATAGGAATGTTCTTCTTACTATCAACAAATTTATGTTTGTTGCGGTTCAACACATGAAATGAATTAGAGATTATTTGATCCATGCCTTGTTTATTAATTATTAAATAATTGCAAATTTTTACTTGTTAGTTTTTTGGTTAAAGCTATTTAATTGCATTAGTTTTTTGGTTTCAGCTATTTAATCGCATCAATGGGTCTCCAAGCTCTTTGGAGTTTGGGACTTGCATGCCTTGATATTCATGCTTTGAGGCTGAAGAGAAGATTGCAAACTCCTATACTATTGAGCCTCTTGGCTGTTGGTGATTGGGTAGGTGTTGCAAATCATGAAATCTTGTTATTGTAATTGCAGTTTCACTCATACTTGAGCATGACGGTGCTGTAAACATAGCAGTATAGAAAAAATTATTGGAAACAAAACATTTGCATTAGACTGTCGAGGTTTCCTGCAACTATTGCATTAGACTGTCAAGGTTTCCGGCAACTATTGCATTATCTGAAGTGCTTGCAATTTTTTCCCTTTTTTCAAATTTATTTGATGTATCATATTTTAAGGAAACTTGCAATTCTTTCCCTTTTTTCAAATATATTTGTAGTACCATATTTTAAGGGAACTTCCAGGGAGGAGAGTGAACTTGTATTTACATCACTTTGCATATTCTTAAAATATTAGATTACTGCATTCTTATATAAATTTCGTAATTTCGTTTTTTCCCCCTACTTTCTGTGTGCAGGTTACATCTATTCTGTCACTAGGAGCTGCATCCTCATCAGCAGGAGTGATGATTCTTTTTGTGGTAGATTCTGATCTCTGCAAGAGAGATCGGAAACTTGAATGCAATATGTTTGGAATTTCAATAGCCCTGGCCTTTATATCATGGTTCCTCCTTGCTATTTCTTCTTATGTAATGATGTGGATGTTGGCTTCTGTTGATTAAAACAATCCTAATAACCATATGGGATCTTACTCAACCATCCGGTTTTCATGTATATTAATACAAATTGATTTTCTTTTCTTTATGAGACATGCAACTGATGTTTCTTTTAGTAAAATGTCAACGTGTTTGTTTCTTTGCACCGGTAGCAAGCTGTTTTCTGGCACTAAGTTTTTACCTTTAATACTCTCAACCTCTTGTAAAGACGGTGAGTACAATACCACTAGAGAAAGAGCTTGTTAGTAGTGTTCTAAGCTATGTTTCTGGACACCTTGTGGACCAGAATCTGATCAACCGAGCTGGTAACAAAATATTTATTAATCGGTTCATATATATCTAATTATTTTATTGGAAGACAAATTTAAGATAGTATTTCAGAAAAAAAAGTTACTAATACTAGATAGACATGTCACGGATATCATTATCAACCATAATTTTCCAACTTATTTTTGGACAATTTCGAAATTTCTAAGAGGACAGTGAGAAGTACCATGTACATGTATTTTACACCTCTTCTAACGATATGCTTTTTAAGAACTTATCAGCTGCTACATCCAGATTTTTGCATGAGAACCCATTTGTTCTATCAAGTTTACAGCATTACGTGCGAACATGTGCTGAAAACAGGGCAATCACGCAGGGAACGGCTTGCCATGCTCGAATTATTGAATTGTTTGGACATGAGACAGACACATCAACTTCAAATATGCTCATAAACATGTATTCGAAATGTGGGCTTCTTGATTACGCGCGCAAGGTGTTTGATCAAATGCCTGAAAGAAGCCCTGTTTCTTGGAATACTATCATTGGTGCGTATACGCAAAATGGAAGCGAGAGTGAGGCTTTTAAACTTTTCATGCAGATGCAAAGGGAAGCAGCTTGCGAGTTTAGCGAGTTTACGGTTTCAAGTGTTCTTTGTGCTTGTGCTGTCAAATCAGCTGTGCTGGAGTGTAAGCAGCTGCATGCTTTTGCGCTCAAGGCATCGATTGATTCGAATACGTTTGTGGCTACTGCGTTGGTTGATGTTTATGCGAAATGTAATCTCATTGAGGAGTCTGTGTTGGTTTTTGAGTCGATGTGTGAGAAAAGTGAAGTCATGTGGAGTTCAATGGTTGCTGGATATGTGCAGAATGAGTTTTATGAAGAAGCAATATTGTTATTTCACCGAGCACGGGGTACTGGCTTGGAACATAGCCAGTATATATTATCTTCTGTTATATCTGCTTGCGCTGCTTTGGCTGCTTTGATTGAAGGCAACCAAGTGCATGCGGTGTTACATAAATCTGGTTATTATGCAAATGTTTTTGTAGTATCGTCTCTTGTAGACATGTATGCTAAATGTGGATGCATAAGAGAAGCTTACTCCGTATTCTCAAGTGCAGAATCTAAGAATGTTGTTCTGTGGAATGCAATGATCTCTGGCTTCTCTAGAAACGCTTGCTCCATACAAGTAATGGTTTTGTTTGAGAAAATGCAGCAGATGTGCTTACGGCCGAATAAAGTAACTTATGTTTCAGTTTTATCAGCATGTGGGCATATGGGTCTGGTTGAAAAAGGAAGGAAGTATTTTGAGATGATGTCAAAGGAGCATAATGTTTCACCAAATGTTTATCACTATTCATGCATGGTTGATGTTCTTGGTCGGAGAGGTTTAATTAATGAAGCAAAGGATCTGATAGACGACATGCCCTTTGATGCTACCGCTTCCATGTGGGGTTCACTATTAGCCTCATGCCGAGTTTATGGGAATGTTGAGTTGGCAGAGGTTGCTGCAAAACAGTTATTCGAGATAGAACCTCACAATGCAGGCAATCATGTCTTGCTATCAAATATATATGCAGCAGATAAAAGGTGGGAGGAAGTTGCAACAGCAAGGAAGTTACTTAAAGACAGTGAAGTAAAAAAGGAACGAGGCAAGAGCTGGATTGCATCCAAGGACAAGGTACACACTTTCATGGTTGGAGAAAGGAATCATCCTCAAATCTCTGAGATTTATTGTAAATTAGAGGATTTATTAGAGGAAATGAAGAAGCTTGGTTACAGAGGTGAGACTAAACATGACTTGCATAACTTAGAAGACTATAGGAAGGAGCAGCTTTTGTGGCACCACAGTGAAAAGCTAGCACTTGCGTTTGGGCTAATGTGCTTGCCTTCTTGTGCTCCAATAAGGATCATGAAGAATCTTAGAATTTGTGGAGATTGTCACCTTTTTATGAAGCTTGCATCGAGTATTACTGGACGAAAGATCATTGTTAGGGATAATAATCGTTTTCACCATTTCACAAATGGAACTTGTTCCTGCGGGGAGTTTTGGTAACTTCTACATTTAAATCGATATGTTATAATTAATACTTTTGAGGGGTTTAGTGACTTAACTCATATCAAAAAAGTTGTTATCATTGAACAGAGCAAACATGTACAAATATACATGTAACAAAAAGGAAAAAACAAGAGTAACAAGCTGTCAAACTGATAACTCGGTAGTCAGAACTCATACAGCAGATGACCCCAATTTTCCTGCTTTTACTCGCAAAATGTTCAAAAAGTACCTACTGTTTCATTTCTTGTTCAGTAAAAATGGTTTTTCCAAAAGGGTCAGAGAATCATACTAAGATTGTAAAGAGATGAAAGAGTTGTTTGGGAATCCAGGGAAGCTAGTGGGCAGTTTTTTATTTGCTGTTGCTTTTGTTGGGTCAATGGCCTCTGCTTCTGGTTTCTCCATTTCCACTGCTTTCTTATATTTTTATGGCTTTTGTAGCTAATTTTTCAATTTTTTTCACTCTTGTAATTGTTTTAATTTACTGCAGCTAGTGTGGTTGTGGGCACATTATACTATGATGCTATCTATGTACCCCGTAATTTGCAAGAATGTATTTGGTAAAATTCAGAAATTTACCCGAAAAAGGATATTTAACAGGGTTGAGGGTACTATGTTAAGGAAGTTGCGAGATCTTTTTCTTTCAAGTTATTGTGTTGCTTATTGTATTTGGGCAATGACTATGATACAGTAAATTTGATCTTTTACATGTGTGTTATATGTCAGCGGCCCAGGACAACTGCTCTTGTTGGTAATCAAGATGAACATGTAAAGATATTGTGTTGCTTATTGTATATGGATGATCGATATGAGTACTGCTATTTTGCAAAATGTTGAGACCGAGCTCTGAGAGTTGATTTAATAAAATTGTAGTGCCACCGGTGGGTGCCTGTATTATGTCATGTTTAAAAGTTAAAACAGTTAATAGTTATTATGTTGTTTGTTGGCATTTGGCAACGTAACTTGAGTGGCGGAAAAACTAGAGGTGCATGACAGGATGAGTGGGGTTAGGAATTTGTGTAATTGTATCTTATTAAGTTGAATATAGCTGACTGGAGAGTAACACAGTGTTGAATGGACCCTTTCTGTATGTATCACCGAGTAGCGGGGAATAGTGGGAATGTTCTCCTTGCCATCAACAAACTTAGGTTTGTTGCGGTTCAACACTGAAATATATCAGTGATTACCTGATTGGTTTATCCATGCCTCGTGTATTAATTATTAACTAATTGCAAAGTTTTACTTGTTAGTTATTTGGTTTCAGCTACCTAATTGCATCAATGGGTCTTCAAGCTCTTTGGAGTTCTGGACCTGCATGCTTTGATAGTCACGCTTTGAGGTTGAAGAGAGGACGGCAAGCTCTTATACTAGTGAGCCTCTTTGTTGTTGGTGATTGGGTAGGTATTGCAGGTCATGAATTCTCATTATTGTAGTTGCAGTTTCACTCATACTTGAGCATTATGGTGCTGTAAACAAAGCAACATAGACACAATTACTATAATCAAGGAATTTCTATTAGAGTTCTAAGAAGCCCCACAGTTGACTGTTCTAATGATAGAGGTTGGCTGCAACTATTGCACTATCTGAAATGCCTGCAATATTTTCCCTTTTTTCAAATTAATTTTTTGTAACATGTTTTGACGAAATCCTTCCACGGAGGAGAACTTTCTTCCATTTACATCACTTTTTAAGTGATTCATAGCTGCACTCATTAACATGCCTTATGAATGATTAACTTCACTGAGTTTTTTAGATACATATATATTACAATGATCTTGTATATTCTTAAAATAATTAGATTACTGCATCCTTACATAATTTTCATTTTTTTTTTTACTTTCTGTATGTAGGTTACATCTGTTCTGTTTATTTCACTAGGAGCTGCATCCTCATCAGCAGACTCACAGGAGTGATGATTCTTTTTGTCATAGATTCTAATCTCTGCAAGAGAGATCGGAAACTTGGATGCAATATGTTTGAAATTTTAATGGCCCTGGTCTTTATATCATTCCTCCTTGTTATTTCTTCTTATGTAATATTGTGGATGTTGGCTTCCGTTGATAGAAACAATCCTAATAACCATCTGACTCATCTATGCATTGTTCATGTATATTGGTAACATCCATTTCATTTTCTTATGGAACATGCAACTGATACTTCTTTTAGTAACATGTTAACATGTTTGTTTCTTCGCACAGGTACCAAGTTGTTTTCCGGGACTAAGTTTTGCCTTTAACACTCTCAACCTCCCGTAAAGGGGTCGAGGACGATACCACTAAAGGAAGAGCTTGAGGGTGAGGGCAAACTGATTTCTTGTGTGTAAACAATGTTTGTGTAAACAATGTTTCTGGACACCCTGTATATTGATCAAATGTTGATTATATCAAAGAGAATGGACATAATATATGTGTCTGTTAGAACCGGAAAAGAGAGAGGAGTACTTGCACTTCTGCACAGAGATACTCAAATTTCGTCATCTGGAGATGTGCATTTGCCGAACATGTATTTTGGATATGCACTCCTTACTTCGTATTTGTAAAAAAATACCATGTGTAGTTGAGATGCAAATTTATAGTTTGAAGTGCCAATAAAATTGTGGCAATTTCATTTGTATGCTAGTACTGAACTGTGCAGAAGAAAACAACAGAAGTGCGCAGTTTAGGCCACAAAACAAGGGATATTATGCTGAATTGTGCATCACTGATTTTGTCATAAACTAAATGCAGATTCATTATACAGTCAACAGTAACTTTATATAGTAAAAGTTTGAAACCTTGCTAGAGACAGAAAATTTAACACTTGAAAAGAGTACATGGTAAGAAGAAAACCCTGAACATTCACATCTTACTTGATAAACATGATAACTTAGTAGAACCAACTTGAGCATTTCACATCAAAATCTGTGGCTGCAAAATACTTGACTTGATTTCTTTGTGTGGCAGAACTATACCTCCATTGCTATATATTTCATCACAAACATGAACATGTTTCTCCAAGAATTGTCATGTTTTCAACACGAGACCATTGCCCGACGGTTGAGTGCCACCCAATAATACTGCTGGAAATGCAGGCATGCTTCTTTAAATGAACACCACGCATCACAGTGCAGCGGGAGAGTCTAACTCCGGACTCTACCACACAACCAGGCCCGATTGCAACATCAGGACCAATCAGACATCCTTCACCAATTCTGGCACTCTCATCTACCAAGACATTTCCTATAATATGCGGACCAGTAGCCAGCTTGAATGAATTTCTCTTTCTCAAGGAGTCCAGGTATAGACTCAGGCCGGTAATGTAATCCTTTGGCTGCCCAACATCCATCCAAAACCCTGGTAAGACCATCGCAAATAGCTTTTTCTCTCCTGCGATCTGTGGAAAGACCTCCTTTTCAATTGAGGTGGGCCTGAGTTCAATTCGATCGAGAACAGATGGATTCAGCAGGTATATCCCTGCATTGATTTTGTTTCCGACAAACAATTTTGGTTTCTCGACAAATCTTTCAACTTGTCCTGATGCCTCTTCCATAACCACAACTCCATATTTTGAAGGCTCGTCCACCTATAAAACTAATTTTAGATTCTTCTATCTAATTCAAACCACATTTAAAAATTAATTATAAGCAGGAACAGCCAGTATGAAAATATTGTGAAGCAATAACTTGTATCCTAATTTACCTTAGTGACCATTATGGACGCTTCACCCCCATGGGATTTGTGAAAGGCAATCATCTGCTGCAGAGGGTACTCACTGATGACATCACTATTCAAAACGAAAAATGGCTCACCAGACCCATCTACTAATTTTTCTCTAGCTAAAGCCAGGGGGCCAGCAGTTCCAAGTGGTTCAGTCTCTCGTGAAATGGTGATCTTGATGTCAAGTAGGGCTGGCAATTGCGGGTCGTGGGTCGGGTTCGTGTCGGGTCAACATCCTCGGGCAGTATTTTCAACCCAACCCGAACCCGGCCCGAAAATTTTATGGGTACATGTGTCATACCCGAACCCGACACGATTTAATTTCGGGTTACCCGACACGACCCGAAATTACCCGAAACTTACCAATTTCGAAACTGAAAAACTAAATCGCATACGAATCGGACTGGACTGGAGACTAGGGAGTGAAGATTCGAACCGGAGTGAGAGACTGAGAGGGGAGGAGATTGGAACTGATGGCTTTGATTTGAAGGCGGAAAAAAGAAACAACGGCGCGATTTCGAACCGGAGTGAGAGGCTGAGAGGGGAGGAGATTGGAACTGATGGCTTTGATTTGAAGGCTGAAAGAAGAGTCGACGACGCGACGGAGATATTTCTGGTTGAGACTTAAAGTTGAAGATGAGGCGGCTTAGCCTCAGTCTCTCAGATCTGTAAAATGAAACAAATGAATAAGCAGTGTCTGTGGGGTTCCTGGGGTTCCGTATACTATTACATTTACATATAATTTACATATAAACTACTAAATATATAATATATAATATATATGCGGGTTGATTTCGGGTTACCCGAACTCGACCCGAAAATGACCCGATTTTTTCAGGTTAATTTTGGGTCGACCCGAAATCGACCCGAACCCGAAATACCCTGACCCGAATTCGTATTTTGCGGGTCGAATTCGTGTCGGGTCATCGGGTCGTGTCTGAAATTGCCAGCCCTAATGTCAAGCTTAGTCTCGAATTCTTTTAAAAAGTTCATCATCAACTGAGAAAATATTTAGCATCAATATTCAAAGTCATATGTGAAGAGCATTTCAATCATGCACTGACAACTATAGTCTCATACCTCTGGTTGGTAATTTATAGCGAGAACCACTTCAGTGACCCCAATTGCCTTGAGAGCCTCAATCTGATGTACTTCCAAGTCAATATCATAAGCTTCTTATCAAACAAATTGCAGATGCACACCAAAAAAATTGTTTATATCATTTAAAAAACGGAAAGGCAAAAGGACGCAGACATCCACAAAAAGTATCATGGAGAATTTTTTAAATCGCAAACATATGTGTGTTTTATCTGCCAACTGAGTAAGAGATGAAGTTGATTGCAGCAAACCATATATAATCCACATACATGCTAACTATTCCAGTCACTTTGTCTAAATTTCAACTTCAGATTTCTCAAATCTTATTAATACATCTCATTATGCATTAAAAAATATACAAGTAGAATATAATCCAGAATCCTTTAATGCCAAAACCAGCAACCTCGAATTCTTTTGCGTATAGATTTCAAATACTGGAGGTAAGCACATGGGTATCAAAAAGAACAGAGATTACTGTCTGCATGCACAAAGATCTCATATTAATTATAAGAATATGATGGTTTTATCTTAAAATTTGCGGTGTGTAGCTGATCCGCCATCATGTATACTAGTAATTAAATTCTAACCTATGACAATGTTTCTAAAATATACCTGATGCAGGATCATAGGTTTATTTGCAAATTCAACAAGTGGTTTGGGCACGCTGAGAGTCAGTGGCCTCAACCGAGTTCCAAATCCTCCAACAAGTATAAGTGCTTTCATCTTGGGATGCACCGGTTAGTACTGCATAATACATAAATAATTAGAAATCGATCACATTTAAAATATGAAAAGGCTTATTATCTAAAGCATTGGAAGCAAAGTGTTTCATCACAGCATATGTAATCAGAAGAAATGTACAATAGCAGAACTCTAAATTGACATCTACATGTGAAGATAATGTTTAGTGCTTACTGATTCAAAGGATAAATTTCGAGAGAAACTGCGATTGACAGAAAGTAAGTAAAAGCAACTTGGGAGATAGTGAGGAAGGAATACAAGTACTAAAGGTGTAAAGTCGTGTCACGCAGAAACAGCAGCAGTATAGGACACGCGTCCTGAATTGAGCGAATAAGGCCATAATATTGAAAAAAACTGTCCAGAAAGTTGAGCTGGGAAAAATAAACAAAGTCCAGCTATGTAACAGCCTGGTTCTGATGACAAGAGCAACTAAAGTAATAATTTATCAGTTTAACCATTTTAAACACAGATATTGCTTCAATATCTGGCTGCATTTAATTATTCCTTTTTGAGGTAGATACTTTTACTGTTTGACTCCCTGAATGGAAATCTCTAATAAACGGTGTAAATTCATAATAACATCAGTGATGGTTAAAGTGCAAAAAATAATGTTAGAGACTAATGCATTCAAGTTTTGTCTAAAGTATCTACTGAGAAATATATAACAAAACATGTGTGTTTTCAATATTATGAATTATAGTTTGGCCTAATGCATCAAATTAGGAATACTTGCTATAGACCTTAATTTGTGATTTCAAATCTTACGCACAGATTTACTCTTTGTAGAGAAAATACAATTCGATAACTAAAACTAGAAAATTTAATACGTGGATACTAGACATGATATTGCACAAAATTTAGCGCTAAAGTTTTAAGACTAATCAATTGAAGTATTGACAAACAAGAAAGCCCCATGCAAATTTTGAATCAAATGATATCTACATTCAAGTATTAAAAGAGGAATTGTTGTTAATCAATTTTTGTGCGGACACAAGTATGTTATTCAGTGCCTACTTTTCTTGATGAGCCCTCTTTTAAAAATACCTTTCTTTTGTGCATAATGACTAAAGATTATGATAGACTTCTTTGAAGATCTATTCATAGTTGGTGTTAAAAGTGTTGTTCTTTGCATATGCTAAACTAATGTTAAGATCAACACTGAACATATATTCTATAAACGGTGCAGCTACACTACCCGGACTCTCCATTTTTGACCTTATAATTGTGTCCACCGAACATGACATGGGTGTGGGTACGGGATCTGAGTCGGATCCTTCTTATTAAAACTGGACACTTCACCTTGTGGCGTCCCAGTTCAAAATTAAAGTTAAGGTCTTGTTACCACTTATATACATAGAGCAAGGTCCATGAATGAATTGTTACTATGTTATTATATTGATTTTGTGCTAAAATTTAACATATATAATGAAGTGTTTTGTGATTTATGTGTTATAGACACTATTTCTATACATGCACAATAAATTCATCTATGTAAGGTTTTACTTGCATTAAGGTTACGTGCCGAGTCCCAGCACCCGTGTCTAATTTCGGATCCATATCCAAGAATCCTAATTATTTTAAAACTGAGAATCCAACTCTTGGATCCGCACCCGTGTCTGACACTCATACCCGAGTCCAGGTATCATAGCGGAGCAGTGTGCCATTTAAAAGCGCAACCAGAAATGTAACCCTTCTTGACCAAATTTCTGGCTCGGCCACTGTTAAGTATGTATTGATCTAACAAAGTTGCAATAATTGATTATGTAATTGTGACATGGTATCTTCAAAATGTTTCTCAAAAATTGTCAGTTGCTGAACTTTAAGAGGCTCGATTTTCTATCGTTGCAAAATGCTAAATTTCATTAGTAATCTTTTTCATATGAGAAGAAAGATTTTCAATACCTAGCAAAAAACAAAAAGATATGTAGTTTAATATTTAACAGAACATAATGTCTATTGAATAGAAACATCGTCTCATGGCCTATTCCTCTCTAACAGGAAGTTACAACCAGTAGCAAAGACATATTGGGACTTTTTCCTAATTTTTAGGTCAAGTACCAAATCTCACCGATATTTGCAGTGAAACTGAGTAGCTGAATTTGCTTGCCATGGGATTGACCCTTTATATCATGTTTAGTTGCAAAGAATGGAAAGAAATGGAACAGATGATATTAAAGGAAAACAATTGAGGTAGGAGGGAAGATTCGGGAAGAAATGCAAATTTTCTATGAAGAAATATGTGATGAAAATAGGTATGATGGAGATTGGAAAATTCCTTCTCAAATTGGAGTCTTGAGTTCTAGTATAGGTAACTACTTACTAGGAAAGAAATGGGAATCTTGAACATTTACCAATAATATAGTTCAAAGTTCGATCCATTCACTCCAATTTCATTCATCTAACCAAACACAAAATTAGAATTTGGACAAGTATTACAAAGAACTTCTTTCGCCAAAACCTTCTTATCCATAAGATTGATTTGTTTTTTCCTGAGTTGATTGTGCCCTCTCTTGGTTTTATACTCTGACTTAGAGATGAGCATAAATGGACCATAAAGGTAAAAACCGCAACATTGGTTATTGGTTTGGTTTCACTTTTTGATTTCAAAAATCTGTATTTATTTGGTTGGGTTGTGGCTCTTACAGGAAACTGAACTGATTAACACTGAACAGCACTAATCTTTTTTATATACATAATCCCTTATTAATTTATTTACATATGTTTGTAAATTGTAAGTATAACCAAAGGCAGAATCTATCTACGAAGGCTCTCACAAAGCCCTGTAATAATATCTTTACGAACAACATAAAGCTCTACATTGGCAGAGTGTAAATACTAAACATGTAAACCTGCACAACCCTTCAAAGATCATCCAGATAATGTTATATCATGCTGTACTTGTTTAACTGTATATTCACACAACATTGGGCATCAAAAACATGGTTAGTCTCTCGGAAAACAGTAAATGTATAATTATTGTGATATCAAGGCTAGTCCCAATTCCTAAGATCCAATGTAATTGGTCTTAAATTCGAAACCACACCATTGGTATATGGTTCCTAATTTTATAAAACCGTGCATCACTGGTTACAAATTTTTAAACAGCACATTGTTGTTTCCTACTTTTAGTCTATATTAGTGATTAAAGCTCGAATGAAAGCAAGCAGTTTTCCGAGTTAATTCATTAGGATCCACACAGAAAAAAAATTCAAGAAAAGAGCTCCATAAATTGCATTGTAATTGATTCAAGTCTGTCGAAAAATATAACACACATGATCACTAGTAATCAAGATACCTTAGCAACTACATCGTAAAATTAAGCTAGAACATATGAAAACAAATGGTATACAGTAATACAGACAGAATTATTAAGAATGAAAACAAAAGCAATGAGATTGTATAGAAAACAATGAGACATACATGAGTTGAGATGAAGTGAAAGACAAGAGGAGTTGAAGCAGAATCAGGAAAGATTTATGCAGAACATATGAATGAGTCTTTATCCAACTCCAACGCTGTTGTAGGTAATGTATCTATGCTGCTGCAGGAATTCTTGATATCAAAGATTCACTTTTCTAATAGATTTATTTATAATGTGACGATGTCTAATTGTCCACTTTTTTCCGAGTAATTTTTATTCTTAAAAGGTATTAGGGTCAAATATATCAGATTTGAATCGTCTTTGGTAGGATAATATCTTTTTAGGACAATGTTCCATCATAATTAATTTTAGATGACATAAAAAATTTCCTTTTAGGATAATATTTTATGATCATTAATCATCTTTGAGCACGATTGGACAGCGCGGGTGATGTGATTTATCAATAATATGTTATATCGGTCATCTTTCATTTAGGGTCCTAATTTGTGGGCATTCATATATCATAGAGTTCTTAAATAACAAACAGTATCTAGACCGCTGGATATTCATCCAGCGGTCAGAATTAAAACAAAATTTAACATATACAACGCTTTTTAAATGCTGTACATGGATTCTCATGTACAACGCTTTTTAACCGTTGTATGAAGATGTCCCCATACAACGCTTAAACATGTTAAAATTTTGTTTTAATCCTGACTGTTAGATATTCATCCAACGGTCGAGAACCTATATGTTACTTAAACGGTCCTTGGCAATTATATATGCCAGGGACCTGGACCGTTGATGTATAAGTATAACCCTTAAAACCTTTAGCTTTGTTTCAGTATTAAATAAGGTTTTAAGATTTGAACATGCAAAAAATGTCGTGTTTATGTATTATTGATTTGAAATTATTTCTGAACAAACATAACGATGCAAAAACAACAACAACATTATTTAGATTTAATTCCTGAAAATCTATCTAAAATGTGGGATTGTGCAGGTTTTAAGATTTTCTCTTGACTACAACCATGTTATATCATATTATTGTCATGAACCGAACCCATCATCCAAATACATTAATGATCAATATATTAGCTTTTAAAATATTTGCCATACACCCTCTCACACCGACTTTTAAAGAAAAATTTGAACTTAAATTATTATTTCAATGTATAAATATATATTAATAAGATAGAAATTTAAATCAAAATAGTTTTTTCCGAAAAACGATGAGAGCAGAACCTTCCTTTTAGATATTATATTATTATCTAACATAATAATAATAATAATGTTAACGTACTCTGCATAAATCATAAAGCATAATAATAATTTATATAATTTATTTGGAAAAATTTTAAATATCACCCACATCTTTAAAGTTTTCTCAAAACTTTTTAAATTTCAAAGAAATGACTCTCGTTAGAAAATATATTAAACACGAAAACAACTTTTTTTTTGAGAAAAAACACGAAAACAACTTAAAATTATATAATACGCACGCCAGGCACAAACATCTCTAAGAAAACTCTAGAACTCTGGAGAAAAAGAATCCGATCATTACATCAAAATAACAAGTATGGATGCACATAATTTCCCATGCCTCACAACCTACCTTTGATTTTTTTTACTTGTGAATAGATTTGACATGGAACCACTTTGCTCTTTTCTATAATTAAACAACTAATAAATTCTAACAAAAATTGTTTATCGACAATAATAAAATTTTATTCCCTGATCAAATCATCACACACAAACACAAGTACATAACTAGACGAACAACATAAACACACGTATACATCTCTCTGGCCTGTTCATTTCACCAATGCAATCAATGGCGTTCGACAGGCCCGATTCAGCTCCGAACCACCAGCCCGGGAAGCTCCGATGGGGCGAGCTCGACGAAGACGACGGCGAGGACCTGGACTTTTTGTTACCACCGAAACAAGTGATCGGGCCCGATGAAAACGGGATCAAAAAGGTGATCGAATATAAGTTTAATGATGATGGTAATAAAATAAAGATCACTACGACAACACGTGTAAGAAAGCTGGCCAAGGCCCGTTTGAGCAAACGGGCCGTGGAGAGGCGATCATGGCCCAAGTTTGGTGATGCCGTGAGGGAGGATGTTGGTGCTAGGCTTACTATGGTTTCCACTGAAGAAATCTCTCTTGAACGTCCTAGACCTCCTGGTTTGTGTGTTTTGTTTTTATTATTTGTGTTTGTATATTTTGTTATATTTATTCTTAATTTTATGTGTTTGTGTTTGTGTTGATGTATGGTATTTGTAGATATTGTGTGTGATGGAATGGTGATGTGTGATGTAATGTTCGCGGGATATACCGGATATGTTTGGTTTGGTTTCTGTGTGCGATGAAGAGTTGTTTTTTGTGTTACATTATGGGGATTTTGTGTTAAATGTTTTTTGTTTTTAGTTATTTATATGTGATTTTGGAGTATGTGTTGTTTTTGTTTTGTGTTTATGTTAATTTGGATTAGAATAGGTGATTT
Organism: Daucus carota subsp. sativus; assembly: GCF_001625215.2. Classification (NCBI taxonomy): domain Eukaryota; kingdom Viridiplantae; phylum Streptophyta; class Magnoliopsida; order Apiales; family Apiaceae; genus Daucus; species Daucus carota. The sequence continues at coordinate 54,210,090 of NC_030383.2, read as the reverse complement.
ATGTTAGTGGTATTGTGGATGTACTGTTTGATGAAGTGTTGGTTTTTGTGTTGTGTTACTAACTTGTGAACTTATGGGGACAAGAGATGAGCTACTAAGTATGAGGTAATAAAGATATGATTTGTGGATTTATGATGTGATTATAATCAGATTAGAGAATTAATACTTTGATTGGTGCGCTGTTTTGGCATGCTGGTTATCATCTTTGTGGTAGTGATGTTAAGGTTTTGTGTTTGGTTTGCCCTTTGTGTTTTCAACATATCATCTGCTCCATTTTCTTTTAATTACTTGCAGAACATTTTCATGCCACTAAAAATGTATATATTTCTTTCCATTAATCTACCTACAGTGAAAATGATCACAAATGATGCGGTTTGATTTGAACTATAATAATTAGTACTAAAATTCAAAGTAAAATAGAGCAAGCGTGAGCCGACGTTACCAAATGAAATCTGAGACTGTAATGAATTTGACGATGATCAATTAACTCGGTTAACCCATCATACCTATCATGATGCCAAGTTGAGCCAAGGTGTTGTAAGCACATGGACAAGTCAGAACAGATGATAGAGCTAGTAGGGACCAAAAGGGAATCACCAGAAGATATAGAGGGGATCAGTGACAAGTAGAGACCTACTGGAAGGAAGATTCCAGGTGGATTTTGTTGGTGGTTTAGCCAGTAAAGTTTTTGTAGGTTTTGGAAGTGAGAGCACAATGTGACCAGATTTGGGCTTTGGCTTCCAGTTTAGATGCTTGCAAGTTTACTATCTATTTTCACCATCTCTGGCAGAAATATTTCAAAACTATGACTTGGCTAATGGAATTGAAGTTCTTTTAGGAATCATTGAATCACGACATGCAAGGACAAGCTGTTTAGTTAATAACAATAATCTCCACTTCGTTCAGGCTGTCTAGGAACATGAATCCAGTTTTTTAGTCTCGCCCTTATAGTTGGTGAATAGTGCTTCTGGATTCTCATTAAACTTCAAGTAACTAGTAGACTGATTATTATCATCATTATTACTATTATTTCTTTAGCAAAATCATCAATATCTTACAAAGACAGCAGTTTGCAAAAGTGATTCTCAGCATGGTCATTTAATTAGCATTTATATTGACTGGGTATGAAAATCAGTTCAGTTTTTAACAACTTGACTGATTTACTGATGCACTCCTCATTTCATCCTCAGAAGAAGGATGTCCCGTTTTTAGCTCTATTTCTAGGAACAATGTGTTAAAGTTTAAGTGGTCTGTCCTGTCATTTGAGTTTCAGTGGCTCAGATGTCCAATTACCACAAAGAATTTATATTTGCCTATGATTAGACAAGGACGTAGATGATATGAATGGCAAATTCAATTACAATTGAATTATGTAACAAGTATTAGGGGACTAACTTATTTTCTAAATACACGACTTAGTAGATCTATGATTTGGACCTAATATACCATGCTTTTGCACCATCCGTACCAATGGCATGTACAAACTGAAAAAATTTTGTTGGTAGACAGTCAATTTGTTGGAGGCAAATCTTTGAGATTAGGATCCCTCAATCTAAATCAGGCTAAACAGAGTGGCACGTGTAATTTGTGTAGAACTCACCGTTTTTAATGTAGAATACATCCAATAAATTGTCTTATTGGGATATGTAGAAGTTGAGTTGATGTTATAAATATATTTTATTGTGATTTGTCAACAGGTTCTAAACCAGATGAAGGCAAGGTGTCTGGAGATTCCTTGGCACAGCTTGGAAAAGGAGCAGTTCTTATGTTGTGCCGAACATGTGGCAAAAAAGGTGATCACTGGACATCTAGATGCCCCTACAAAGATCTTGCTCCGCAGACTGATGCCTTTGTTGACAAACCACCAATCTCTGATGTACCAATGCCTACTGGCGCCACAAAGGGAACTTATGTTCCTCCAAGCTTGAGAGCTGGTGCAGAGAGACCAGCAGTGCCAGATATGAGACGCCGGAATGAGGAGAACTCAGTTCGGGTCACCAACTTATCCGAAGACACTAGAGAGCCTGACTTGCTTGAGCTATTCCGCACATTTGGCCCAGTAAGTCGTGTATATGTTGCAATTGATCAGAAGACGGGGGTAAGCAGGGGTTTCGGCTTTGTTAACTTTGTGAGCAAGGAAGATGCAGAGAGAGCAATTATGAAGTTGAATGGTTATGGTTATGACAATCTAATTCTTCATGTGGAATGGGCCACGCCGAGGGTGAACTAGAATTTTGTCATCTCCAGAGGAATTGTCTAAGAGTTTTGGTCAGTTTTACATCCATTATGTTGCTGATAGTCTCTTCGGTTTGTTGCTTGTTCATCATTGTTTTTTCTCCTAATACTTGATCTAAGTACATCAATATATTAAACCTGATACTTGCATTATTGTCTGTTCTTTCCTTTTAAGATACACCAGCAATGTTTTTACCCTTCTTTGATATTTCTTTTCATCTCCTGCTGATGTTAGTTAAATGCCTTTAGCATTGTTGTCAGATGTAGCTTCTACCTTGCTTAATATGTCGCACTTGTTCTCCTTGCTAGCCCCTCGTAATAATTTATGGTCAGCTTAGTAGAACTAAAAAACGATCTAGCCATAAGTTATGGCTGCTCCAGCTCACAACCACAGGTTGCGAGAACAGGCTAGAGGATCTCTGCTGTATAGAGTCAACACAATCCTTTGAAGAAATTACAAGTGGCAGATTATTTCATACACTTTTTATTTTTGTGATCATCCTGTTTTTATTTTACCGAAAACAAACCTGGATGAGAATGAGCTATAACTAATTGGATGAGCATGAGCTTTATAACTACAAAATATCAGTAACTACAATATATCAGACTTCACCGACGTATCAGTTAATGTACCTAAGATATTAGAGAAAACTGATGGACTATTTGCAAATTGCAATGCAAGTAATGTGATTTTTGTTTTAATATGTTAACTTTAAATTAAATAGCTATTTGTTTGACCAACAGAGTAAGAAGAAAAGGACAAATAAAATAACTTTCTCGGTTCAATAATCATCTTTGTTATTTTGAAGAAGTCCTCGGTAAATAAAGATTAATAATATGTCCCGCTCGCAAATGAATACTCACCGAGCAGAAGAGTCGGAAAGGAGATAAGATGTCTTGCAGCTGGATAATTACACCAGCAAAAGAGGGGTAAACAAGACAATGTATACCTTTTAATTTTTACACATATAAGAAAAATATGTTTCTACATGCAATTTTTTTAATATAAATATAGATGTCAAAATTTTATTTTATTTTTCTTCTTTGAAAAATAATTAGTAGAAATATATTTTTTGTATTGTATATTACATATAGAAAATGGAAGCTGCTATTATTTTAAAATGGAACGCGAGACTTTTTTAACAATCACTTTATATTTATACAAATACAACAAATATTATAACAATCAACATACTTATATAAAAGAGAAGCGATGAGCGTGTAGTTGGCGCCTCTCAAATAGCTCCTTCCTATTTTTCTAATTTTCTGGAATTTTTGGATGAAACATATCAAAAATATGATATATATCTTGGCATAAATTATCTGTTTCTGTTTCAGATTATTTATGGAATATAATAGCTTGCAAGTTTTTAATCAAAAATATGATATATATATATATATATATATATATATATATCTTGGCGTAAATTAATCTAATTCTGTTTCAGATTATTTATGAAATATAATAGTTTGCAAGTTTTTTATCTGACTCTGTTTTAGATTATTTAATTATGAAAAAGAGTAGCACACACGTCTCTCTACACCTGTAAATACCCCTGTAGGTTGTAGGGTTGCTATCGTTCTACACATACGGTAAGGGGGCGAATACGCTTTATAAATAATTTTTCTTTGCCTATTTATCTTCTCCATCTAATACAATAATAAGTTACACTATGATGGTAAGGGGGCGAATACAACCTACAGGGATATTTATAGGTGTATAGAGACTTGTGTGCTACTCTTTTCATAATTAAATAATCTGAAAAAGAATCAGATTAAAAACTTTCTAATTATTATATTTCATAAATAATCTGAAACAGAATCAGATTAATTTATGCCAAGATATATATCATATTTTTTATTAAAAACTTGCAAGCTATTATATTCCATAAATAATCTGAAACAGAATCAGATAATTTATGCCAAGATATATCATATTTTTGATATTTTTCATCCAAAAATTCTAGAAAATTAGAAAAATAGAACGGAGCTATATGAGAGGCGCCCCTCGCTTCTTCTTTATACAAGTATATTGATGATTTTTCTTTGCCTATTTATCTTCTCCATCTAATACAATAAAGAGTTACACTATGATAGATGTTTTGAATGGCGATAGAGATGATTGATTGACAAGAGTAAAAGTTTGTCGGATGTGGGAGTAGACTGCTATCTCATGAATTTAAGTTGATGTTTTTACGGACAACCAATCCAAAGAAATTGGAAGAAGGAGTCACTAATATACACTCGCATGGATTGGAATTCATACGTCCCGACATGATTAATGTTCGTAAAAGTAGAACATAATTTTTATCCCTATTAGAACTGGGGATGGTTTTGGAGTTGCATCTCAATATCTTTTTGACTTTTACACAATTATGTTCTTGCAAGCTAACGGATGTCATCAATCAGTTCTGTTAATGAGCCGCATGCTTTTTACATGTTAGGCATGGTGTATATGTCTAAGAAGTAGTGTTTGGAAATGAGATAAATATAAAGTAGGTCACTTACTGCGTCCAAGTGAGTCAATAAAACTGACTCAAATGAGTCACTCATTAGAAAAATTTGTATCAAAAATATCACTTTATCATTAGTCGAAATTCTGAAAGTATTATATATTAAGTTTTTCACATTTTTTATGAATGGTATTACATCCAAATGAAAAATTCTGAATTCTAGTATTTTAGATAATATTTTTAGTTTTTTAAAAATTTATTTAATATTTATTTTTATTTAAATCAAATAAAACACTCGAAAATTAAAAATTAATAGTTGATAAAATTTTGAAAATCTAACAATATTTCTAGAACCTTTCATTTGGATTTAATACCATTTATTAAAAAACGTGCAAAACTCAATATATAATACTTTCAGAATTTCGACTAACGATATAGTGATATTTTTTATACAAATGTTTTTAATGAGTGACTCAATTGAGTCAGTTTTGTAATCAGTCACTCATTTCATACATTTGGACGCAGTAAGTGACCTACTTGATATTTATCCCGTTTGGAAATTAATTACAATGTTAGTGAAAAACATGATTACTTTTTAAAAAAACACAGCTAAAATTAAGATTCGTCATGCTTTAAATCGCTAATTATATGTAGAATTTTATTTTCATTTTTTTCACTCATGAATTATAGTCTAATTTTGTAACTTTATATACTAAAATTGGTATTGCATCGGGATGTTTATAATATAAAATTTATTTTATTTTAAAAATATTAATTTTGAATCATTAATATAATCTTTATAGACTGCCACACATTTATTTTATCTTAAAAATACTAATTTTGAATCATTAATATAATTTTTATAATCCGCCGCATCTTGCGGCTTCTCAACTACTCCCTCCGTCCCGGTCAATAGTATACATTGGGGGACGGGGGCGCGGCACGGACTTTAATGCTTCAATATAGTATAATTCTGTAAATTATTTTTAAGATTTTTTTTTTGTATAAAAGTATAACATTTATATTTTTATACAAAAAAAGAAAATCTTAAAAATAAGTTGTGAAACTATGTTTTATAAGAGCCTTAAAAAGCGTGTCGAGCAGTGAAAAAGAAACGTATACAATTCACTGGGACAGAGGGAGTAGTTTTTTCGAGAGTAGATTTTAGGTCTCCATAACTGCAGCATAGCGAATTCCTTAATTATGTTTTAAATCTCCATGAACTGCAGTAAAGCGAATTCCTTAATTGCATGTTCAATTCTCCCGCCCTAAGTTATTTAATTTCATTATTACTTCCCGACTTCCAAATTTCCAAGTACACAGTGACAAGTGACAACTCGGGTTCGGGAGCGTCTGGATCGTCTCGTGCTTCGTTTTGCCTTATCCTCGATGGTTTTTGATGCATTGAGACGCGTTTGTTGAGCATCTACTCCGCTACAGGTCTGATCACCCACCGATTGTGATTCACACAAAAGCAAAAAGAAAAGGAGCAAAAAATATACCAAGAAGTATAGAAACTAAAATTTAAAATATAAATCCAGAAAGTGAAAAGGCATGGGCTTATTAGAGCAATTCTCACTCTGCCGGAACATATGCATGGACATATCCTTCATATTATTAAGATTCCGAGGCATTTCCAGAACAAATGTATATGACCTAAGTCACGCAAGCATGCACTAGCAGAAGAATATACAGAGGACTAAAACATCTTGTAAGCCTTCAAAGCATACTTAACACAGCATAACCACTCGATCAATCTCAACTGTTTGAACACAGAAAGAATAACACTACAACATGCTTGCCCATGCATAATGCATAGATCTATAACCAACACTATATGTACAGATCACAGATGCATAATCTACATGTATACTACAATAAATTAGTTTTTGCTAATCTAACCTAACAAAACTGTCCAGAGATGTCAGGCTAGATGAGGTACTCAGGTGGGAGCATCAGCTAGGAGAAGTGTGTGCCACCACCCACATGATACATTCTTTGGCACACGACCATCCAATGGTACTTCAGAAGGAATGTTCCGGTCTATCACATCACCCAAGCCAAGCTGCATCAAACAAAGTAGGTTGTAAGCAGAAAGATGATGGCACCATTCTCTTGCAAATTCAACAAATACAAATTACAGACATGTATATAAAATTATAAATAACAAATTAGTAAGAGAAATAATTGCTCTGTTTAAGTTTACAAATTTTACCTGGCCATATTTGTTCCATCCCCAGCAAAACACCTTTGCATCGTCTACAATAGAGTGCACGAATCAGCAATTAATCAAAAATTCACTGCCAAATATATGTAACACCTAGCGAGTAATGAAAAGTAACACACTGGAGATGATAGGAAAAAACACACAGAAAGAGTAACGGAAAATACATTGCTAGTCAAATTCAACAAGAAATTCAGATACGAAATTTACAACACATTGCCTGTCTGGCTACCAGGTTAGAAAACTTTGCTGCCAGTTGTAATAATACGAAGCATTCCACATATTGTAGAAATCCGTTGCCATTTAGTCTTTAATGAGCTTGCACTTAGACGGGCATTGGAATACATCAGAATATTGTACAAGTAGTTTAAGCTGCAACTAACCGTGAACGTGAACCCTCAGCATACAATTGAGTGTCCTTTAACATAGCCTAAAAGTAAAAATAGTATGACACCACCAACTGGGTATTTTACTTCTGGTCTGGCAAACAAGATTCTGAATGTAAAAATGTAACAGCTACACATACCTTTTTAATTTCCCCTATTTCCTTTAAAGTTTCAAACTTCTTCGAAAAATGAGAGTTTAGCAGGATGCTTGATTCTAGTAGAGTAGACTAAAGCCCAATTTTCTTCTTATTTATATACCAAAGAAGAAAAGCATGCATATTATACTGGTCTGCCATTCAGATTTAGTAAGTAGCAGATTTCATATTTCTATAACCTGCCAGAAAAAACTTCAGAAACATTTCTCGGAGACTGGGATCATGTAGGAAATAGACTCTCTTACAGGTGTGATTCAGTGAATATAAGTGATTTGGTTTGGCAACAGTATTGAGTATTTTGAGAAACTTATGAGCTTAAGCTCAAGAGACTGAAAGAGTATGGACAAACAACTATCTAGGTCTTTACTATCAGAATGACAAACTTATCACTAGAAAACTGAATACAAACATGGAAAGACAGCAGACCAGTAGTCTTTTCAATTGATACTTGCAATAAAAAAAAAAAAGTGAAGAGGGTTTAAACTTGCTAAAAAGTATATTATGGCCCCTTTGAGACTAGGTCCTATTTATAAATATGCTAGGTCAATAAAAGCGATGTACCTTGATTGCAAGGACCTCTGCATTTGTTCTTTAAATTTTAAAATGACGTAGGGCATTTCGGGTCAATTGTGTATCACACAAGAACATTTTAATTTACCCCAACTATGAGACAATAACCAGCAACCTTTGACAAGAAATGCATGCATGTAGCCCTATCCTGTTACTAAGCTTCAGCAAGTGACTGCTTATAAAGACAAAAAGAATAACAAACACTAACTCATCTAGGAGCTACAAGAACCAGAGCCAATATATGCTGGTATAAGGTTCGCTGTTATCCTCATGCTTGGTAGATTACACTTTTCTTAGTAAATCAAAGAAGACATAATTTTGCATACCTGTAACAACAGCAGAGTGACGAGCCCCACAAGATACTATTCGAGCACGCATGTTCTCAAACCCTGGGGCATCAAGTAGCCTCGGCAATGTCTATAACATTTATACTAGTCAGAAATCATCGATGAATCATACCAAAACTTCTTAATATTAATTATAGTAATGTTTTAATATTATTTATAGTAATGTATAGACTATTATCATTTGTCACCCGCATAAATTTTTTGAAGTAATGCAAAACTTTACATTTAACAAGTGGTTTTCATCAACCTACATATCACAGGACAATGGAAAAGGTTAAACCGAAAAATATTCACATCATTTCAAAATTTGGTGAACAGAAACATAATGGTAAAATTACACGGTATTTTTAACCCAAAATATTCATTCTATCAATTATTATAATTCAACAAGGAGATGCCAAAATACAGTAGTGTACCTCAGCCTGATCTGAACCAGTTCCCAACTGTCCAAATTGATTACCACCAAACGAATATACATCACCATCAACAGAAATGCAGACAGTGTGCCAGAGTCCTGCAGCAACACTCGCTATTTGGACGCCCAATAAAGAAGAGACACAGGTAGGGCTTAGTTCATCATCTGTACTTCCTTGCCCACACTACATTAAACATCACAATTGAAAATGAATGAATGGGACAAGTGCAGGACGTGAAGATATTCTAATCACAAAAGACAATGAAGCAAAACTAAGCATAATAAAAAAATAGAATCAAATATTCCTTTTTTTTCCGAGTGAACCTCATCTTGAACATCTACTCTCCAAAATCTTCCATCATTTGAACCTTACCTACATCGTTATATTGCAGAATGATTAATAATTGGTATGAACTCGTCATAATGCTCACCATGCTAAGAGCAGACGAATTTTAAGTAGCTTTAAATGATAACTGCCAACTTGATGCATGGACATCAAGCCAGCTTCATCTATAACATTTAGAACAGACGGGACATCAAACCAAACTCTTGCTCTATTTTTCTATTGATGCATATATAATTGTAAATAAGACTCGGCTCCTATATTTTCCTCAATTTTTTTGTTCTATGATATTTAAAGAATCAGAAACGACTATGATTATCTTAATGCTCATCATGTCGAGCAAGTAGGAATACTGTAGCTTGTCTAATAGCTAGGTAGGATACTAAGGTTTCAGAATTTTGTTGTACACACTCCTTCCTCCAAATCATACTTGCTTTTGCAAAGTAGTAGTAAGTATCATAGTCGATCTTTCTCAGGTTTCAATATAAAATAAAAATCGTAATACTTAATATATACTGCTTGTACATGCAATGCTTTGATCTCTTCTACTTTGAATGCCACATTAAAAAGAACAACTTCATGAACAATAGAACTTCTTTCCTACCATTCTTTACATCACACTTTTGTACTTCTTGTTAGTCAAAGTACTATATAAGTCATCACCATACATTTTTGTCCAAAAAGAAAAAGTCATCACCACACATCACTAATCAGCCTAACACCATTACTTGGAATTACTCATTTTCTGGGGCATGCTGCATACTTCAAGGCATACTAGATTTCTTAGCATAAGGTAAGAAGGGATTAAGGATTCAAACCCATGCCCATGGGGTCATGGGAAAGGGCGAAGGAGGCTTGCTACTACCAGGCTATCATCGAGTCATTGATCTTTACTGAAATCATGAAGTTTACTATCTGGCAAAATTCAGTAATTATATCCTTTTCAACATTCAAGCTGTAAAAAGTTTTTACATCTTTTACAACTATAAGTCAGTGTACTACAGTCTCTGTCAGAAAAAGCATAGCCTCATCAGCACCACAATAAAGTGCATACTATTCTCATGTCGTTCTCCCATTTTTAAAGACATGTAGCAAGAGCCTTAATAAAAAATACAATTGACAACGTCTGACTATATCATTGATGCAATAAAAATTATTTTCATCTCAGTACTTCAGTTGACACCTATCATTAATGTTCTCTACTACTCGGCCGATGTATATTTATCAAGTATTTTCATTCATATATCCAATCATTTCAATAGCTTCTAACACCCTTACAACAAAGACAACAAAAAGGAGAATAGTGTTATTATTCAAGTCTAAATATGCCCATTCAAGGTGTTACTAAGATGTTTATGTAGCAATTAAGTCAATAATCTGTTATCTATAAATAAAAGAGCACCCATAAAAGAAGAACACTATAGAATCGAATATAGAATCTCATCTAAAATTTGAATAAAAATTTAATTATGAGCTAATTAACCTTTCATTATGAATAATAATAGTATCTAACATGTTTACAATAAATATGTATTAAAAATAACATGATTCTATATAAATTCATTAATGCAAAATATATATATGATTCTATTATGTATTTTTTAATAATTCATATTAATAATTTGGATGAGCTTGGATGTAAGATTTCATATTTTAAGTGTAATTGGTGTTTAACTATATAATTACAATCTTAACAAATCATTTCCTATGAAAAATTAAGTATTATAATAGTGTTCTTTGTTCTTTTTTTAAGACGTTCTTTTTGGAGTGCAACCCATAATACACACACACACACACACACACACTTCTCTATTCTAACTGAAACATAAAACATGGTAGGAAAATATATATGATCAATTCATTCAGAGTCAAATAGAATATCTAGCAGAAAGGATACAGTCAATGCAACTAACCAAATAATGACCTTACCTGTCCGTAAAGTCCCCATCCAAAAGCAAGTATTGCTCCGGCATCTGCACAAGGAAACGAAATTCTGAAACGTAAAAAACGATGAAAAATATGAATAATGTTGTAACTTGTATGTGAAGGATCATTTTGATTACCTAACCAGACACTTCACATTAATGCTTACCTGTGATTACTGCACTGTGCCGTCCTCCACAAGCAATGCCTCGCACATAGCTTCCAGGAACTCTACAGCCTTCCGCCTCAGAACTCACGCTTGCTCGAGATGTAACTGCAGATCTATCTTTTCCTAGTGGGGATGTATCGATACAAGGCACAGGATGTGGTGATGATACCATGCGTATTCTGGACCCCAGACCTAATTGTCCTTCACCTCCGTATCCCCAACCCCAAACTTGTCCAACATCTTTAGTCGAGGAAAAGTATAGAAACTTTTAGCATACCACCCGCACACTGATTCCCTTGAGCTATATTGCTAGGATGCTAACGAGTAAGACAATTATGAGCAAAGACGGTGGATTACCTGACAAAGCTAATGTATGACGTCCACCAGCAGCAACTGTAGCAATCCTTACTCCAGGACTCAGTGTTACCAAACAAGGTAATGCTGACAGTGGTTCATCAGCAGTTGCTGAACTTTCAGCTGCTTGTTTAGCAGATGATACTCTTCTTCTCTTTGCATTTGCACTTTCTTCTCCACCTGCAGAAGCCGGCCCACTACTAGGTTTTGGTGGCTGGGATTGAGGACTCACTAAGCAGAAGAACTAATCAGAGGTCTAAATTATGCATAAACCTTTTGCACTCACTATGCAGAAGCACTTATCAGAACTAGGGGTGTAAACAAACCAAACGGTTCGTGAGCTACTCGAGCTCGGCTCGTAAAATATTCGAGTTTGATTCGGTAATAATCGAGCCGAGCTCGAGCTCGAGCTATTTAAATGTTTTACCGAGCCGAGCTCGAGCTTCAGATTACTCGGCTCGTAAGGTTCGCGAGCCTTATCGAGCCTCTACTATATTTTAATTATTTTATTATAAATATATATATTTACAAATATATTTAATATTTTATTTATAATTCATATATTTAATCGAATCAAACTCGAGCCAAACCAATCATATTTCGAGTTTTTGTCAATATTTAGTGAATCGATTCGAGCTTTCGAGCCGAACTCGAGCCTATCGAACTGCTTACGAGCCGAACTTCGAATTTGAAATTAAAAGCTCGGTCGAACTCGAACTCGAGCCCGAGCCCCGAACTTTTCAGTCGAGCTCGAGCCGAGCCTGGCAGTGTTCGACTCGGCTCGGCTCGATTACACCCCTAATCAGAACTCTAAAATTATACACAAACCTTCTTTTAATTTAATCTTAATACTACAAAATTAGTTAATTACCTTGTTCAGTCAAAAGTGAACCCTGCTGGTCAACTACATCCTTGTCTAGAAGCAATCCCATCGATGGATCTTCGATTACCTTACCAGAGGGCACACACTCTTTCCATCCCCAAGTATATACTTCACCAGTTTCTGTATACATATTCCAGCTCACACTTATTTCATCATAATCAAAGAAATTTATTCAAAAGTGCTATATATATATGTGCGTGTGTAAATATATAATACGCAAGGATAAATTTGTGTGTAGCAAGCATCCTGTAAGAAAATTCATCCTAGGTGTCTTTTCTCTACATATTTTGGTCACATCTGATGATTGTGATTTTGTGCTTGATAAGCAATGAGTAATAGATGGATATAATAAGATTTCCCAAATATCTTGCTGATAGGTATGAGGTACAAGTCAATAAATTTCCTTAACTTAATATTGAGCCCAACTCAATCACATCTTTGAATTCAAATTGAACTCCAGCACATACCTGCACTCTATAGTTTTATAAATTTAAGCTCATTACTTTTTGGACTCGATCAGGTTCATTTACAATCCTACTTCTACAGTGTTGTGTAATACTGTAAGTCTGTAATGCACAAAATTAATAAGAGCAAGATCCAATTTTGAAGCACAACTCAGTGAGAATGACTACTCGCACGAATTTTTGCCAAATGTGAAATTACACACACACACACATAGGGTCGCGCTTAAGAGATAACTACTCCTTAAAATAGAACCTTAGAACCACTAAGGTTCTGCTACAAAACCCTAAACTATCAAAGATTTTGAGGATCTAATTTCATATACATGTTTTTTGCATCGTTGTGTGTGTTCCAAAATAATATCAAAGTATAATACATAAACACGACATTTTTTTGCATGTGCAATTCTACTGCAGAACCCTAATGAATACTAGATATAAGGCTAAAGGTTCTAAGGGTTCTTAAGCTAAGAGTTCTAATACAACAATAAAATAGCACTTAAATAAATTCAAACATAGTAGAAATATCACATAATCAATCAATAATATTTTGGAAGTCAAAAAAGGCAGAAACTAACAAACATTAGAAGTAGTATTTAAAATATAGCTAATATACTATATACTTAAGATCAAACCATTAAAGTAAAAGTCTTTTCAAAAAAAAAAAAAAAGAACCATCAAAGAAAAAGTAGGGATGCAGATTAGATTTGTATATATAGAGATAATGATGAAGAGAAAGACAGAGAGAAAGCGAAATGTAGAGAATGACAGAGTGATGAGAAGATACTAGTGATGTGCAAAATCAGCTGTTAAAAAGATAGGTAGGGTTTATTAACTTCAGGGTTATCCGGTATTTCTAAGTATAGTGCAAGTTTTTTTGCACTTCTTTCTGCAAGTTTTGTGCTTTATTTCTGGGAGTCTAGGATGATTTTGTGCCAATTTGATAATCACACTAAATCGCTAATACGCACACACAAAATCTTCACCTACTTGTGAAATGCACGACTGATCACGATTTGAACAACATTGCACTTATACCATCTTTCTCATACCTCTAATATAGAACCTATTTAGCAAATCCTATGCCCTGTTTCCAATAAGCCAAGTGCTAGTAGTGAATGCTAAAGTCTAAAATAATAATCAGTAGTACCTGTTGCCGCGACACAATGTGCCCACCCTGCAGCAGCTTTTGATATTGAAGTTTCGATAGGTAGAGGAAAAGGCTCTGGCGTTTCCTTAACAGTTAAAATGCAAGAATTTAGGTTATATCTGGAAAATTCATTATTATAAAATCCCCGACAACAAAAGAAACAAACTAGTTAAATTACCCCGTGCTTTCCTGATGTCACATAGCTTTGACCTAGATCATCCGTTGAACCCCATGTAATAAGCTTCCCCGATTCTGATTTCAATCAAAGAAACAAAACCATAAACAAACAACAAAAAACACCCTTCACTCTAATTGTCTCTAAGCAACATAGATTACCGTTATTGTCCATTAAAGTATATCAACACCGCAATCAAGAAAAATAGACATCGGTACAGTTAGTTCTATGCATAGTATGGTCCGTCTGGTTCTGTAGGAAAGCTAATTGCAAGAACTAAACCACGACAAACTCTGGCACACACTCAATGTCATACAATATAACTAACAAAACAGTCCAGCCAACATTTCCATCTTCCATTTCGAGGTCCCGATACCAGTGAGTCAAGTTTCAAAATGAAACAAAACCAAAACTCAATCTTCTACTTTTTGCCAATCAAATATTCAAAATTTTCAATGTTTACCAGCTAAAAATCAAGACTTCAACCACCAAAATTCAAAAAAAATCAAACTTTATGCATCTGCCACAACCAGAACACCTCAACTCAAATTCAAACTATCAAATTAACAACTACAATGTCAATACACAAACTCAATTAACAAAAAAAAAAAAAAACAAATTCACAGAGATCTAAAACCTGAGAGCGCCATAGCAAAGCCGCAACCACCGCCACAAACATCCTTCCACTTACTTACGGCGCCGCCCGCCGGAACCTCCACCGGCGACAAAATCGGCGACCTTTGCGGCAAAGCTCCCGGCAAGTACCCCCACATAAACACCTTCTTCTCCCTCTCCTCCATTTCACCTACTCCATTCACATCCATCTATACACACAACAATCTGTAAGTATACACACAACACGACCTATAGACACAACAATCTGTATCTATATATTCCACTAGCTGTGTGTTTTTGTTGCTATTTAGAGTAGAAAAAGGGGAGAAAATGAGTTCACTGCTTTTCTGTATCGGGGCGTATCAATTCTTGACCTAAGGGGGTGCCACGTAGGACAGTGACGTGGTAGTAGGACACGTGGCGTGATGTGAGCCGGTCGATCGTGGAGGGTTTGTAGCCAGGAGTTTGCCAGAAGTTTCTGGAAGGTTGGAAATAAAACACGCGTGCTGAGGGGAGTGGATGGAGTGGTGATGTGCCACGTGGAGCACACGTGGCGGGGTTGGGGTCAGGAGATGGGGAGACCTAACATGGTTCTCGTCTCGCGTCACGATTGGTTATGGTCAATAACATTCCGAAACAAGTCGGTAAAAATTTTCTCCCTTTTAAAATATAAAATATAAGTCGTTTGACTTTTTGCCACACATTTCTAAATCTTTTGGCCGCATAGTTAAAATTATTATTTTTTAAATTTTTTTGAATAAAAATATATGATTATTATTATTTAAAAAAAATTGAAAATAATAATTTTAACAATGCGGTCAAAAGACTTAAAAGTGTGTGCCAAAGAGTCAAGCGACCTATATTTCAAAACAGAAGGAGTAATTTTATTCGAGAACTAAATCACCCTAGTTAACCTTGGGGCGAGAGTTTGGCATGCATTCTAATGCTCTTAAAAAATATTGTTTTGTGACTTATTTTTTAATTTTTTCTTTTGAATAAAAATTGATGTTTGAATTTTTATATACGAAAAGAAAATCTCAAAAATAAATTACGGAACTATATTTTATAATAGACTTGAAATGCGTGTCGAGCGGTGAAAAAACTATAAAGAAATGAGAGGAACGGGGAGAGTAATATTTATTATAAATGAAAAATATAAAAAATTGATTGGTGGAAAAACTTAATTCTAATTATGTATTTGCATTATTCATTATATCTATCGAATTTTTACATATTTGTGATAAATCTCTAACAAGATTTTATCTCATTTGTAATACCATACTATTTTCAAAATACAACTAATCAATATGTTCAATATCATCGAAACACAATCTTTTATACATTTAATAAATTGTACATGTCTTACATATCCAAGTTAGCCAGTCAGTTCAATCCAACTCCAATCCCTTGAAAATGATCTTCGAATTTAACTATCATCCATATGAATTCTCTTATGTCTCGTTTGGAAACCTGGATTTAATTTGAAATTTTGAATTTGATTAAATAACCTGTTTAAAAATTTGGATTTGAAATCCAAACATTCAAATATTAAAGCATCTCCAACAGCTTACTTATATGGTGTCCTAAGTTATTTTGATAAGAAATATGACAAAAATACAACTCAAGCATATTGAGTATAACACATCACAGCGTCAAGCACATGTTGCTCGTGCTCACCACAGTGATATAATAGCTCAACATAAAGATACACTAGTAGACTTAAGTGTATTGTTTCATGATTTACAGATGCCACATCATCCACCATGAGCTGTCAACAGCTGCTAGTTAGTTAGATGTTTAGATACAATACAGTTGTATATACACCTAGTTAGTTAGCATAGGCACGATGCAGTTAGAGTAGACCTGTATATAAACAGTAGCAAGCTATGTATTCATTCATTTTGATATATGAAAACATACAGCAAAGCTTAGTATATTCATTTCTTTCTCTCCAAGATTAGTATCAAAACTGTTAGTTTAGTGTTAGTAAGTGAAATTCAACATGGTATCAGAGCAGGACGACCTTGGTTAGGCGATTTCAGATCTTCGTCTCTGCAATCTTTGATCGATTCTCTAGTATAATCTCCGATCCAGGTGTTTTCTGTTCATTTACGCTTCATCTGCACTCCATACTTGTTGATTTCTCGAAGTGATTCATTGTTTGATTCACTAATTGATCTGATTGTCTCACTGATTGATCTGGTTATTCTGATCTGTTGATTAATTGTTCTGAATTCACATTTCTTCACAATTTCATCTGTTTTCATCATGTCTCGAACTACAAATTCTGCATATAATGCTAATCAGGATCCTGCTAGTCCTTTTTACATCCATCCTAATGATAATACTTCTACTCAACTTGTTTCTGTCAAGTTTGATGGTACTGGATACGCTAATTGGAAGCGATCTATGTTGCTTAGCTTAACTGTAAAGAACAAACTCGGTTTTGTCAATGGTACAATATTAGTGCCTGATGAGAATGATGTTGATTTTTTGGCTTGGGAACGTTGTAATTCTCTGGTTGCTACCTGGCTGTTGTACAATCTTGATGATAATATTGCTCGAAGTGTTCTCTTTAAGAAAACTGCAAAAGAAATCTGGATGAATCTTGAATCTCGATTTGGCAGTGTGTCTCTCACACAAGTCTATTCTCTTGAACAAAAACTGGCTGAAATCACTCAAGGAAAATTGAGTGTTTCTGAATTCTATACTGCTATTACAACTCTCTGGGATAATCTTGATGATGCAGATCCATTTCTTCAGAATACTTGTGGTTGTGGTCTCAGTTTGAGAGTCCAACAGAAAACTCAAGAACATCGTTTGATGCAATTTTTAATGAAGTTGAATGATCAATATTCAGCAGTGAGGGCAAATATTTTGATGATGTCTCCACCTCCTACTGTTGATCAAGCTTACAGGTTGATTGCACAAGAAGAAAACCACAAAGAAATGACTCTGGCTAAACCTGAAAGTATGGCATTCTATGCAGATCAAAGAGGTTCTGGAAACAATAAGAATCAGTATTCTGGAAATTACTCACAGAAGTTTGGGAACAACAATGGCCAGGACAGGAAGCCTAAATCAGGAGCAAATTATTACTGTACTAATTGCAAGGTTCCAGGTCATAGCATTGATAGATGCTTTAAGATTCATGGTTATCCTGCAGGCTTTAAGCCAAAGGAGAGGAGAATTGCAGCTGCTGTCACAACTTCTGCTGGAACAGAAGGATCAAATTCACTCTCAAATGATCAATACAACAAGCTGATAAATCTGCTTTCTAAACATGACATTGCATCCAACACTGACACAGATTCCAGCCAAGCTCTTTTGGCAGGTAAAACTTGTATGATATCTTGTCTTGATTCTGGTTGGATTTTAGACAGTGGTGCAACAGATCATATTTCTCCTTACTTGGAGAATTTTACTTCATATACTGCTTTTGCCAGTTCAGATAATTGTATTACTGTCCCAGATGGTCGAAAAATTAAAGCTCAACATATAGGGACAGTTGACTTGGGCAATAACATCATTCTGCAAGATGTTTTACATGTGCCAGAATTCCAGTTCAGATTAATTTCTGTCCACAAGTTGTGTTCTGACTTGAAATGTGATATCACATTTAACAAAACTTCATGTTTTTTACAGGGCCATTTTCAGAGCAAACAGCCAATTCTTCTTGGTAAGCTCAGAAATGGTCTCTACACAGTAGACTCCCAGTCTCCTAAAGTTGCTCCTAAAGTTTGTTTTGCTGCTACAAATGAAGCTCATCTTTGGCATCTGAGGCTTGGTCATATTCCATATCAGCAATTAAAGCATTTGTCACCATCATGTGATATAAAGATTGCTAAAGATACTACTATCTGTCAAATTTGTCCTTTAGCTAGACAAACCAGACTTCCATTTTCTAGTAGCAATATTAAGAGTACTGCTATTTTACAACTGTTACATATTGATTTGTGGGGACCATACAAGGTCAAGACACACTATGGATGTACACAGTTTATTACTATTGTTGATGATTTCAGCAAATTTACTTGGATTCAACTCATTAAGTTCAAGTCTGATGCAGCTTCAGTAATAGAGAATTTTATTGTATATGCTGAAAAACAACTTAAAAAGTCTGTTTTAGGCATAAGATCAGATAATGCATCTGAACTCTGTGAGGGTCGACTAAAACTTTTTTTGCAGAATAAAGGGATTGCTCACCAGACTAGTTGTGCTTACACACCCCAACAAAATGGGGTGGTAGAGCGCAAACATAGACACCTCTTGGAGACAGCTCGTGCTCTATTGTTTCAGTCCAGAGTTCCAGACAAATACTGGGGAGAATGTGTTCTATGTGCTTCATACTTAATAAACAGAATGCCACTTTCTTCTATCAACAATCAAACTCCATATAAATTGCTTCATGATGGAACTGATCCAGATTACACTATCCTTAAGCCCTTTGGTTGTCTCTGTTATGTAGCCACTTGCAAGGTTGATAGATCCAAACTGGAGCCTCGATCTTCACCTTGTGTCTTCCTTGGATATACACCAACACAAAAAGGATACAAGGTACTAGATCTGAAAACTCAAAAATTATCTGTATCCAGAGATGTTCAGTTCCATGAGTTACATTTTCCATATCATCACTTAGCAAATGATCCCAACTATTATGTTAATTCTGGTATATATTTACCAGCTGTCACCACTCTCACCACAGATCTGTATTCTGAGCTGGTACATCAGTATACAGATACTAATCATGCTTCCAGTTCCTCTACACATACTATATCTCATGAATCTAGTTCTGAACATTCTAATGCATTTGATTCTGGAAATCATACTGAACCTGATTCTGTGACTTCTGAGAATACTACTAATACCCAAACCAACACTCATGTTGATCCTATACGCACATCTACCAGAGTTCGAAAACAACCTGAATATCTTAAGGATTTTCAATGTCACACTGCATATACACATCACAGCGCTCTTTTGTCTCAAAATTCTTTTCTTACTGAACCTAAGACCTATAAAGAGGCATCTTCACATCCACTCTGGAAAGAAGCTATGGACAAGGAAATTGCAGCATTGTTGGTAAACAAAACTTGGGATCTTGTCCCTCTGCCAAAAGGAAAAAAGGCAATTGGTCACAGATGGGTATTCAAAGTTAAACTGAAGTCTGATGGTTCTCTGGAACGTTGCAAAGCTCGACTAGTTGCAAAGGGATATAATCAACAATACGGAATTGATTACGAGGAAACATTTTCACCAGTTGTTAAGATGAATACTATACGTTGCATACTGGCACTTGCTGCTAGCAGAAGTTGGAAAGTATTTCAATTAGACGTAAACAACGCGTTTCTTCATGGCAATTTATCTGAGGAAGTTTACATGACAGTTCCGGAAGGGATTCCCAATCCACATAATCTTGTATGTCGTCTGCGTAAATCTCTGTATGGCCTGAAACAGGCATCCAGAGAATGGTTTGACAAGCTTCAAAGTGAACTGCTTGATCAGGGTTTTGTTAAGTCTAAAAATGATTGTTGTTTGTTTATCAAGCGGGATGACACACACATTACAATAATGGCTGTCTACGTTGATGATATCATAATCACAGGAACAGATATAGCTTCCATTACAGCAATCAAGCAGCATCTTGATCTTGCTTTCAGCATTAAGGACCTGGGTGTTCTTCATTACTTTCTTGGTATCGAAGTTGATTATGTACCAGATGGCACTGTATTAACTCAGTCAAAATTTACTAAAGAACTTCTACACAATCTGCCTTTTGATGTTTCAAAGAAGGTAGCTACTCCATTGCCTGCTGCACTCAAACTGAATAATGAGACAGGACCATTGATCCAAGATCCAGAAATATACCGTTCTTTGGTGGGCAAGCTTAACTATCTCACAAATACACGTCCTGATCTTAATTACTCAGTCCAAGTTCTCAGTCAATTTATGCATGCTCCACGAGTCCCACATTGGGAAGCCTTGATACACACAATACGTTACATTGCTCACTCATGTCATCAAGGTATTTTACTACGAGCATCAGACCAGTTAACACTCCAAGCGTATTCTGACAGTGACTGGGCTGCATGTCCAAACACTCGACGCTCTATCACTGGCTATGTTTTACTATTTGGATCCTCTCCTGTAGCATGGAAATCAAAGAAGCAAAGCACAGTATCAAGATCATCTTCTGAAAGTGAATATCGAGCCATGGCTTCTGCTGCAGCTGATGTGACTTGGACAGTAAGATTACTTGAAGAACTTGGAGTCACAAACCTGAAACCAGTCACTCTTCATTGTGACAATCAGTCATCTATAGCCATTGCAAAGAATCCCGTGTTTCATGAACGCACAAAACACATTGAAATTGACATGCATTTCACTCGAGACAAGGTTATGGAAGGTCTTCTGCAGCTTACTTATCTTCCTACAACACAGCAACTTGCTGATGTTTTCACAAAGATACTGCCAGCTTCCCAATTTGATCTTCTTCTATCCAAGCTAGGAGTGATTTCTTCCCCTCCTACCTTGAGGGGGGATATTGAGTATAACACATCACAGCGTCAAGCACATGTTGCTCGTGCTCACCACAGTGATATAATAGCTCAACATAAAGATACACTAGTAGACTTAAGTGTATTGTTTCATGATTTACAGATGCCACATCATCCACCATGAGCTGTCAACAGCTGCTAGTTAGTTAGATGTTTAGATACAATATAGTTGTATATACACCTAGTTAGTTAGCATAGGCACGATGCAGTTAGAGTAGACCTGTATATAAACAGTAGCAAGCTATGTATTCATTCATTCTGATATATGAAAACATACAGCAAAGCTTAGTATATTCATTTCTTTCTCTCCAAGATTAGTATCAAAACTGTTAGTTTAGTGTTAGTAAGTGAAATTCAACAAAGCATAGTCCTAGTGATGTCTTAAAAAATTAGGATGCACATTTCATTCCTCATTTTTAAGGATTGTGGAACCATTCCTCATACTACTTTAAATAATAAATTATTCACTCTTCTCCTTTTGTCGCACTTTCCCTCCTTTTTCTAACTTATTTTCCATCTCATTTTCTCGTGGCTCTTATTATAATTCATAACTGTACTTTTGAAATTCGGACAGTCTTTTCAAAAATTTGCTTCATATTTTCTGCGTCACTTCAAACCACATGAACAACCATAGAACTTTCAGATTCCTCATCTGTTCAGCACCAATTGTTGCCCACTTTTCATAATCGTAGGCCTCGTGTTTCTCTCTAGATTTTAATATATTTTTTTTCCGTTTGAGTGTATATGCAGCAGAAGAAAATTATAGCCGTTTGAAAGTAAAATTGGGCAGGATAGAATGATAGTGCTATATGCCTATATCGATATGAAAGTCACAAAGATGGGTAAATTTTGAATTATAGGATATTTCAAATATATTATTATTATAATAATGATAAGGAATGTAAATAGGGAATGTTGTTGGAGTTCTCATTCAATAAAATATAGGAATGCCTTAAAAGAGATACTCCCTCTGTCCCTTGATTTATATACACTTTCCTTTTCGGGATGTCCCATTCAATTTTATACATTTTAAGACTTTCCAAAATAGTAAACTTTTATAATATAAAAATCCCATTCACCCACTACTTCCATCTACTTTTTCAAATCTATCAATTAAAAATGCATGATCCCACCACTTTACCTACTTTTCTTTCTTTTTCTCATTACTTTACATTAATTTATACACTTTTTTTGGTCTCCGTGTCCATTCCAAACGTATTATCTCAGAAAGACGGAGAGATATATTTTATTATATATTTAAGGAAGCTGTTACGACTCTTCCGGAGATGCTCTTGCTGTAAATATGAGAATCTACTTATATCTACTTATCTACTTATATATATAGTAGCCCAACAGGTTCGTGTCAAGCCTCCCTCCTGAGCAAATAAATTACCTAGCTCCGAACTCGAGCCTAACTCCGAACCTAAGTCCTCCTCATACATATAAAAAAAATGTTATTCATGGGACTCGAACCCAAGACCTCTTCATTACAATTACACCACTCAAACCACTTGAGCTACACAGGCAATTAATCTTTTTATTCAAAAGCATTAAACTCATACATTAAAACTGTTGTATTTATATTCTTTTCGATATTTATTTATTTGAGTTAAGTTATTATTTTAGGTAAGTCTCATATGTTTTTTACATGATAGATTAATATTCATAAATTAATTACTTATGTAATAAATTTAAATTTGAAAAAGAATTTGAACAATTGGGCTCGAGCCATGTTTCAGACTTCAAAAAATGGATATAATTCATATTTGAATAAAATTGGACAAATCTAACTTAATACTTTAAACGAGTGCCGATACAATATAGAGAAATTTAATTCATGAATGTGAGAAATAAGCACAAAAACTAAGATTTCGGTGAGCATCTTTGAAAGGAAAAATTGATGGACTTTCAACATGGACTATGTCATATTTTTTTTTAATTATAAAAGATGACTTATAAAGAGATTACAATATTTTGAAGAACATGAAATAAGATAACTGAAAGAATATTTTTATTTAGATTACATTTTATTTTAAACTTATGAATTCAGAATTCGACGTGTAACCAAATCTTTCTGATTTTTTTTTATAGATATAAGAATAGTGACAAAGACATCAAATTTGGTGTTAGAAAATATGTCTAAATGATGTGATTTTGGTGATATATGAATTTGAAATATTATAACTTGTGATACAAAGGTGAATTTAGGAAAATTCTATGCTGTTAATCAAAAGTCAACCAAATAATAATAAAACGTGTTCACCAGACCTACTAAAAAGAATTGAGTTATAAATTTTACTTGCTTAAAATAAAATAACACAGAGAAATAAGTTATATATATATATTAAAGTCTTAAAACTATAATTTTAATATGCCATCCATCAATGTATAACATACGAGTTAAATAAAATGATTCAAACTATAATTAAATTAATTAATCATTTACAAATTAAACTAATAAAATATAATTAATTTTGAAATGGATAATCCGACGCGATAAGGTGAAAACTAATATCTGATTAAACGGGAATAGAACAAGAATAGTTTTTCATAATCCAGAATATCGAACACCTGATTTGATATTTAACAACTGAACATGATATACTACATTACTCACCCCTAAGAAATAAGAGTATCAAAATATTTAAAAATGTGAGTTTGCACAAAACTAAAAAAGTAACTATACGACTAATTAAACTAAAAATTTCTTATTTTTATGAACTTCATGGTGCCCAACTGACATCTACTCTATTTTTGCTATTTGAGATCTGGTTTATAACATTTACATGAAAAATCATTAAAAGTCTTAATCAACAAACTCAGAAAACTAATGATAAAAAAATTAATATTTTATAACAAGACAATATTATAACACGCGGTATCAAAGTAATAATCATCTAATATTTTAAATTAACAAAAAAATATATAAGACATTGAAGTACTATATAATTGATATGAAAATTAAAAGGGTAAGCTACATCAAACGTGCCGAAATTTTTCGGGTACAATTATAAGGTTAGTAGTTCAATTGATGCTTTTATAATAAAGGGTAGGGTCTTTTACATACAATATATGTTTCAATTATTATTTATACAAGGTGTGTGCAACATATGATATAAAAGAATGTGTTGATGGTCTATCTATCATATATCACTTAACTATTACACAAACGTACGCTCAAAAAAAGAGAAATAAATATAAAACAACGCGGACCACACATCTTCATCTAATCATGATTTAGGATATCATAATTCACATATCAAGAACAAGTTTTCGTATTGGATGAAATAATTTAATAATTTTTAACAATAAATTACAAATCTTTTTAATGAGGTATAATATATTTAAATTCTAAAAGTTTCAGGATTAATTTCGAATATAATTTTGAACATGTAGATAATATGGTAGTGGCCTCTATATCCTAACGAATTAGAATATAAAAAAATCAGTTCAAATGTTGTTTTTGATCCATATTTTTTTTTAAATATAGTACATATTATTACTATATATCAATGCTATTAGATTGTAAATGTTACATTTCATATTTACATATTCTGTTAAAAAAAAAAAGACGTAATAGTTATGCTCGAAATAATATGATGACACACGAATATTATTTAAAACACAACAAAAACTAGAGTCCCGTGCCTCGCACGGGCTTTTATGCTAGTTTGAAATAACAACTCAAATATTTGTCGTTTGAAATCTATCATTTTAAATGAAATGTATGTTCCCAAATGCCCTCTTATTTCATTTCATTTATTTTGTTAATGTCATGTTATTTAAGGAAAATAGAACCTATGCTTAGACTTTTCATATTATTTAATAAAAGAAATCAAAAGACCCAAAATTATGTTCACCAAAAATTTTTTAAATATATGTTTCGAAGTAGTTTTTTGGACTATCATGAGAAATTAAAATCTCCATTCTTCAGGTTTACTCTTTTATATTTTTGTGTTTCTTAAACTTAAAATCATTAATTTATTTTATCTTGTCGTATATTATATCAGACTAACAATTTCTTTACATAATATATCTAATAAAAATAAATTTCAAGAGTTGGCAAAAAAAATAAAAATAAATTTCAAGAGTGATAGCTAAAATATACATATATAAACAAAATAGGGTTATTTGATAAAAAAAAACAAAATAGGGTTATTTTTTCAAGATAGCAAAAGTTTGGTCAAACCGTTGTTTCTCCTGTTTTTCGCGTTAACGACCGTTAACCTATGTTAAGTATTACTCCCTCTGTTTTTTTTTATAGGTCACTTTTGACTTGGGCACGTACTTTTAGGTGGGTTGACCGTATAGTAAAATTTAATATTTTTAATTGATTTTTTTGTGGATTTAAATTTTGATTATATATTTTTATTCAGAAAAAAAAAATTCAAAAATAATACTCTTAACTATCCGGTCAAAACAGTTAAAAGTGTGTGCCAAAAAATCACACGTCATATATTAAAAAACGGAGGGAATAAATATTAAAGAGTATATTTTAAAAGCTAATATTTTCCCAATTTTGTAAAAAATTGACTGATTATCAACTATTGATTTGTAAATTTTTGTGAACTTTAGCTGCCATCGTGAAAATTACTCTTTATTTTTAATACTCAACAATGTACCATAATGATTTTTGACGACCGACATTTTATTATAAAACAGAAGAAAAGACCGGTCAATTTATC
This sequence comes from Daucus carota subsp. sativus, assembly GCF_001625215.2. NCBI lineage: Eukaryota > Viridiplantae > Streptophyta > Magnoliopsida > Apiales > Apiaceae > Daucus > Daucus carota. Next base: position 54,183,990 of record NC_030383.2, on the reverse strand, counting down.
GGCACTTAAAAAAACAATATTTTATGAAAATCTGAAAACTTTAGCCACCAATAAAATTTACATATAGAAATATCATAAAATTTTCGTTTCATAATTCATACTGCTGATAAAAGAAGATTGAAATTGTCGGAAAAAAGAACCTGGAAATTTCTGCAAAATTAAATCAAAATTTGAGTGCAGAAACCAGAACACGTTTCCATTCGCAAAGCTCCATATAATTTTGGTACTTCTCGACCCTTACGTGCAAAGCCCATCGACAAAATGTGTGTTTTGTGTCAATTATTAATCTAGGCCAATCATTCGATCATTTAATTTGATGGGGTCGATCTAATTCTAGGTTTGTGCAGGTGAATTTTTATGGCCAGCCCCAATCTCACGTGGTTGCAGAAAAAGATTAACGGCCCACTTTAAGGATAACCACTAATCGAGTCTTAAACCACTGGTTACGGATCCGTATATCGAATTCATAAGACGTGTCCTCCTACAGAATCATTGGATGGGCCAGAATCATCAGATGGGCCACAACACATTTGGATATGATCCTGTGGTTCATAATCATAAATGATGAGATATATTTTGGCCCTTGATTTGATAGTTGATGCTTTATCGACTGGTAGAGATTAGTTAAGATAATGGACCCTTCTAAATTTCGGTAAGCCCATAGAATAAACGCATTTCCTTTGCTTTGAAGTTTCGAGGGTTCAATCATTAGTCATTTATGGGGCCAATAGTTGGGTTCTTGGCACGGTGAAAGTTGTTATTTTCAGTCCAAAGATTATACTCCCTGTGTTGTTTTATAGGCTGTTTAAGGTTTTTTCACACATTATTACATTAAAACATATATTAACTCTTTTTTTCTTCATCTTTGCCCTCGTTTGATGTCTCTCCTCCTTTTTTCTCTTGACTTATGATATTAAATAAGGGTAACAAAAGTAATTAGACAACCCAACTACTTTTGGAAAGAGAGAACGATCTACATTTATAAATAAACAACATTTTTAACTCCCATCTCTCTCTCCTCTGCCATCTCCCTCTTCTCCCCCGTTCCAGTCGCCGCCGAAGCCCGTCGGCGTTGCCGTCGCAGCACCGGCCAGCCACCACCACCAGCATCGCCCATCAATTCCAAACCACAACAATCCCCAAATTTCAACCTGAATTAACCTATACCAACTATTAAACAACAAGCCCCAAAAAAATTTTATACACATATATAAACCCTATCTTAGTTTCTTATTCATATTTTTTGGGGAAAAAGTCATGGTTTTGCTCAACATAAGATTGTGTATATTGAGACTGTCTTTTTTATAGTTTCAATACCAGGGACTATTGAGTAGCAGTCATATTGAAATCTTCTGGTACGTTTTTGTTGCTCGTCGGATTTTACATGGGCTAGTCAGGGGCAAGCTAATTATTCGGAGCCAACTCAGTGAGTAAACCCGATGAGTCAGAGATGAAATCATCAAAATGATGTCGTGCAACTGTTTTGCCCTTTGAAGGTGAATACGGGTAAGTCCGTGAGTTTTGAGGCCACGGTACAAGTAAGTCGTTTTTCTTTTTTTGTTTAAATGAGTTGATCACTAAGAAAAGAAGATGAGTTTATGCTTCTCTGTTTAGTTTTGTGGTCTGATTCTGGTATCATTTATTTTGGAGTCACCGATTTTTCCGTGACCGAGTTGCATCATTGAGTCATTATGTTTAGTTTTTCCTTCAGTTGACTCGATAGGAGTCGATTATTGAGTTCAGATTCTGGTTTACGTTTTTGATTGCTGCTGCTTGCTTGATTTTTGCTTGTGTTTATGCCGAGCTGGTATCTAGTCTGTGTCTAGGCTGAGTTTTTGTCTGTATTTTGAATTGCTCGATTTATTAATTTGATGACATGTTATTTTCGTTTTGCCTAGTCTTGGTCTGGCTTGCTATTCATGGTCGGATTTTTGGAGGTGGTGTAGGGGTGACTAATTAGTGCGAGTTGATTATTCTGATTGACTAATTTTGGTGCATAATTTAGTTTTAAGTTTTGATTTTTGAATAGGTGGATTTTAGTAATTGTAGATCTTTATTGTATTATATATGGCAAGTTGACTCTTTTTTTGCTCAGATTTGGAATTTGAATTTTCTCTACCCTAATTAGGGATTAATTGATTCCATTCATGTTTTTGAAAAATTGTGTGTTTGGTAAGTGTTTATGTGCATTTATTCCGCTTAATTGGCATATTAAATTTGTTAATTTATTAATATTTATGAATATTTATTGGGTGCCATAATCGATGGCTTTTATTAGGTCTTGATAACGTTCAAGGAGTTTGTACCAATTTTGGTGGCCATAATTGGTGGCATATATTTTTGGACCAATATTGGTTGGCATGATTATCGGCCTATTGTCCTAAATGAATATTTTGCGGTTAATTTTGTTCTTGGATTAATAATTTGAATTTCTTAATTCTTATACTTTGTGATGTTATGATAACCCTTTTATTGACTAATTGGATTATTAAATAATTAATTTACGTTGATCGGGATATAAATATGATTTAATTTGTAACTTCCCTCTTTTCCTAACAAAAATCTTTAATTTTTGTTTTTGTTTTTTTGTTCCCACAAGAAAATATTAATATGTATTACGATTTCTTTATATTGCGTGTCTAACCAAAGTTCTTACTTTGGTTAGACATTATCACTTTTCATATTTGTATCGTATTTTTATTAGTTCTAAAATTTTTATTTTTGAATAAGATGTTATATTATTATATTTATTTTTGTCAGGATTTATATGTCATAATTGGGTTTATTTTCTCCAAAATACTTTTTTCTTTAATTTATCATTCTTATGTTTGTTTTTGCTTGGTTTGTTTTTCAGGATCTTGGAGAGAGACCTTACGGGTTTTCTTATAAGACTTTAAAGTCTTATTATCTAAACGTCCGGAGATATCTTTGCGTATCTTTCGGTTAGATGATAAACTTTATTGGATGAAAGTAATCCCTGATGCGGCTATTGTATCTATGATACAACTCATCTACGAGTATGTAGATCCTGACAAAAAAAAAAAATAATAAACAACATTTTCTAAAATACCTATAAAACAAAACAGACGAAGTATAAATTGTGTTTTCATCATCACTGCCCCTCCTACTTTTACGTTTTTATGTTATTTTTGGATATTCAATATCATACTTTTTTATATTTTTAGAAAAATTTAGGTATCCAATCTTAATTATTGATTTTTAATTGATTTCGCTCACATTAATAATAATGTGATCTCACATTTGTACATAAATCATTTAACTAAAATCATTTATTTAATTATCACATCGTTTTAAATAAATAAATAAAACAAAATTTAGGATACATTACGTTCTACTATTTTCTAACTGAGAATTATAAACTGTTGTGCTCACCACGGTTCCTTTGACTCGCCAAATCATTCGCTGACTCCGAGAACGGTAAAATTTATACTTCTTGTCCCACCCAATTTTTTTACAGAAAATTTTTGTAATGTAAAAAAATGAATGGGATGTTAAAAAAAAAGGTAAAGACACTGTGAATCGAAATGAATCCATACTATTCGTGACTCGGATGACAGTAAAATTTATAAAACACTGTGAAATTGAATTCTCAAACTTCCTTTTTTGTTAAAAGTTAAGTAGTAGTCTAAACTACAACGTCATTCGGCTCAATTTTAAATTATGATTCATGATTTAATGTGACTTAATGTGATAAATGGTGCAAAATATATGTTTGAGATTGTGATTTATTAATGACTTATAATTATTAAAGATATAACAATAACAATAATATAAAAATGATTTGTGACTAACTTATGATTTATTAGTAATTTTTATAAAAAATTTATAAAAATAGGCTCTGCGTTGCTATGAAAAAATCGTCTACTTTGTCATCATAAAAAATAGAGTAGCATCTTAAATTAAATTGATTATAATTATTGGTTAAATTGAATCTATAAGACATTATGTAAAATTTGCTGAACTTGTAAGATATCATGCTTCGATGATATTGACCATGTTGGTTGGTTATAATTAAAAATAGTATGTTATTAATATGTAAATTGTTATAAATAAATTATATCAGTTTAATATCATAATAAATGATGTGCAATCTTACTTCTTTTAAAGATATGTAGAGATTCGACAAATATAGTCTATCTATAAAAAGTTGACTAAAATTAAAGACAATGGATGCGTATTGGTTGGAGTGTGATTTTCGAAGAGATATGCTATATTTTTTTTATTTTTGATGCCAACTCAGTTTTTAGTTTGGGTTTTCGTGGTTTGAGATGCTCAATGGTGATTTCATTGTTTTATGATCAAATTATTTTATTTTTCACAAGACTTGTGAGTTTATCACCTTCCATTTACATATAGTATCCGCCTCTTAAAAATATTACTCACTCTGTTTTTTTTTATATGACACTTTTGACTTGGGCACGTAACTTTAGGTGGGTTGACCGGGTAGTAAAAATCATTATTTTTAATTGATTTTTTTTGTGAATTAAAATTTTGATTTCATATTTTTATTCAGGAAAAGAAAATTTCGAAAAAAATGTTTTTAACTACCCGGTCAAAGCACTTAAAAATGTGTGCCAAAAAGTCAAACGTCATATATTAAAAAACAGAGGGAGTATTAACTAACCATTTTTGTAACAATTCCAACAGAATATTCAAAAACGTGGACAATTTTTATCATCTATCAAATTCTGACAAACGATTAGGATAGATAAGCTGGAGAACAAATTCCGATATTCAAAGACTTTTTCTTCACATATTAACTGTTTATTACTTGACTCTTGTAGTTTAAGATGAAAACTATTTTTCAGAGTTTCTAGATTTGAGAAATTTTTCCCGAGTGAAGGGTTAAATGTCTTACAATTTAGAATATGTTGTAACAAATCTTGGATTGGGGGTAAGCCATAATCAAATCCAAAATCTGGAAAACCATCAGTCCATCCCTCCTAAGCTATCCAATCAACTCACTTATTACTGATATAAATCATGAAACTGACAATATATGTAGATATGATCTTTAAGTTTTGATACAATCTATCTCCGCAAAAAATATAATACTCTCCAGACTGCAGAGTCTGCTACAAGATGGGAGGAATTCCACCACCCTTTCCTCAGAAGGGCCGAGTTTGAAACACAAATCAGATTTTGTATCTAGAAATATCAGTGGACAATTCATCAGCCCATTCCTCTTGTTCAACAGTTCACGCACATCACCAACTATTACACATTTGTTTATTTTGGATCCTTGAATTTTGAGGACACTTGCCACCTTTGTCTTTGCATGTATTTCTTTTTGCAAAGGTTTTATGTCCCCCTTGAGCTGCTCGAATAGCCCTCCGTCTTTGCTTTGTTAGACTCTCCTTGAGTTCAAGATTATCTTGAAGCTCACTTCCTTCTTCATCATCCTGGTTTAGTGAAACAAATCTTAGAACTTGACATAATAATATTTTGGCCAGTCATATGATGAATAAGTAGCTCAGTAACAACTAACAAGGCGTAAACAGTTGAACACAAGCGACCAAATATCATTTCCAGGACAAGATACCTGGTCACTTAGATCTTCAGTCTCATCTCCATTTCCTTGGCTTGCTTCAGTGGATTGCTGTGTAACCTTAACTTCGTGTTGCTCACCAGATACCTGCAGATCAATGAAAAACTCATGATCTTACTAACTATATTTACAGCAAAAAGGGATTTATCCAACAGTAAAATAGCTAATGTTACAATCACCCATGCATTCTACCAGAATTATATTATCACAAAATTTCCACGCATTATTGTATGGACAGGCAAACCTACAGAAAGTGTGTACTTGGGGCGCCTCCACCCTATCACTTGTAATGAATGTGTTTAGTCATTAATTAAGAAAACATAATTAACACTTTTAAACAAGTTTAAAATGGTATATTTGTTATGCTGATAATGCTGTTCCAAGCAAATCATATGATGCCAAATGCAGTCAACTTAATCAGTATCTAATCATTAACCAAGTAGGCAAGTACAGAAGTACTGAGCATCAGAATGTTAAATAGGCACCCCCATTTGGCATTGACAGAGCCAGGAGTCTTTTAGGAAACAGACTCACCAATCCTAAGATGGAGGTGAAGTCTGCGGACATCCTACCCACCCAAAACCGCACCCTAGAAGCAAAATATACTGGGTATGTTTACTTTGATTTTTATGCGCCACCATGTTATTACCCTGGTATGGCATCAAGAAAGAAACAATTAAAAGATACTGAAACACTATCCTATGTAGAACTTGTAATGTCGATGAAATTTCTTTATTCTTGGCAACACATTTAACAAATTTAGTCAATTCCCTAAAGTTACTTTTGGGATCCAATTCAGCACATATTTATAATCTAAAATGGTAACCAGACTTCCACCTTTGACAACCTATGATTATGATATATGAGGCTTACAATAGCACCTGGACATGAAGTTAAAATTTTAGTACTCGTAGGTCGGTTGCTGATCAACTGCATAACCTACAGATATAGCACGTCAAACCATTTGCAATGCTGAAGGCTCCTTGTAAGATACTGATTACCTAGTATGTCCCAACAGACACAAGGACTACCAATAATAAATCAAGCTGGGCAGCACCGGCCACTGTGTCTTTGGTAAAATGTTTCTCTCCGTAGTAAGTTTATTTCACACATATTTTGGCTCTTTCCTTAATTCTTGTCCATAGTATGTAAAGCAGTAAAAATCATGTGCTTATCAATAAAACGTTAGTAAAGAGTATATCAAGTTCAGTGATGTCCTTTTTGAGTATGTACTAAAATAACCATTAGGTCAGGTATCCGAACACTTAGTAAAGTGAAAAAAAATTCTTATATGAAGAATAAGCGCAAGGCTAGCTACGCACATCACAAACTTCCTCAGATGCTGCTGAAGTGAGAGCATTGTGCGCTAGGTACCGCCTCTGTTTTACACTATCTATGATATATTAGTACAGAAAACTATTAGTTGCTCAACATGTGTGCAAACGATCGCATTGGTATAGATAATTGTGACAATATTCAGACCTGGGAGAAAGTAACAGGGGTAATACCTTATCCTTCAAGGTCAATGAACTCAAATCCACAGCTGGTTCACTTATTGTGTTCAAGCGATGTTGTTTATGTCCAGTTTCATCATCTTCAGTGTCATCATCTCCAGAACTTGACTCATCATCAATATCTCCTCCATTAAACTGCAGATCCAAAGTAATAATCGAAAAGATCAAGTGCCAATACTAATAAAAGAAATCTAAACACAGAAGCATTCCCAAAATATATTACAGCACCACCAGATAGACACGGTACTTCATTCAACTGATATCATCCTTAGATAGTACTAAATTCACTGCATAAAATCTATAAACCAAACTGATGAGCAAACTAAGGGAAGTATGAACTTCTTTTAATCCAGAAAAGAGGTGCAGAAATCTACCTAATTAAAAGCTTTGAATCTTTCCATCAAGAAGGACAATTAAATAAAAAGTGACAATGGGATGACTAATGAGTAATGAGAGGAAGAATAAATCTAGAGGAAGAGAAAACAAAATCAACAATTACCAAAATTAATATACATTTGACTGAATGACTCAACAAGAATCAACAACTATTTAAAGCGAGCCTGACCAAGCCTAGCTTTATTCCTTCTGTCTCCTCCAAGTCATCCCTGAAAGCATAATTATTCCTAATAGAAATATTGCAAATAAATACAACCGACTCTGTTTAGAATCTTCTTTTATTGGGTTTGTGTTTATAATCTGTAATATTAATCCAGCCAAGTCTTTTGAAACTGTATTATATCACAAAACAGATTATCTCCTTTAGTAAACATATAACCGACAACCAGATTTCTAAAAAAGAAAAGGGATCTAACTGTCTTCAGTAGAGCTGATGAAGCATGTTATCTCTTATCATCACAAGTTGGTTTACAATGTACAATATTGGAATAAGTTTGAGGCTCAGCACCTATAATTGGGTCAACGTTAGATTTGTGGACAAGAGACATCAATAACCACTCAAAACATTATAATTTATAATTCGCTGCATTCGGTACAGACGGATGAAACAAATGTAAGCCTCACTAAGCGTGTATCACTGGACTGCATTACACAATTTAAGAGAAGTTGTAGCTTTGTCTAAGGGTACTTTCAGTAGTAATCATAATCGATGTAACAACAAAATTAATAGACTCTAGGATCATAAATCCGATCTATTTGTACTTACAATGAATGGTAGTTAATATGTTACACTACAAATATAACAGAGCATTGTAAATGTAGACAGTCGTTTCACAGAAAATAGTTAGTACCTATGAAAACATATAATCAACCCACCTTTTCAATATCAGCTTGAACTTTTTTAGTAAAACCACTTGCAGCTAGTTCTTTGTCGAGGGCATCAGAAACTTTTGTTATTGAAGAAAAGTTTAGCCTGTCAGATACATCTGAGACTAGATCCGAGCCATTGGAATCCTCCAAGTTCTCTTGATAAGAGATGTTAAACCTGAAATAGTATTCGAGGCATGAAGACCATAATACTATAAAGAACATTCTGTAACCAGAAAAAATTACTATCAACACCGAATAGTTACCAGAACGCAATATATTAATGAAAATGTCTTAGTAGAAGACTTAAATCTCCATCTTCAAAAATAGATTGCTTTATTAAACAGTTTTTCTCATCATTTCTTAACAGATATCTGTAATCTTTGCATTTTAGGTTGTAAATTGACAATGGAGACCGATGGTGAATTGACGTAATCTACAATATCAAGGAAAAGGTAAATTAAAAATAGAATTGTAGGTTGCACACAAACAGAAATTCTCATCAGAAAACAGAGATTAAAATTTAGCTTGTCAGTTTCATAGTTTGCTAATCATTTCCTAGATACTGCAAATTATAGATCCCAGAAATTAAATCCAACCTTTTCCTGAAAAATTTAAAGATGCATTCAACATCACGGTCAAAGTACCTGAAAAATAGAAGATTGCTTAGAAACGGATTTTCATAATTAAAGCAGCCGGTATGAGAAAAAGAGAACTCTATATGCATCAGGAGCAACAGTAAAGACAAAATAACTTAAACGTACATCTGAGCATTCGTGTGAGACACAGAGACCATTTGTGGAAAATCTATTACAGTAATCTTTTCATCATCGTCAATCTACAATGAACAAGAATCCCAGAAGTAAATTTTAAACAAGAACTCAGTAAAACTGTATAAGAAATGAGATTACCACAAGTGCTATATATCAATCATACCATAATATTGAATTCATTGAAATCACAATGGATAAGGCCATGTTCAGCTAATCGAACGATAACCCCGATGATTTTCTCGAACACAGTGTCTGGGTTTTGCAGTTGCTTTACCTGCACACTAGATAGTAATGTTGAGTATGCAAAATGTTGTTTCTAGCAGACAGACACACTTGCGATAAAAATAGCTTCTGATTTCTGTATAACCATAAAGCACTAGTCACAGGAAAATCAAAAAGAAAAATAAAAATAAAATACAAAATTTATGATCAGTCAGTCACATAGATAATATTAAAAGCACAAATCTAAATGGGCAGTGCAAAAATACAAATTCATGTTAATATCTTACAGCGGATAACCCTGCACAAGTGACATAATTACACAATGCCGATTGCATTCCACAGCATTTGGAACAGGGAAACCGTGTTCTTGCAAAGCCTGCTCGGGAAGAAGTATCAACTTAACACTCACAAACAAAAAAACATATAGAACAAAACAACCACTGATGAAAATTTTGGCAGCAAGTGACCTTCATAAAGGCATACTCTTTAAGAGCTGCAAGCCTGGACAAGTAGAGCCAGTTGAAGCTACTGCGGTGCTTCAAGTAATCACGCTTTGATTTAACTGCCCTAAATGAAGTTCTACCCAGCCTATGAAGCTTCATTGCAAATATTGTACCATCTTCATTCGCAACCTCAAAGATATCTTCAATTAAACAAATGTTCAGTATTTATTAGCAGCTTTACATAAAGTCTTGATTCCAAAGCTCCAAAGTACACACAAAAAGAAGGCCAATTGAGAGAAGCCTCTCACACAACTTCTATATATTGTTATAGAACTGCCCCATTATATAAGGTGGAACATAAGTGTAATTACCAGATTCTTTCCCTACACCAATTTGACGACCCACAGATGTAAAAATTCCACGGTTAACCAACGTTTTAATAGCAAGAAAATCATAACCAAGGTAGGTTAGCCGGAAACCATCGTCTACAAAACAAAGAAACAAAAAAGTTAGCTGTGCGAGTCTTGCCCTATCCAATATATGAACTACATACTTGCTACTGAAAAATGCAATAAACACGCAAACTTAATCAACTTACATTTGGAAGAGTCATGGTGTAGCAGCTTGTGCTTGAGCAAGTTCTTCATCACCTTGTAAGTGCCTCCATGCCTGTAACATATATTATATATGAAGGGATATCCATAACCTAAAAAGAATTGGGGGAATAAATATATATGTTTGCTTACTTGAGAGAAGCTATACGTGTGATAAGTTCAGCGGGTACAATTTCGTGCTGCAAAAACAGTGAATTTTAAGTTAGACCCTCTAATCTCTCAACAAGTAAAATGCATATCTAGTTCATTTGTTTTAATTTGAGAAATATATACATTTCGCATTCCCATTTCAACAGCAGTGAGAACCCTGAAATCATCTTTCGATAGATATCGCAACACATTCACGTCTAGCTTCATTACACTGGTTCTGTTCTTCCTTTACCTGTTATTGCACTAATTAGTTTCATAGAGGCAGCACTTCGAAGAAAAAAATTAAAGGATAAATAAGCTATAACTAAAGGAGGTTCAGAGGAGAGGTGCCGCCGCTACACCTCCCACCAGCGGCAAAGCCGCCGCCGCCGCCTCCACCCACTCAATACAACGCCGTCAGCGAGCAAAACAACCACCACAAGACCATATACACACACACGGATGCATATAACACAAGCATATAAACATACACACGGATGATTACCTCGATGGATTCTTCTAACCCAAACTATAAAACCCTAATTTCTCCGCTTTCGGCCAAACTGCTCGATGTTGCAAACCGACTGTATAACACTGATATTTACTGATTGTCTTGTAAAAATAAGATTTTCCCCCAATTTTTAAACACAAAATGCTATTTTTAGAGTAGAATGAATTCAGGGGTTAAAAATAGGAAGAAAAAAAAGAAGAAGCTATTTTCTGAATTTAAGAGATAACCAGCATAAAAGACCGTGCGAGGCACGGGCCTCTAGTTTATTCTGTGTTTTAAATATATTCACATGTCATCATATTGTTTCAAGCGTAAATATTATTTTTTATCCTTTGACAAAATATATAAATATGAAAATATAATATTGCAACCTAATAGCATTAATAATAATAAAAAAAGGTACTATGTTCTTACAAAAATATGGACAAGAAATTACATTTGAGCTGATTTTTCCATATTCAAATTCTTTAAGATATAGAGTTCATTATTATATTGTCTACATGTTCAAAACTACATTCGAAATGAATATTGAAACTTTTAGATTTTAAATATATTATACCTCGTTAAAAGTATTTGTAATTTTTTTTAAATTATCAAATTATGTCATATAATAATATAACATGATTTTGATGACAACATGTTCTTGATATGTTCTTAATATGTGAATTATGATATCCTAAAGCATGATTAAATGAAGATGTGGGGCCTGTGGTTTTTATATATTTTTTTTCTTTTTTTAGCATATATTTGGCGTCTTTGTTAAGCGATATACATTGGGGGTACAAATCATCAACACTTTCTTTTTTAGCATATGTTGCACACACTTTGTATAAATAACAAATCGAACTAATGTTGTATGTAAAAAGACTCATATCTTATTTTGTTATAAAAGTATCAATTGAACTACTAAACTTATAATTGTACCTAAAAAATTCCGACAGCTTTGATGTGGTTTACTCTTTTAATTTTCATATGAGCTATATAGTATTTCAGTGCCTTAAATTTTTATTGTTAATTTAAAATATTAAAAGATTATTACTTTGATACAGTATGTTATAATATCAATATCGACCTGTTACAAAATTCTAATTTTTAACCATTAGTTTGCTGATATCGAGTCATTTAATGATTAAGGCTTTAAACGATTTTTCATGTAATTGTTATGGACCATATCTCAAAAAAAATGATTTTTTTTGGAATTTGAAATAGCAAAAAGAGAGTAGATGTGAGTTAGGTCCCATAAAGTTCATAAAGACTTGAAATATTTAGGCTCAGTAAGTTGTACTGCTATTTTTTTAGCTTTGTGCAAACTCACATTTTTAAATATTTTGATACTTGTATTTCCTACGGATGAGCAATGTAGCATGTCACAGTGGCGGAGCTAGCATAAAAAATAAGGTGGGCCAACTTAACTACAAGATACATAAATGTATTAGAAAAAATAAAAATAATGTAGACAAAATAAAATTTTGTGGCAAAATGGCCAAAGATGAAGTAAAAAGAAGATAAAATGTTATTGACCAGGTTCGAACCAAGGTATCTCCTGTCAGTATTGCACCACTAAACTGTTGGACCACACATCAAACTAAGCAAAATAACAGTAAAATACCTAATTATCCTAAAATTCCAGGGTGGGCCGAGGCATGTGCTCGGCCCAGTGTAGCTCCGCCACTGGCATGTCATGTTCAATTCTTAAATATCAAATCAGATATTCGATATTCTAGATAATGAAAAAACTATTCTTGTTCTAATTCTGTTTAATCAGATATTAGTTTTAACCATATCGTGTTGAATTATCCGGTTCATAATCAATTATATTTTTTTGGTTTAATTGTTAAATGATTAATCAATTTAATTGTAGTTTGACTCATTTTACTTAATTGGTATGTTATATATTGATTGATGACGTATTAAAAATTATAGTATTAGGATTTTAATATAAATAATGGATCGAATTCGGATAAACGGGTGCATAAAAAGTTGTGATGATGATCAGATTTGGATTTATTAATAAAAACCCGATTGAATTTCAAGTTTGACAATTTTTGTGTAAACCCTTAGTTTTTGTGCATATGAATGTAATTTCAAGTTTGACAATTTTTGTGTAAACCCTTAGTTTTTGTGCATATTCTTCACATTCATGATATAAAGTTTTTTTTTTGAGTGACCTTTATCTAGATTGTGGTAATATTATTAATACAGTTTGGCTATTGTGTGCCCATGGGCACATGCTAAACGCGAAAATTTTTGTATTTGGGAGATTTTGATTGGTGTGGTTGGTGTATTTGCAGAGAGTCCACCAAAATGATCCAAGCACAAAATTTTCCGCGCTTAGCATGTGCCCATGGGCACACCATAGAAAACTGTTATTAATAATATTTTCCCAAATCAGTAGTCTATTTGTTAGAAATTGCATATGATAAACAATATATTGTATAAGCAAGTATGTGATATGATAGTATGACGAAAGAAAAAAATTGTTAAAATATTGTGTGCTCATAATATAGAATTTTTTTCTAAAAAATTGACACAAAATCGCGATGTGTATTTTTTTCTAAACCTTTAAATTAATCAATATGTAAATTTAGAGTTGTCTTTTACAGTAGTTGACATTGGATCCTGCCTTAGACCTCTTTTGAGTGAATGTGAGCACACCTTTAAAATTATTTTTATTTTATTTTATTTTGGGATATACCTTTAAAATTATTTTTATTTCATTTTATTTTGGGATATACTTAAATATTAGAACTACTCCAAATACGTTTGGTCAAATATTAGTATTGTGAGATCAATCTTGATACTCGTTTAAACTCTTCAGTGATATTTAAAATCATTCAATTTATTCGAATATGAATCATGTTTATTTTTTAAAATCTAAATCAAGGTTCGAGCTCGATTACTCAAATTCATTTTCATGATTAAATTCATTAATACAAATAATTAATTAATAGATATTAATTTATCATGCAAATAATATATGAGTCTTGATTGAACAATAATTGGA